>NW_022103915.1:689141-693111 GCF_000313985.2 Echinops telfairi
GATGAGTCAGTGGATAAGTGAGTGAATGAATGAATGGATGAGTCAGTGGACAAGTGAGTGAATGAATGAATGGATGGATAGATGGGTTATGAATGAATGAAAGCATGAGCAGTGAATGGATGAATGCATAAGTGAATGAATGGATGAGCGGGTGGGTGGACGGGTGGGCTGACAGTCTGTGGACTCCCACCTGGCCAGTCAGTAGCCCCCACACCAGTGACTTGGAGCCTATTCTGGCTGGGACCCCACTGGAGAGCTTGTTGATTAAAACCCCCCAGGAAGGGGTCTACTTGGTCACCGTGTGGATCCAGTGACCTGCTGGTGGTGGCTCAGGTTGCCTGGCCGGTGTAGTCAGTGGCCCTTAGGGCTCTCCTGGGGGGACTGCTATCTGCTTCTGCCCCACTGACAGCCTAGCCCCACGTGTACCCCAGGTTCAGGACCTAAATTTTTGGCCCCAGCGCCCCATTTGTCTCAGGCAGCCCTAGGGGCTCTCAGTGTCCCCTGCCTGTCCCTGGCCCGGGGTCTGAGTGGCCTTTGCTCTGTGTCTGCCCGGCAGCTCCTTCTTCTGTGCTTTCCTGCACCTGCTGGTCAGTGCCCTGCTGGTCTTGCTCGTCTTCATCGCCAGCACCATCGTGAGCGTGGGCTTCACCATGTGGTGTGACACCATCACTGAGAAGGGCTCCCTGCCCCGCAGGTACGCTGCCCCCAGCCTGGCCAGCCTTGCGGCGGCACCCTCACCCCCACCCTGCTGCCCGGTCTCCACTGCCAACACCACAGCTCTGCAGCTGGGCGGCCTTGAGTGTGGGGGCGGGGGCATGAACCGTGGCCTCAGAAGATGACCCCAGAGGTCCCTGCCTGCCCTGTCCCCTACCTCCTGCCATCAGAGGGCTGCTCCTGGGCCAGCTGCTGCCTGACAGGCCTTGTGGTAACTGCCCACCCCCTTCTTGCCCTTCCAGCTGTGAAGAGCTGCAGGACGTTGACTTGGAGCTGAATGTAGACAACTCCGCCTTCTACGACCAGTTTGCCACTGCCCAGGTGGGGACGAGGGAGTGGGGGGCGGGGGGATGGTACCTGGTCCATGGTACGCCCCAGCAGCTGTCCATGCCCCTGACCACCAGAAGCCCCAGCCCGGCCTGCCCCAAGGACACAGTCCCCAGTTTACAGTCACATGCGAGTGCGAGTCTGGTGGGAGGCTGAGTGGACTGGGCAGGGGGCGGAGAGGGCAGAGGAGGCTCCTGCCTCATGCGGCACTCAGGACCCAGTTCCTCCCCTGTGACTCCTGATTCTGGGGCGTTGTGCAGGCCAATGCTAACTCTGTGCCTCTGCCCGTCTAGTTCGGCCTCTGGGCGGCGTGGGCAGCCTGGCTGGCCATCACGGTGCTGGCCTTCCTGAAGGCTTATCACAACTACCGCCAGGAGGACCTCCTGGACAGCCTGGTCCATGAGAAGGAGCTGCTGCTGGCCCGGCCGGGCCTCCGAGCCGACTGCCGGCAGGACAAGAGCGCAGTCATCTAGGGCCACCCGCCATCCTCCCCGCCCTGGGAGCTGGGCACCACCCCTACCTTGCAGCTTCTCGCATGCCCCTCCCCGAGCCCTCTGAGAGCTCGTGCCCCCCCTCCTGCCCCCAGCCCCCGGGAACAGCCAGACAGGTGTTAGAGAGACCTGGGCTGTGGTGAGCAAGTCCATTGTGGGACCTGAGAGAGGACTCAGGTGGGGTCCAGGTGTCCTGCAGGTGTGGGTCTGAGGACACACATGTGTCTCACCATGCACATGCCTGTCCCAGAAGGCACACCTGCCCTGCAGGTGCCGGCACCCTGGCCTTGCTCCTGTGTGACTCGCACCCCTTGCCCAGGTATGAAGCCGCCTGGCAGCTGGTCAATTACATGCACCGTCCCAGGGCAGCACCTGTGTCCCCTAATCAGTCCCCACCGTGATGGCCGAATCTGCAAACAGAACCCACCCCAAGTGTGGGAGAAATGGCCTCCTCCCCAGGGGGCAGATTCCCTCAGCACTGCTCCAGGACCCCTCCCCTGGGGGATGGAGCTGGCCAGGTACAGCACACTGGTGTCCCCTGAGTCTGGGGTGGCTGCATGAACATCTTGGAGATGGCCAGGCTGCCCTGCCCTGGGCAAGGGGGCTGGCCGAGGGAGACCCTGGAGAGCTTGTGTCTGAGGGTGGGCTCTGCCTGTGGTGGGGGTGAGGAAGGGGCCAGGAGGGAGCGAGGTGCCACTAATGGGGTAGGTTTGTGCATGTGTGTGTATGTGTGACCGCTCACGTGTGTGAATATGTATGTGATAGAGTGTGTACGTGAGCACATGCAAGTGTGTGCACATGGATATGAACATGTGTGCTTGAGTGTGCATGTGTACATACATAGAATGTGCACCTGTAGAGTGTGTACATGCACACTTGAGTACACACGTGCATGAGTGTGTGAATGTGAGTACATGTGCGTATTCATGTGTGTAGTATGTGTGCACATTTATATATGCATGTGTGTACATGTGAAAACATGCATGCATGTGTGCACAGGTGTGGATTCATGCATGTGTGCGCACATGTGCACATGTGTGCATTTGAGCATAGTAGTGTGTAAACACATTGGTGTGCATGCATTGGTGAGTATGCATGCGTGTCAGTGTGCATCACTGGGCTGTGCAGACACAGACCCCCCAGCTGTTCATGCCTGCCTGTGGGGGGTGTGTGTGCCTGCAGATGGCAGGCCTTGCTCTGGAGGGTGAGGGCCGAGAGGTCCCTGGACACACACACACACACACACACACACACACACACACACACACACACACACTTTCTCCCCTCTCGACATTACAAAGCTCACTCCTGAGGCTGCTAGCTCCAGCCTGTGACCCCATCCCATCACCACCACCAGCAGGTCAGCAGGGAAATGGTCCCCAGGGGCCAGGCCTGGCTGTCCTGGGGGGCAGGTGTCAGTGCCTGGACAGGGTTAGGCTGGCATTGAGGTTGGAGGTCTGGTAGCAGGGCTGCCAGCATCTCAGAGCCCAGGCGCGAGTCCCTGTAGAGGGGAAGGCCGTGGGCTGACCTGGGTCCCATCCCCCTCGCAGAACCCTCTGCAGTCCCAGAGCTCCTGGTCACCTGCCAACAGCAGCTCCCTCTTCGGGGCCCCTGGGTGGGCTGGGTAGGGTCCACCCGGGCAGCTGCCCTTCGTGGCCAGGCAGTGCCTGTGCCATGTTGTTTATGTGGGTGCCTAAGATTGCACCTTAGACGTCAGGGCTTGGGGACTTTTAGGAGGGGGCAGCCCGAGGCTTCGGCCAAGGGTGGGTGCAGACTCTGAGGGGCTGCGGCACATTCCCCTTCAGCCCTGGCCTTCCTCCCGCAGACCTGCCCCCTTCCTCTGCCCGCTTCCCCTCAATGTGGCAAAATAAAAGTGCCGGCTCTGGTCTGGACTCCCTGGATGTCTCTGCTCTCCGTCGACCCCTTGCATCCCCCCACTCCCACTTTGCCATACTGCTGCTGGAGTTCTGGACTCGGCCTCCCTGTGAGTGGCCTACCAAGGCTAGGGGGTGGGCAGATCCCGCATGATCCCGGGATACAGGTTCAGGGCCTCTTCTCCCTCCTCCTGCTGCATCTAGTCCTGTGCCCCACCCCCATACTCCCCCTAAACTACCTACTGGAATCCCACCTCCTATACCTGGGGTCACCTGTTGGCTGCCAACTAGAGGGTCTATGGTTCAAGCCCACCAGCAGACCCTGGGCAGACAGAGGAGGCTGAGCCCCTGTGAGACGGACCGCTGGACACCCCGAGGGGTCTCAGGGCCCCGGGGCAGTGGGCTGTGTGTTTCCATGCCTGCAGCCGGGATGCTGTCTGGGAAGAGAGGTCTGTGCTTTTGGGGTGAGCCCCTCTGTAGGGTGTGTCTTCGAGCAGGGCAGGGTGGGCCTGGCTAAGAGCAGCAGGGGCCAGAGAGCTGGGACACCCGGGGAGGGAGCTGGGA
>NW_022103915.1:693329-699166 GCF_000313985.2 Echinops telfairi
GGGGAGGGAGCTGGGACACCCGGGGAGGAAGCTGGGACACCCGGGGAGGGAGCTGGGGCAGGAACCTGACCAGAGAGCGCCCACCCCACCACATATTGTGTTCCTCTTTCCCTAAGTGGGGGAGAAGGGTTGTCTGTCCAGCAGCCCCCCACCCCCGCGCCCCCTGGGCTGTTTCTGCCGAAGCAGCACTAGTCCGAGGGCCCTGGCCCAGGAGGGGGCCCCTGAGGACAGGTGTCCCCAGAAGGAACCATGAGCCTCTGGAGACAGAGCTAGGCTGAACGGTGACCACCCCTGTTGGCGCCTCTCCATCCCTGTCCACTGCTTGGCCGGCCAGTGTGGAAGGCCGTGACCCTGTAGAGGATGCTATGCTAACCCCTGCCATGACCCAGGGGCACTGATCCTGGACACAGACCCTCTCCTCTGGGGATCCCCGACTTCCAAAGCTGTAGGAGTACCTGAAGCCTCCCCCCCACCCCCCCGCCCCCGCCCAGGCCCGTGGGGTCAGGAAGACCAGCAGAAGTTCCTTCTGCTGTAGGAACTTCAGACTGACTGGCCACAGCTTTAATAGGCAGTTGGTCTTCCCACAGACGGGGTTTGGGGCTGTGGCCAAGGGTGGGCTGTTGGTGGTCAGAGGGTGGTCAAAGAGTGAGGTCTCAGTGGTCAGAGGGTGGGGTCTCAGTGGCCCTTGAGTCACTAGCCAGCCTGGAGCCCAGAGCCCCCGGCAGCTCTGCCTAGGCAGGCTCTGTGTGGGGACCAGGTCTCGCTCCTGGAACTGGGGTCCTGGGCTGGTTGGGGGGGGGCCTCCCTTTCTTTCTTTTCAATTTTCCGCGTATTTTATTTCAGAAGCTAATTAATTTTGTAGCAGAACACTAGACATCTCTTCCACTGATCATTAATATGCACTGCTGACTTTTAAAACATGGACTTAATTGCATTGTATTGCATAAATATTTACAGTTCTTTAAAAAAAATCATATCACTGGGGCTCAAAGAACTCTTATCACAATCCATCCATCCATCCATCCATTGTGTCAAGCACATTGGACATTTGTTGTCATCATCATTCTCAAAACATTTTCTTTCTACTTGAGTTCTTAGTATCAGCTCCTCATTTTTCTCCCTCCTCTCCCCACCCTCCCTCCCTCACAAACCCTTGATAATTTATACATTATTATTATTTTTTCATGCCTTACACTGTCCAATGTCTCCCTTCACCCACTTTTCTGTTGTTTGCCCCCAGGAAGAGGATTATATGTAGATTATTGTGATTGGTTCCCCTTTCTCCCCTGCCTTCCCCTTCCCCTCCTGGTATTGATAATCTCACTATTGGTCCTGAGGGGTTTATGGGGTCTCCCTTTCCCTGGCTGTCCACAGACACGGACAGGGGTCTCCCACAGTGGTGACAGGCCAGGGGACACCTAGTGTTCCAGTTGGGGTGAGGGGCTTTAGTAGTGGGTCTTGTCCACCCAGATCTCTCAGAGCTGCCGACTCCATGGGGGAGAGGGCCTCTCCCCCTGTGGTGTCCTGGCCACAGGACATGAGCGCCCCCTGAGTCTGGGGGCTCACGTCATTAAGGGTGTCACAGGCCCTGAGTGTGTGGGTCCCTCCATCTCACCATCCTTCTGTCTGTCCGTCTCTCAGAGCTGCAGGAGGCGTTGCCAGCAGGTGGAGGCTGCGTGCTGCAGGCGCAGGGCGAGGACCACGGCCCGGGCCCGGAGGTCCTGCAGAGCCAGTGCCACGGGCTTGGTGTGGCCACAGCACAGGCCCAGGGCCACGGCGAGCAGGACACACAGGGCCAGCCACAGGAGCAGGGAGCTGCCACCGCGGGGGGTGGGCCGCATGGGCCGGGCTGGCACTGGGCATGTGGGGGCAGGGCAGACAGGGTCATGGACAAATGGCAGGCTGTCCCCTCCACTGGGGAAGGACACCGCCCACTTCATTCCATCTCACTGGCCCCAGCCTCCACACAGTGCTGCCCAAGCAGGTCCCTGTGTGTGACCCCTGGGGCCAGGCCTTGGGGAAAGGGAACTCAGAACTTACCCCTGGTGGTGGCGGGAAGGTCCCTGCAGGGGACACCTGGGGTGAGAGCAGAGGAGGGGGTCAGAGAGGGCCAGCTTCTGGGGCACAGATGACTGCCCCCCATCCCCAGGCCCCACCTTGGCTTTGGTCTATCTGAAGGACACCTGCCATCCCTGGGGAAGGGGTGGGGCCTTGTCAGAGTCAATCTGGGCCGTGGGTCCTGGAGGGTGGCCAGTGGCCAGCTGGACAGGACACAGAGTGGCCCGGATGTTGCTGGCTGAAGCAACAAGGCTGGTATTAGAGCCCACCTGCCCTTCCCTGCTCCCTGGGCAGGTCCCTGTGGGCTCCAATCTGTTGGGGCTTTTAGAGAGTGCGCTGTGTATGTGGGCGGGGGTGGGGGTGGGGGCGGGGACAGGGCTGGGCCCCGGACAAGGGGAGTGTGAGGCCCCCTGGGTCACCCAGTGCCCCCCTGCCCCACCCCCCTCCCAAGGCCAGGCCCAGCCTCAGCCACCTCAGCTGGCCTGCACCCCACCCCACCCCGAGGCGGCCACACCCCTGCCCCTCCCCCTCAGGTGCCCCTCACAGTGGACAGCGGCCTCCGGGGGCTCTCGGAACCTCACACGCTTCCTCCCCCTTCGGGGCCCCTTGGCACTGCTGCTGGCCTCTGGCTGGCTGCGTCTCAGGATGGAGGGTGGCAGTGCCCGGCGACTTTCCTGGGGTGGGTGGAGGGAGACACAGGTGGGTGAACCTCTCACAGCCCAGACCCCGTAGTCGGGTTGAATCTGCCCCCAGGACACCTCTGCAGGGGCTTTGGGAACCTCAGGCCTTGGCTGCCTGGAGCCCCTGAGCCTGCTGGTGGGAAGGTTGGCTGAGTGAGCCCGCCGGCTGCGGGAGAGAGGGCTGGCAGCCTGCTGACAGAGGCCACAGGCAGGGCCTGCTCAGGCCTGCTTTGCACCGTGTGGCTACATGAGCCAGGATGGAGTGGACAGCACCAGCTGGGCAGTGAGGCCACACCACGCAGGAGGGGGCCAGCCCTAGTTCCTTCTTGGTGATGCAGTGGTGCACTGAGTGTGTGTGTGTGTGTGTGTGTGTGTGTGTGTGTGTGTGTGTGTGTATACGTGTTGGGGGTGGGGCACCACGAGAATGTGTGGGCGTGGTGGGACTCTGGGCACCAGCGCTGGCCTTGGTCACCCTCTCAGAGCCTTCCTGTCCCTCCAGGGTGCCGTGGGGACCAGATGAGGGGCAGCCTCTCCTGCAGCCCCACCCCAGCCCCACCTCCTGCCCAGGAGGGCCCCAGGGACTGTGGATGATGTGGGGCCAGACCTGTGGGATAGAGTGACAGGCTGGCAAGGTATGTGGGGAGGGGGCAAAAATTCAGGGCCTAATGAGACTGAATTTCCCAGCTGTGGGCACCCTAACCCTGGGCTGGAGAGCAGTGTCCTGCCTCCTGTGAGGTCACGCCAGCTGGGGTGTGTGTGCGTGTGTATGCCCAGTGCCCAGTCCCTCCTGATGGTCTTATGAAAATAGCAGGGCTCATGTTTACACACAAGCACACATCACACACATACATACACACTACACATGCACACACACATACATATACACCACACACCATGACCCCCCACATGCACGCACATGTTCACCACACACCACACACACACACACATATACACCTGCACAAACAGCACACACATACACACATGGACACCCAGTACACCCCCCCACATCCACACAGTGCACACACACTCACATGAATGCACATGAACACATGCATACAAAGTGCACACACGCTCACACATGCAACGCACGTGCACACATAGACACATGCATGCACATATTTGCATGCACACATGCTCACACATGCAACGCACGTGCACACATAGACACATGCATGCACACAGGCACACTCACATCCATCATACACACTGCGCACGCTCACACATGTACCTACTCAGGCACACACCCACGCACGCACACACGCACTGGGGAGGACAGATTCCCTGTGAGGACCTGGCTACAAGTGCGGGGATGCCAAGGGTGGCCGGGGGTGGGCGCGTGGGGAGGCCCTTAAGGACCAGGCAGCCAAGGGTCGTTTCTGTCTACACAGCCCATGGGCTTCAGTCGTGTGGCCTGGTCTGGCAGCCTTACCTGCTCAGGCCTGAGCCCTGGCATGCTGGTGCTGGTCTCGCGGTCTCTCTTGGCCCGGCGCCGCATCTCTGGTGGGCAGTTGGGGCTCAGGGGGCGCTCCAGGGTCTTCATTTCCTGGCACATGGTCCTGAGAGGAGGGGGAGCTGGTTGATCCATCACGCAGCCGCCTCACGCCTCTGCGGCCCCTGCAGATAGAGGCTGCCCACTGCCTGCTGGGCCTCCTATGGCCGGTGCTGCGAGGGTGAGGGCCTGCGCGGGGTCTGGGCACTCCTCCAGGCCCTCAAGGAGCGGGGGCTCCCCGCGGGCCCGCTGGGATATAAAGGGGTGCCACTCCCCCGGCAGGGAAAAACCCAGCAGACAACAGCCCTGCTCCCCACATCTGCTCACCATGGAGAGAGCCCAGGCATGTCCAAGGGGCCAGGCTCCTCCGGTCACAGGATCAGGGGTCCTATTGCCAACAGGGGTGGAGCAGATGCTGGTGGCCAGGGGCGGGGCGGGGGGAAGTGAGGGATGGTGTGGGCAGCCCCCGTCCACAGGATCCCCAGGGAACAGGGCCAGCCAGAGGTGCAGAGGCCGACTGCTAGTGGCAGGTGGTGGTAGGAGTCCATGCAGGGGCAGCTCAGAAGAAAGGCCTGGCAGTCTGATGACCACAGTGCAACCCCGACCGCCCTGGGACCCAGGGGTGAGACCTGCAGGCCCAGGGAGACCTTGTGCTGACCTCTGTGTGCCAGCACTGCCAGGGTGCCACACATGGTACTGTGCCATCCTGAGATGTTTTGCGGCTCAGTTTCCACCCTGGGCAGGATAGGAAGCTTGTGGGGTGTGGCCTCAGAGGGGGTGAAGGGACCGGCAGAAGGTGGGGTGCCCCTGGGGCCATGGAGAGGTCATGATACCCCTCTGTGCCACTCATTCCAGCCCACGTCTGAGCCCATGTCCAGCTGTGTGGCTTTGGGCGGGTCTCTCAACCTCTCTGTGCCTCAGTTCACCCCTGTGAAGTGGGAGGGCATTTGGGGGAGGGCTGAGACTCCTCGACCTCCTGCCCCCCGTGACTATGCGTGACTTGGCCATCCTGGAGGTCTGGCCAGAGTGGACAGTGGTGGGTGACCCCTACTGTCCCCTGTCCCTGGCGGCCTCCTCCAGACCCTGCCCTGACCAGGCCCTGTCCTAAGGGTCCCAGGCTCCATGCTGAGGTCATGTCCCCAGATAAGAAGCTGCCTCTGGAGGCCCTGACCTCAGTGACCCTGTGGGTTTGCCCAGAGGGACAGTGGGAGGGTGGTAAGGAGGGCAGTGCTGAGGTGTCCGCAGTCTGTTGTGTGGGCAGGGCCTTGGGGCCCTGGCAGGGACACTCGGGGCCCTGAAACTCGAGGTGGCTCGTGACAAGGCTGATAACAGATGGAAAATAGCTGTGGGGTGGGGGCAGGGCAGCGACAGGCCTGTGAGTGTCAGCACCTGGGGGTGGGGGACGGGGCCCCTCTGCCCTGGACACAGCCCCTCTGCCCTGGGCTTACAGCCTCTGCCCTGGAGTTACAGCCCCTCTGCCCTGGGCTTACAGCCCCTCTGCCCTGGGCTTACAGCCCCTCTGTCCTGGAGTTACAGCCCCTCTGCCCTGGGGTTACAGCCCCTCTGTCCTGGGGTTACAGCCCCTCTGCCCTGGAGTTACAGCCCCTCTG
>NW_022103915.1:701692-704560 GCF_000313985.2 Echinops telfairi
ACAGCCCCTCTGCCCTGGACACAGCCCCTCTGCCCATCATGACCATTCTGTCTTCACTGGAAGGCCCAAGTGAGCAGCTGTGTCCTCAGGGCAGTGGTGTCCATGGGTGGGGGACACCTCCTTTATCCCAAGTGGTCCCTCTCACCAGGCAGAACCCCCGATGGCCAGCCAGGTCATTCTGCTGGAGTCTCCTGGATGCCCCACCAAGGAGTGCCCCTCACCCCAACTGCCCCATGCACAGGTGCACACTCAGAGACACACACACAGGTCACACATTCATTCATACACACTCATATATATACATACACATATGTACGCACTCATATATACTGTACACATACTGGTGCATATATACGTGAACACACTCACATATGGGCACATTCACACACACATAGCCACACACTCACTTATGCACACACGTACACAGTCATACACTCATATAAACACATAGACACATGTACACCCATTTAAACACATGCACACATCCATACTTGCTCACTTATACACACAACACACACTCACATACCCAGATACACTGTTGCATGCATGCACACACCCACACACATACACCTCCACAGTACACACTTATATACACTCACGCACACATTAATCTACACATGCACACATGTACGCACATGGGTGCACACACATGCATGCATCTACTCAAATGAAACCACACATGAACAAGTCATGCACATGAACACACACTCATGTACACTCACATAGACACACATGCATATACAGATACACACAGGCACACCCATGTCCACGTGCACACATGTACACTCATGCAGTACACACATTCACAAACACAACTACACATCCTCATGTATAAGTAGACACACATGCATGCTTAGGCATGCACACACACAGACACCCTCACTCACACACTCACACATTTATACTCATGCTCACACACTCACTGATACACACTAGTGCATACTCATGCACACCCCCGGCCCCTGTGACCCACCTGGGCGCCTGCCCTGCTGCACCTCTGGTGTGGGCACCCTGAAGGTCTGGGGCCCCACAGTGGCTGATGGTCAGAGCCAGGCCCGCCTCTCAGCCCAGGAACTGGAGCTGGCTGAGGACCCAGGTGACTGAGTTTCGATTACAGCTGAGAGGGGTGCAGCCCTTCTGTCGTCTCGGGGTCCATGCAGGGTAGCCGCAGGCTTGGGGGGCTAGGAGAGGTCAGCTGAGGGTGGAGCCTGGCCCTCTGTGTGGCCATCCCTTTGTCTCCCCCTGCCCCTGTGGGGTGTCCCAGTATTGCTGCTCCAGCCCAGGGCTGCCAGGACGCTTGAGAGCTCGGAGGCAGATAGCAGTGTTCCCAAATTAGGCCTGAGGACGCTGGGGCGGCCCCTGCGGGTGGGTGGTCCTGGCAGGGGCGAGAAGGAGCTGGAGCCCCTGGGGGTCCCTTCCTAGCTGGGATTGGCAGCATCTGCCGGGAGTGGGGGCTCTGCCTAGACGGGGGGCGGGGGGGCAGCCTGGCAGGGGAAGACCTGTGTACCTAACCAAGGGCCCACACACGATGAGTACCCGTGGGTGCTTCCTAACCTACAGGGGTGATCTGTGTACAGCTTCCTGGTCTCCGACCAAGGGCCAGGCCAGGGGACGTCCACATGGTGGCTTGGAGCAGTGACCTGAGTGAGGGGTCACCCACCTGCCTGCCCGTGGGTTGGACGCCCCAGGCTAGGGACCACGCTGCCGAGAGTCTGAGGACTAACTCAGCTGCTGGCCGCAGACTCCTGACTTGTCCTTACTGTGAGTCGATCCTGACTGGAGGTGACCTGTGCATTTTCCTAGCAAGCCCCCTGCCTGGTGGGTGCTGTCCGTGAGTGCTGTGGCCGTTGCCATGAATGAGGGAGCCTGCCGAGGTGGGGAGTGGTGTGGGAGGGACGGTCGAAGTCAGGGCAGGTGGACAAGGCTGGAGCGTGGAGGTCTGTCCTTGCCTCGTGGTAATGGGCAGTCAGAGGTCAGACATGGCCCCTCCACGGCCACTTATCATAGGAGGTGACAGCTGGAGGGTCTGCTGGCTGATGAAGTGTGAACGTGAAGCAGTCAGGGTGGGCTCGAGTGTGACAGTTATGAGCCACGTGTGATCATTAAGGTTATGCACCCAAGTGACAAGGCCAGGATTCTCAACGTGATGTCAGTTCCCTCCACTCTGTGATCTGATGCCATCCTCCTCAATCCACGATGCATGTCACTGCTTTCCATGTCTGTGTTGGAAATCCAGCCCTTATATGTTAGCGAGGGAGTGCTTCTGGGGTAGTGGGTTTCCTACTAGGCTGTTAACTGCAAGGTCAGCATTTCGATCCCTGGCTGCTTCACTGGAGAAAGACGCTTTCTCCTCCTGTAGAGACTGACGGCCTCAGAAACCCACAGGGCAGTCCCACCCTGTCCTGCATGGCCTCTGGGGCTCACCGTCCACTGGATGACAGGGGGTTAGGTGCATGTTAGTGAGGCAGTGTCTGGGGTGTGCATGTTAGTGAGGCAGTGTTTGGGTGTGTGTGTGTTAGTGAGGTAGTGTCTGGGTGTGTGTGCATGTTAGTGAGGCAGTGTCTGGGTGTGTGTGTGTTAGTGAGCACTGTCTGGGTGTGTGTGTATGTTAGTGAGGCAGTGTCTGGGTGTGTGCGTGTTAGTGAGGCAGTGTCTGGGTGTGTGCGTGTTAGTGAGGCAGTGTCTGGGTGTGTGAGTGTTAGTGAGGCAGTGTCTGGGTGTGTGAGTGTTAGTGAGGCAGTGTCTGGGTGTGTGCGTGTTAGTGAGGCAGTGTCTGGGTGTGTGCATGTTAGTGAGGCAGTGTCTGAGTGTGTGTGTGTTAGTGAGGCAGTGTCTGGGTGTGTGCGTGTTAGTGAGGCAGTGTCTGGG
>NW_022103915.1:705678-719520 GCF_000313985.2 Echinops telfairi
TGTTAGTGAGGCAGTGTCTGGGTATGCATGTTAGTGAGGCAGTGTCTGGGTGTGTGTGTTAGTGAGGCAGTGTCTGGGTGTGCGTGTTAGTGAGGCAGTGTCTGGGTGTGTGCGCGTTAGCGAGGCAGTGTCTGGGGTGTGCGTGTTAGTGAGGCAGTGTCTGGGTGGGTGTTTGCTAAGGCAGCCCACAGAGCTTCTCTCTTACTGCACCCTCCGTCTCACTGGACAACACACCACAAACTCCTTCTATGAAGCAAATACCACCCTGGTACCCAAACCAGGCAGAGATGTCACTGGATATAAAACTATTGACCATCGTCCTTACGAACATTAAAAAGTACATGCTGATCAATTGGGATTTGTGCTAGTTATGAAAGGATGATTCTGTATTAGAATACAATCAATGCAATCTACTATATCAATACAGGAAAATAATTGTATGATTACATCATTTGATGCAGAAAAGGCGCTTGATAGATTCAGCATCCATTCTTGATAAAAGCACTCACCAGAATAGGAATCGATGGGGAATTTCTCAACAGAGAGAAGATCATGTATGCCAAGCCGAAGGCCAGCAGCTAGCTTGCATTGCCCTGTGAGCGCGGACCCAAGGGTTTCACTGTATCTCCACTCTTCATAGAGCCCTCGAAGTCTTAGCACTCCGGAGCTATTAGACACCAGAAAGAAACCAAAATATCCTAATTGGCCAAGAAGAAACAAAACTTGATTTGCAGACAATATTATCTTATATAGAATCCTCCCAAAATTCAATTAAAAAATGCTGAAACTAATTGATAAATTTGGCAATGTAGCAGGCTCTAATATCAACACACAAGAATCAATAGGATTCTTGTATATTAAGGATGAGGATTCTGAAAAGGAAATTTTAAACATACCATTTATAATAACCATCCGCAAGATGAAATACTTAGGGGTAAGCCTAACCTGAGAGATAAAAGGCTTGTACCGCAAAAAAAAAAAAAAAAAGAAGGTACAAAACCCTACTCCCAGAAACGAAGAGACTCACGTAAGTGGAAGTGCCCCATGTTCATGGTTCAGAAGACTCAATCTTGTGAACATGCCAATACTGCCCTCAAACCAAGCCCACTGCCAGCGAGTCCATGCTGACCCCTAGCGGCCCTACAGCACAGGGTAGAGCCACCCTGGGCGTTTCCCAGGCTGTAACTCTATGGGAGTGGAAATCCCTGTCTTTGTCCTGGGGAGTGGCTGGTGGTTTAGAACTGCTGACCTCGTGGGTCATAGCCCAATGCGTAACCACCACTGTGTCGCCGAGCCATCTATGAATATAGGAAAGTCTGATGGAGGAAGAACAAAGCCCTGCCCTTCTGTGGGGAGTAAAGACACCCAGGATATGTGAAGCCCTAACTGAGAGCAAGCAGGGGGCCTCTGGCTTCCTGGCCGCAGAGCCAGCCCCACAGGCACGGGTCAGACAGCCGCACTGACACAGTGACGGACGGAAGAACAAGAGAACCCGGAAGAGAAACAGGGCACCTTCAGAAAGCAGGCTTTTTATAGAGGACCGTCTCTTCAACAGATGGCGCTGGGAAAATTGTATCTCCATTTGCAGAAGAATGGAGGGGACCCTACCTCACACCATATACAAAAAGGGCGGTGGGGTGACTGAAGGGTAGAGTAAGGGAACATCAGACAAGGCACACAGGGCTCACCTCTTCCGATGGCAGGGTCAAGAGGGGGGGGGGGATGTCTTCTCTCACAGGCGTATATAATCTCGGCATGCAAGCCACGTCATACATGTACATGATGGGACAGGGGTGTGCTGGGAACACACACATAACAGAAAGGCACACACCTAACAAGACGGGCGGGCTCTCGAGTTGAGATGGCGGCCTAACCTTGGTTGTCCCTGAGCTCTTCTCCAGGGGAGCAATCTATGGTCCTTATGAGAAGGGGCGGGCCGTACTTGGGGTGGGGGGTCTGATGGCTCTTGAGGGCAGACAGCCTTCAGGCAGAGAGCTTTCCAGCAGTTCACCTTCAAGTGCATAGCAGCAACCATGTGCTTGCAAGCAGCACCTTAAAACAGGCATCATTATGGGGGACATGGTGGGGGACAGCTTTAGTTACAAGAATGTGACTGGGATTCATCTTTGACTCACGAGGATGAGGACCTTCCTGCACCGGAATCTGCCTCCAGACTCCTTCTATATGAGCACGGAGAATTTGTCCACAGACACTCTGTTCCCGGTCCTCGGTTTCGCACATGAGCTCAAGGTGGATCAGAGATCTAGATGGAAACCCTACAACCAAAGAGGCCACTCATGGAAAAGCAAGGCCAAACTTAAGTACCCTAATGTGGGGCATAAACGCATCTCCTCAAACGGGCCTCTCAAAACAGGGCATTTGTGGGCATCGAAGTCTTCATCCAAAGGGAGAAAGAGGCCCCACAGTCTGGGACACGTTTCCTGTCATTGATACGTCAAATAAAGGGCTTGTCTCAAAACCTGCAACACCCAAAGGGGAAACAGAGGAATGATCCTATTAGAAATGGGCAGAAGACTTGAATAAACAAGCCACCAACAATGACATCCCGGCGGACAACAGACATAGGAAGAAATGCTCACGATCGCTGCCATTCTGGACAATGCTGAGACACACCTCCCTCACAGGGGCATGCACACCCCGCACAAAGACACAAGGTTACAACACTGGGGAGGCTGTGGGGAGAGCGGGCCCTCACGCACTGTGGTGGAACTGCTGTAAACATGAACAACCACTGTGGCAGTGGTACACTGTCCCCTCAAGCAAGCAGGACAAGTACCATGTGACCCAGCCATCGCTCTATTCGGTAGATGCCCTGAAGCAGTGGTTCTCAACCTTCCTAATGCAGTGACCCTTTCATACAGTTCCTTATGTTGTGGGGAGCCCCTATGTGTTAGTCTGGGTAGACTAGAGAAACAAATTCATAAACGTGCATATGTATGAGGAAGAGGAATAGAACATTGAGGAAACATCCCAGCCCAGTGCAGATCAAGTCCATAAATCCCATAGTAGCCCATATGTCCAATACCAATCTGCAAGTCCTCTTCAGACTCACAAAACACATGCAGTGACTCCGAATGCAGGAAGATCACAGGCCAGTGGGTGGAAGTCTTGTGGATCCAGTGGCATTATAAGCCTCTCAGCGCTGGCAGGGGTTTCCACGTGGCTCCTCCAGCACGCAGGGCTGCATCAGGGTAGGTCCATGTGACTTCTCCTTAGGGATGTCTTTCAGGGAGTCAGCCTTGCCAGTGGAGAGTCTCTCGGGGAGTGAGCAGAGAGAGAGAGACTCTCCCACCTCCAAGGAGGAAAGAGCGCCCAGAATTCTCAGGAGAAGGCCATGCCCACATAGAAGCCTCATTGACTATGACCTGGTTGACAGGCTAGACTCCGCCCCTTCACTCTTAATCCTCTCAAGTCCCCAATCGACACCAGATTTTGTAACTACCACACCACCGAAGAAGTAAATGTTGGTGGTTACCGAGAAGCTGGGATGGGAAAAGGGGAAGGGAAGGAGGGGGAGAAAATCAATCAAAATTTATCTTGAAACAGATTTGTGGATAGTAACACACATAGACACAGAGGAAAACAGAGAACAACATAGAGAGTGGTGTAGATTTCTATAAATGCTGGTGTACACACATGCACACACACACACACACACACACACACACACACACTCCAGACGCTTGCAGTCTGGAGGCCTGGTGCTGGTGCTGTGGGTTGGGCCGGCTTCTTCTGGTGTCTTTAGGAGACGACCTTTCCGGTTCCTCGTCCATCCTCTACTGGTCACACGCATCCAGCTCCCCTCCCTCTGCCGAGAGCCCTGCTGGTGGCACTGGGTGCCTCCCTAGGTGGCCAGTTGATTAGCACATTACTGCCACCTGCAGCTTCCACCCCTTTTACCGGTCTGCAACACCCCCCAAGGTGCTGGGGATCCCGAGGAGGGAGTCCGGCTCCTGTCCTGGGGTCTGAGACCTGTGGCTAAGAGCTAGTGGTCCATACACAAGGTCGCGTGGCGGTGTGAGGACTTCTTGCTCGACTGCTGTCCCCACTTCACGTGACAGGGGGACCTGCCATTTCCTGGGGGCCCTCACAATCCACCCCTGTAGTGGCCCTGAGGGGTGATGGGTCCCTGCGGCGTCACTCACGGCTGGTGGACTCGGGGGCTCATGCTGAGGCCTGTTCTTTGATATCACTCGGCGACCAGCCTATGTGCCCACGTGGGTTCAGGGTGACACAAGGCCCCGGGCAGGGGACACAGGCCACGTGGTCTCGGGCCGTGCTGAGCTGGCTGGTGTCAGCATTTCCAGGGGTGGACAGAGACCTTCACAGCCTACACCTCCAGTGCCCCCGGCAGGCCTCCCACTGGTCCTGCTCCATCCGGCCGGGCACGAAGGCAGTGGGAGGTGAGGACTGCTGGGGAGCCACCCCACGCCCCGCCCGCCTGCGCGTTCACAGGCACGTGTATATGCTCTCTCACCAGTGGGTGTGCACCCAACTCAGCCTCCCCGAGGCCCCAGGAGTGCCCTAAGGTGACATCCATCCCCCACTCCTCCTTCTGGCAGGCCTGACTCCTGATGCCACCCCCCCACCCCCACTTGGCCCCCTCCTCGATCTGCAGGCCACTTTGACAGGGAAAGTGCATTGGCGGGTGTCTGTGCATGCATGCATGTCTAGCACCTGCGAGCTGCGGAATGGGCGGGGCACGGGCTGGGCACGGCACAGGTGTGGGCACAGCCGTGTGAAGAGAAAGGGCTAGCTTCTGCACCCGGACCCAAGACTCAGCAACACTGCCCCCTCCCCTGAGGCGCGCGCGGGGCATCTGAGCCCTCCCCCACTTCCCCAGGTCCCCAGCTGTGTACCTGTGGTGTCCTGCGCCTGCCCCGCCCCCCCCTGCAGCCTGCCCTGTGCGTGGGGCTGGACGTGCAGGGACCTCATCCCTCTGACCCCTCCTGGTCCTGCCTGTCTGCCTGCTGGGTTCGTGGAGTCACCTCCCCCCACCCCCACCTCCTGTCCCCTCTTCTGGGGGCCGCTCCTTGTCTGTGGCTTTGCAGGCAGGATAGCCCTGAGACCCCCTGGCACCATGCCCAGGGGGTGTGTCAGAGGGGCTCTGTCCAGAGGCGGCAGGTGGCCGTCCTCAGCCTTGGGAACAGAGGGGCATCACAGGTGGGGCCCAGAAGCCGGTGGCAAGGGCTGGTAGGTGGTGGGGTGTCTGGGTTTGCCTTGGCAGGGACAGGCTGCTGTTGGTGGCCAGTGAAGCACAGCAGGGCACAGCTCCTGGGGGGTGGGCAGGGGGAATATCCACATCATTAAGGTAACATTGCTCCTTGAGGTGTTGATTTGGGGATTAACCACTCTCTGCCCTTCCAGGCTTATTTGAGCTCCTGGCCTGGGCCCTGCTCTATTCTGGGCCCCTGCGGCAGCACTGGCTGGGGGTGCAGCGAGCCCCCTGGGGCTGCCTGAAGGAGGGTGCAGAGAGCTACAGATGGCCGCTTGTCACCCAACATGGGCTGACTCCGTGTCCACGCAGCTCGTGTGGGCCAAGCAAGGTCCTGCAGTCCTGGGAGATGGGGCACCCAGTCAGGAGACCCTCACTCACAACAAAGCCCAGATAGGCCCACTTCCTCTCTGCTGGGCCTGAAGGGTAGGGTAGGGTGGGGGCTCCAGGGAGTCAAAGTGGCAGGAGCCCACTCCCCCCGCCCCCCATGACAGATAAGTGTGTGTGTCAGTTTGGTGGTGGCTGGGGTGCGGGGTGGGGGTGGGTGGGAGCGGCGAGTGCACCAGCTCTCGGCACAAACGGAGGGTTGGCGGGACCAGCTCAGGAGCTGACAGGGACAAGAGGGCAGGGGACCACCTGGTTGGAAGCCCTCCCCACCCCTGTGACTCTGTGCCTATGGGGACGCTGGGAAGTGTCTGCCTCGTGTGGGAAAGCCCCCTAGGTGTGGGGTTCCTTGCAGCTTGCCGGCACACACAGGCAGTGGGGTGCCGGGTCAGCAGGTCCCCAAAGCCACAGGCAGCGTCTTGGGTCTGCTCCCAGGGTGCTGCTCTTCCAGAGATCCGCGGGGCTCTCGGTGCTGTCCGCCGGGACCCCGGTGCGCTAGGCGCCATGAGGCCCGGCATGGTGCTCCCTGGGGGACGCCGGGCTGGGCTCCGTTGGATGAGGCAGCCCCTCAGGGCACCCCGCCACGGTGAAGGTGACCCTCCGTTTCTGTTTCTGTGTGGCAGGTTGGCTCAGGGCCAGGCGGGCCCCCTACTTCTCACAGTTGTGGCAAAGGCTCTGTCTGGGGCAGCCGCACCACAGCCCAGGGCGGGTCCTCTGGGAACCCATCAAGGCAGAGGCCTCCTTCACCCTGCCATCCAGACACACCCCGCCCTCGGCCTACCCGGCTGGAGCCAGGGAGGTGGGCGTCCTGGGGCGGGGAGGCGGCGACCACACCCTCCGCTGGCGGTTCCCTCACTGCTGGGGTGGGGGCGCTGGGGTGGCCCACGTCCCGAGGGTGCGCCATTGATGAGCGCTCAGGAGTGGGGATCCAATGGCCATCCGAGGGCGCACGGCTTCTGCCTCCCGGCTGCGCAGGTGCCTTTGAACACCGGTGGCCTGCGTCTCAGGTGGCCAAGGGCAGGAGCAGGGGTGCGAGGGAGGGGGCTCAGCACCAGGAGGTTGGAAGCCAATCGCCAGGCCTTGCTTCTGAGGGTCGTCAGGGTGGGTCCTCACTCCAGACTTGCCATGGGTGCTAGCTGTTCACATGGCTCCTGGGGGTAGGGGGAGACGGGGTTCCCAGGTCCCCTCTGCTCTACAGCCTGCTAGGGCCCCGACGGGCCTCACTGCACTCGGCCTCCCACTTGCCTCCCCGCTGGGCACTCCGCCTTTTCCTCCAGCACCTGCCCAGGTCCCCATTGCGCCCACCTGCATCTCCCCCAAGGTCCTGACTGGGGCCCACTTTCTGGAGAGACTGAGTTCTGGGGGCTGCATGGAGGCTTCCTGGGGAGGGGGCACAGAGACCCCTGCCCGCAGCCATTTCTCCCACGGTGCCGGCCAGGACAAGAGGGGCAGGTGCTGTGCTAGAAGCTCAGACTATGGAGGGGAGATCCCTGCCACCCAGAGGATGAGGGAGGGCCCCAGTTGGGGGGGTGGTGTCTCCTGGGCACCAGGCCACCTGGTCTCAACTGTGGGTGCAGGAAAGTGAGGCTTTGTCTCTCCCGGGTTCCTGGAGAAGGTGGGGAGATGGGAATCACCCTCACCCCATACATCTGGTGCTAGGGCTTGGTGGCCAGATGGTGCAGGGTGGCGTCTAGGGGGATCTCCAGGAGCAGCAGGTGAGGAGGGGACCTGGATGTTGCCTGAACTTCTGGGAAGGGATTCTGCAGCCTGACCTGGGGCCCCCACCTTCTGCCTGATCTAGCCTGTGCCTTCTGGGACCCTACCCTGCAGACCTCCCCACCCCAGGGGACAAAGCTCAGGCCCTGATGGTGAGGGAGTAGTTACCCTGTCCGCTGACCATGAGGCCCAAGTCCATCTGAAGCCTGGGAGGTGAGGTTACGAAGGGGCACCTCTGATCTCTGGATAGTGACCCTGACCCTGAGGTGGGGAGGGAGACCTCACAGGGTCATGGGGCCAGAAGGGTGCACAGCCTCCAGACCTTGAGACCTGGGGGGCCCTGGCCTGAGACCCAGCCCCTGTGCTCGGCCTGGCTCTGCCATGTAGACTAGGGGCAATGAGGAGGGCAGCAGTGTCTGGGGGCTGCAGAAGCAGGCGCCTGAGCATCTCTGAGTAGATGCTGTAAACAGCACTTTATCCCTCTAACGGACGGGCAGCTGTGAGGCGTGTAATACCCCCTCATAAAGGACCCATTGGTGTCGCCAGCAGTGCCCGAGGGCCAGCGGACGAGGCACCGTGTGAGGCGCTGCTGATGAGATTTTTTATAAGTTTTTTTTAAATAAGACTCATAACAGCTCCTGCGAGACAATCAGGCAGCTTGGGCGGAGGCGGGCGACCCAGGGCCCCAGTGGGTGGTGGGTGGTGGGTGGTGGGTGGGAGGCACTGCAGCTCCCGCCCCTCCAGACTGTGATCTCCAAGGGTGCCTCCCTCAGACAGGCTCCCTCTGATGACCGGTGAGTAACCATGTGGGGCGGGGCTGGTCCCTGCTCAGCAGCCTGGGCCAGAGGTGCAGGCCCAAGAGAGGGGTGGTCCCAGTCCAAACCGGAGGGAGCTGCACATGGCTGGAGGGTCACTAGATGGCGGCAGAGGACAGGCCAGGACGTTTGGGGCGGCTGGCTGGGGGCTGAAGCTGGGGTAGGTGGGACTGGGCCTGGCGAGAAGGCTCTGAGACATCATCCAGGGGCCCATCACACTCAGAACCCCAAGAGGAACCCAGAGACAGCTGTCCGCCCACACCTGTCCTTGCTGCCCATGCCTGCCCACATGGGCCCACACTTCCTATGCCTGCCCATGCTGCCCATGCCTACCACATATGCCCGAGGACCAGTGCAGGTTGGAGTCTGACAGGCTGTACCTTGGCTGAGGGCACACCCAGGTCCAGTCTGGGCTGAGGCAAGCATGCTGTGTGGCTGGCACTGAGCCCAGGTCTGGGTGGTCCCATTGTGGAGTGGCCTGACTGAGCTGTTTCTGCAGTGTCCGGCCCCCTTACCGTGGTGCCCCAGTTGCCTGGCCTGCCCACCCTGGAGTCCCCAGAGGGCACTGCCTGAGGCCTGGCAAAGATTGGGCTGGTGCCTGTGGCCAGCTGGAGTGCACAGAGACAGGTGGGGGTTCCTTGAGGCTGAGCTTAGACCTCAGTACTCTCACCGAGCCTGGATCCTAACGTTGATACTGAGCCTGGATCACAGCTCCCACACTGAACCTGGATCCCACTCACATGGAGTCTTGCCTGGCTCCAGATAGGGCACTGAAATTCTGGCTGACTGCTGTGCAGAGACATGGCACCCAAACCTCCACCTGCTGCAGGGTGGGATGGTCTGGAGAATGTCCAGGGAAGGGACCCTGCTCCTTGTTCCTCCAGGGCATGGTGCTGGCACTCTGGGGCCTATGTGGGGCTGAGGTGATAACTCCTCAGGGGCTTGCACCCCCTCTAGCCCTTGGTGCCCATCTCTCCTCTGAGGGCCCAAATCCCACCAGCCCTTCCTGCCCTAGGGATAAGGCTGCAGGGAGGGAGACTAGGGCCTGTGGGGCACCCCCGGGGCCTCCCGGTGGCATCCTGATGGTGTGGTGTCCTGGCTGTGGTGGATGAGGACCCGCAGCCCCTCTAATTCCATAAACCTCCTGAGATGACAGTGCCCCCATGTCCAACTGGTCTCAATTCCCTGCTCCCATCCTGGCTCGCCCAGGCCCCACGCCTCATTTACAGCCATGGGGCGTGTGTGTGTGTGTGTGTGTGTGTGTGTGTGTGTGTGTGTGTGTGAGCTCTGAAGAATTACCTGCCACTGGTGCTTATTTAAATCCCGGTGATTTATGAGTGAGGACAGCTTTAAGGCCACAGCGAGCAGGTAGTCAGCCAGCCTGCTGAACAGACAGTTTCCAAAGTGAAGGTGAAGGCGTGCAGACACAGCACTGCCCCAGCCCACCCACGCTCCACGGGGCAGAGACCCCTGCGCTCCCCGGAGCTGACAAGGCCCTGCAGACAGTGAGGCCCTTGCACAGAAGGCCTGGGTGCCCAGGCTCTGCCAGGGCCTCACTGGCCCTGAGCTGCTGGGAGCGACTGGACACTGGCGGGGGAGGGCACCTATTGGCTTGTTCCGAGCTCCATTTCAGAGTGGGTGCTGGTGTCTGAGGTGGGGGTGGGGTGGGGCAGGAGCACCCTGATGTCACCGACTCTGGCCAGGTGGGGTGGGATGGGACGCAGACCCGATCTCCAGGCAGGCTGATGTTTGGGTGGCCCTCTGGTCTCAGCCTGCACACCAGGGGCTGGGGAGTGAGGAGGGGCTGTGGGACCGGCGCCCCCTGGGCTAGATTAGGACTCATCTCGCCTGCGCCCAGGCTCTGGGAGCCCTGGGAGGGTGGTCCTCTCTGGTTTCAGATGGGCCCCGAGGCGGAGCATGAGGTGATGCCCTTGTCAGGGCTCCTGGTGCTTCCCCTGGACATGTGTGTGGGCTTGTGTACACGTGTGGGTTTGTGTGCACACGATGTTATGTGCACATGTAGGTGAGCACGCATGTGTGCCTGTGAATGGAAGGGGTCTGTACATGTATGGATGTACATGCCTGCGTGTGCACAACTGTTGGAGCATGCGCTGTGTGCATGTGTGTGCACACGTGTGTGGCTGAGGAGGTGGGGCTTGTCTGTCCGGCCTGCAGGTGCCCTGGGCAGCCTCACTGGGAAGAGGATGTGGGGGCAGAGGGCTGACAGTGGCTGCCGTGTGCTTTCTGGCCCCAGGATGTGGACTTAATTGGGCGAAGCCCTTGTTAGAGGGATTTGAAAGTTGATCTCTAGCCTCTTTCAAAGCCAAGGGCCAGCTGTGCTTGGGCAGAGAGGGGCCTCGGGGAGGGTCTGGCTGCCCAATCGGTGAACACCCAGCTGGTCTATGACCGAGGGTTGGCGACCCCACACAGCCCGAGTGCTGGCTGCTCACGCCTCACCCAGCACTGCCCAACCCGAGGATGCAGACCTGCCCACATGGCTGGCACTGTTGGGCTTCCTGGGTGGGGCCTGACCCAGGTGCTGGTGGCTCCCCAGGCTGTGGAAAGTGGTCCCGTGGACACTGGGCTGCTGGGAAGGGAAGGAGGGAAAAGAGAAGATTGGTGTTTGGACCACCCCACGTGGGCCCTCCATGGGGCTCTGGACCACCCCGTGTGGCCTCTGTCTCAAGTCTGAACTATCCTGAGTGGGGGCCCTGTGGGGGCCTGGTGAGCGGTGAGCAGGTAAGAATGTCCCGTGTTCCCCAGGCGCCCCGCAGGGCTCTGCCCAAGGGGGAAGCTGCCCTGGCACCCCAGCTGCCCACAGTGTCCAGCTGCAGCCAAGGAAGGTCACAGGAGGCCTCTAGGGAGCTAAGGAGGGAGCAGAGGCCTGAATCTCAGCCGGAACCCCCCTGGTTTCAGGGGAAATGGGTGCCTCTGGGGGCCCTTGGGTGTGTGAGCAGGCTGGGCCCAGGAAGGGCAGGGCCTGAGATGCCCGGTTGCCGGGGGCCAGCTCCGGATGAGGCTGTGGGGCACCAGGGCCAAGGCACCCCAGTGAATATTTAAAAACAGGAACAAAAGCGCATGCATAATTAACCAGGGAGCTGAGAAGCGGAATAATTTGTCTTCTTAAAGGGGCTCTGTAATTTGTTCAGCTGTTTTTAAATCTGCAGTTGAGCTGCGGGAGCCGCTCTGATTTCTAAATTAATTTGTGTGATTTAGAAAGTGGGAGTCTCGCCTGCCTCTCAGCTTGGAGGTGCTGTTGGCGGCCGGCGCGCCCCCTCACCACCACCCCACCCCCCCAACCCCATGGGCTTGAGGCTTGTGCTATTGGGTATTGATGGAGGGACGCATGGACAGGAGGATGCATGCATGGACTGGAGGTGGATGAAGGCAGGGAGGGGGTTGATGGCCAGTAGGTGAGTGAATGGGTGAATGGAGGGGTGGGTGGGTTGGACTGATAGATGGGTAAATGGATGAATGGTTGGCTAGGGGCTAGATGGGTGAGTGGGTGGGTGGATGGGTAGGTGAACTGATGGATAGGTGGATGGATAGATGGATAAGTGAGTGAGTGGATGGATGGGGAGGTGGGGAGGTGAACTGATGGATAGGCGGATGGATGAATGGGTGGATGGGTAGATGCATGTGTGGATGGATGGCTACATGGATGGGTAGGTGAACTGATGGATGGGTAGATGGACAGATGGATGCCAGGTAGATGGATGGGTGGGTGGGAGAGTGAGCACACAGAAGGGGGGGTGGGCCCGTGGGTGGGGCCTGGCCTAAGAGGTGCAGTCATGGAGCTCCTGTTTCGTGTACACAGGTCATGGGTCAGTTTCAGGGCCGGCCTCAGCTCCCAGGGTTTGAGGGCAGGTTCTCCGGGAGTGAGAGTCTTGGTGGGCTTGGCTTTGTGCTGCCCTGGCAGCCCAGCCTGCTGGTGTGATGCGTCCTGTTGGGTCTCAGGCCCTGGCCACACTCTGGGGTCACCAGCCTGTCTGTGGCTTAGGGACCCTGAAACAGGGGTGAGCGTGGAGGAGGGGAATCATTGGGTGGTGGTGGTGGGGGTGTCTTGGGCGAGCCTAGTGGTCTCCAGTCTGGATTCTGGTCAAACATCCTTGGGCTTGTGGGAGGCACTGATTGAGGGGCGGCTCTGCTCAGAGGCCCCAATCCCATAGACGTGGCCCCCTGCTGGGGCTGGTTCAATCTTGAGTCACCAGGGTCAGAGGAGGGTGGCCTGGGCCAGGCCTCAGACGAGGGCAGTGTGGGTGGCCTCTCAGCGGGCAGTGTTCATGTGGAGGAGACAGGGCCTTGTTGTCGACTGGTCAGCGAGCTCAGCTCTCTGGTATGGTGCTCAGGTCATGCCCCCAAGCCTGCTCCTGTCCTGTGGGGACTGCTGATGCCCCGCCTGGGCTACCGTGACCCCTCCCGCCCACCATAGCCCACTTCCATGAAGACTCGGGGGTCCTTGGGCTCCATTTTCAGCCACATCTGTCCTTGGCACTGGGGCTGAACACCACTGGCATGTCCCCAAGTGTGGGGCCCTAGAGGGTTTGAAGACACCCCAGGAACCAGCATGCTTTTCCCAAACCTGCGCCCCCTCTGTGCCCACCTCACCCCCACCTCCAGGGCTCAGAGGATGCTCTGTAGGAACCTGGCTTCAACAGGGGGTGAGCTGGGGTCTCCCAGCCTTGGAAGCCTCTGGGCAAGATTTCCTGGGGCTGCAGCCATGGTCCCTGATTCTGGAAGGTTCCGGCCAAATGGGAAGGACCCTCCCCTCCACCAGGAGAGGCTGCTCTGAGCTGGATCCTTCTTGATATCACTTTCCTAGTGGTGTGGGGGGTGGGCCCCCAGCCTCGGCCCTGCCTGCTGGCCCTCAGCCTCTGCTCTAGGGGCAAAGGGCGGTCCCCAAGCCCAGTGCCCCCACAGGGCAGGGATCTGGGGAGCTGAGAACAGCTCTGTCCCTGCCCCCACCCCGTCAGTTCATCGTATGTCTGTCTGTCCACCTGTCGTCCTGTGGTAGCCTTCATGCCACCAAGATGCTGGGGGCTCTGCTGTGGGCATCTCACACATGGGGTCACCATGGTGGCCAGGTCAGGAAGAAAGACCAGCCATGAGGCCCTGTGGCCGCGTCAGAGTGCTGGGCGTGAGCCCGCTGGACGGGGAACTCCACATATGCAGAAGCCACTGCCGTGGACACAAGGTGACCCCTCCCCCCATCCCCGGCCATACAGGTGGTGGGGACCACCTCAGACACAGGTTCCTGGGCTGAAGGCTCCCACCACACAGCCCAGCCCACCCCTCTCACCCCGGAGGGTTCCCGAGACCCCGAGGGAGGCTCAGGGCTAACACCTCTTCAGAGCCCTGCAGGCCCACTGCCAGTGCCCTCCAGGTTCCCACCCAGTGATGCCGTCAGATCCTTTAAAGACAGAACCCCCACAGCCCCTCCTCTGGCACCCACTTAGCTTCTCCCAGCGGGAGAGCCTCTGGCTCCGGGGTCTTCACGGGGATCATGGCCCCACAGAGTGGGGCCTCTAGGTGGGCTCAAGATGACAGCCACAGGGTCTGGAGGGTGGGCTCACACGCCCCTGCTCAGGGGTAGGGGGGATTTGAGCCCCGGGCGTGTCCCAGGACCAGGGTGGGCAGTGGCCACCTGCAGGCTGGACGGCTCCCTCCCTGGGCTCCCAGGGTCACAGGGCC
>NW_022103915.1:719751-726680 GCF_000313985.2 Echinops telfairi
TCGGCCGGCGCAGCCCCCGGCTCACTCTGCACGGCTCGGTGAATCCTAAGACCCTCTTTCCATTAACAATAAATGCCCCATTTTATCTGCCGCAGCGGCCGCTCTGATTGTTTCTCTCGGCTTGTGTACGGAGACCATAAAATCATAATGCGGCGATTAATCCCCTGTATCTGCTTGTACCTAATTTCTATTAAAAATATCCTGTGCTTCGCCGCCGGTGAGTGAATTACGGCCAGGGGTCTCCGGGGGCCTCGCCTGGGTGGGGAGCGGGGTGGAGCCAGCTCTCCAGGAGAGGCGGCCTGCTGGGATGGGGACCAGGCAGTGAAGAAGCTGGCATGCCCTAGGACAGGTCACCTGACAACAGCCCTCTCTCACCTGCCCCCAGGGGCATGGGCTCAGCTGGCTGCCTCTCCCTGTCCGCGGTCAGCCTGATCTGGGGAGGTGTGGCAGCTCCCATGTGAGCCGAGCCGGGGCTGGAGGGCACAGGGGAGACCTTGGAGCTGACCAGGGCCCCTGAGGGCCCTGAGGCTGGTGGATGCCCCTTAGCTCATGCACCCCACATTGGCCTTCAGTCCCTGCTGTGGACGGCCCTGCCCCACACCGACTGCCTGGTGCCTTAGCTCTGATGTCACTGGGGGCTTGTGGCCCCCCAGGCGTGATACCATCTTCTTTCTCCTGGGGGCAGGCCTGCCTGGTGAGGCCTCCCTGCACCACAGCCTTCCCAGGGCAGGCCCGGAGTGGTGGCGCATCCAGAGGGCCTGGGGTCCCAGGGTGAGGCCCTAGGGTGGGGGGGTCAGGCAGGGATCCTGGGGTCCAGGGGAAGGCCCTGGAGTTGGGTGGGGGTACTCAGCCCTGGAGGACCATTGTTGGGGTGCCACCCCCCTCCTTCCTGGCTTACTAGTGGGGGCTCTTCCTCAGTGAGCCCAGTGTGTCCGCCCAGGTCATCTGCTGGGTGGAGGCATCTGCTCCCCCTCTCTGTGTTTGGGCAGCGGGGACATTCGGGTCTGAACCCTGACCCTCCTGGCTGTGTCTCCGGGCTGTTCTGCAGGGCCGTTCAGCAGCCCACACGAGCCATCTCCCTTCCACAGCCCTTCTGATGGCCGGAGCTGGGGCACCACGGCGTGGTATATGTGTGACACACAGGAGGGTGTCGGGCCTCGGGGCAGGCAGTCTGGTCAGCACGCCCTGGAGAGGTGTGATGCCACCACTTTTGAGGGGAAGAGGCCCCTCCCCTTGCCTTCTGGTCATACCTTGAGCCCCAGAGAGTTTGACACCCCCCCCATATGACAGTGGTTGACCTTCACTCATTTACAAAACAGCCAACTTAGCCCCCTGCAATGCTGCTGGTTCCACCTGGTGGTGCTGCGTAGTCAGAGTTGTGAGTCAAAGTCGTGGTCAGCGCCGTGGTCAGAGTGACCTGCCCTCTGTAGGGTCCCTGTGATGGACTTTCTAAAGAACCCCCGAGTGGATGTGACCCCTCAGCTGGATGCTGTGGCTCAGAATACAGTTTGGGGGCCGACTGGACATGGAGCAGCCAGGTCCTGGTCCGGGCACCAGTCAGTCTTGGCAGGAACAGGCTGCAGCTGGAGGCGCTGGTCTGTCAGTGAGGTGTCTCCGGAAGCCATGCCATCTGCCTAGGATGCCGCTGTGGGCAGGGTGGGGCGGGGCTGCCCCTGGGTCAGAAGCTGGTGGTGGGGCCTCCAGGAGTGGGCTCCGTGGGGTCTTCCTGGCTCATCAGCCAGCTTTCCCCACGCAGGTGAGGCAACTCAGAAGACCATGGCATGCGTGGGTCAGGTGCGCCACTCTGGCCGTCCCACCGTGCAGGGCTCTGTGCAGCAGACTGACCGGACGCCTGGACTGCCACTTCCGTGAGCACCGAGGATGGACCCAGCGAGACAAACTCCTTAACAGATCCAGCCTTTCTCTGTTGATCCTGAGATGCTTCTTGGTCCTAGTGCCATGAGGTCAGCGGTTCAAAACCACTGGCCTCTCCAAAGGAGAGAGGTGCGACTTTCTACCCCTGTAAAGAGCCTTAGTCTCAGGAGCCCGTGGGGCAGCTCTAGCCTGCAGGGTCGCCGTGAGTCGGTGTGGACTTGGGTCAGTGAGTTCTGTTTGGTTTTGTCTGCTGGTCCAGCTGTGAGGGGCTGTGTCCTTGAGTCTCTTTCTGGAACCCTGGTGGGGCGGTGGACTAGAGCCTGGCTGGTAACTGAGAGGGTGGGATTGAATTCTCCAGCCACTGTTTGCCTCTGCAAAGACTTACAATCCTCAGAAGCAACTGGGACTTCTCCTCCATGCTGTGCCCCCCCCCCCAGTCAGGACTCTCTCCCCAGTGGGGCTCAGCGGGCATGTTGGGGTGCAGTGCACCTCCATCAGTCGGTGCTTCAAGTCCTGTTGGCTTTCAGCAAACACAGTTGAGTCATCTACATATCGCCGGTTGTTAACAAGCCCTTCCCCAATCCTGATGCCTCATTCTTTTTCATATAATCCAAGTTCTCAGATTAGTTGATCAGCATACAGACTGAGCAAGTGTGGCGAGAGGATGCACCCCCGGTGAACACCTTTCCTGATTCTAAGCCAGGCAGCATTGCCTGGTTCCGTGCGTAGGACTGCTCTTGATCCACGCCCAGGATCTGCACAAGCACAGCCACGGTGTCTTTGGTTAGGAGCCATGCAGGGCGAAGCCCCTACACAGCCGGTCGCGCCTGAGCAAGCATCTCTCTGGTAGGCCAGCCCAAAGCCACAGGAAGCCAGCGCTGTTTCCCTCATTCCACGCTGCAGAAATAGTATGGGGGCCGCATCCGGCCTCCCCCAGTGACACGAGGGAGAAGGGGGATCCAACACCATGCCAGCCCGAGGCTGGTTCCCACGAGGCAGAGATGAGACAGACCACCACCCTCCAGTTTCCTTTACCCTGTCCTGACACCGACACCCCATTCCCTGCCGAACCCCGGAACACACTGCTTTCTCTGCTGGGCTGATGACCAGTGGCAGCTGACGCAGAGGCCAGAAAACGTTAAGGGTTCCGCTCTTTTGTCTGCAGCACCCCTTCACCACGGCGGCAGCCACGTCTCTCTCTGGT
The DNA here is from genome assembly GCF_000313985.2 of Echinops telfairi. Classification (NCBI taxonomy): domain Eukaryota; kingdom Metazoa; phylum Chordata; class Mammalia; order Afrosoricida; family Tenrecidae; genus Echinops; species Echinops telfairi. Next base: position 722,831 of record NW_022103915.1, read on the forward strand.
CCTTAGCCCCTCCGCCACGTGGTCCCATGGGATCTGACCTTCATGTCACCGGTTACCACGTAGGTGTCACGAAGCTCCTTCAGCACTGAGAAATGCTCCCAGGGTCCCCCACTCTGCGAACCAGCCTCTTGCCCAAAGGTACTCCGCGTTACCTGTCCTGTGGGCCGGATGCCCACCCTGTGTCTCAGGTTTCCCCTTCTGCCTGCAGGCAGGGCCCGCAGAGTGCTCTGCGCAAGAGCTCTTCTTCCGGGGAGTCTCTGTTCCTGCTGCTGAGATGATCCTTTCATGCTTGGTGGCATGGCAGCACCGACCAATCAGGCAGGGTTGGCCCTCTACACCTGATTTGCATGCTCCTGGTGAGCCTCGTCTCCCATACGTTTGGACACGCTATCAGGAGCGGGCACGTTACGGGGACATCATGCTGGGTAAAGTAGGGGGCGGTGGAAAGTAGGAGAGATGGGTCGACACAGCGGCGGCGGCTGTGGGCTCAAGCCCGAGGTCGGTTCTGAGGGTGGGCAGGACCGGGTGTGCTTTGTTCCACTGTCTGCGGGTCACACGGCCATGCCGGTCCACCTCAGCACACCATCGCCCAGGCTAGCAGTCTTTATGCGTTCCACTTCATTGGTGACGGCTGCCAGGTTTCCTAGATTCACACTCTGCCCCTTCCACGTCCCAGGAAGCAATGGCGGCAGCAGTCGTTTGTTCTCATCTGGAGGCCTGCCTGGCGGGCGAGCAAAGGCGGAGAAAGCTTTGCCCTGTCTTTGCCCTGTATCACGAAGGTCGTTTCTTCCTGGGGAGGCGAGTCTTCACCCATTGTATTTCCGTCACCGTCTCTGTGAGGGCTTACTTTTGGACCCTGTGACATGCTGTCAGGAGTCCTTGTGGTTGTGGGTGAAGCTGTGGACTGTTAACCAGAAGGTTGGCAATTCAATCCCCCGGCTGTTCTACCAGAGCAAGATGAGGCAGTCAGCCCCCAGAAAGAGCTCCAACCTCGAGGGCCTGGGAGGGAGTGTGACTGTCAGTTGTGATGAATGGCCATCCACTTGCTGCAGTGGGGTACAGCGTGGCCCAGCCGGAATGGACATTTCCACCCAGGTTCAGTGATGCTGGACCCCATGGCTTCTCCAGCTTGCACTCCTGGCCTCTGTGCTGCAGCCAGATCTGGAGCTCCTGGAGGGATCCTGAGCCGCCTTCTGCAGGGTGGGGGCTTGGGGTGGGCTGGGGTTGGTGCTGGGAGCTGATTCCTACAGGGAGGGCAGGTATGGGGAGCCGGGAGGGCTGGGTGCAGGAGGGAGGGTGTGTAAATGGAGGACAGTATCAGGGGAGGGCGGGCACCGGGATGCAGGTGGGTGCAAGGGTGCGGGCAGAGCTGAGGAGGGGTGGACAGCAGGGCCTTGGGCCAGCAGACCCACGTGGGCCACACCACCCTGGGCCTCTCTTGGCCAAGAGCATGGTGTGTGCCTGGAGCCTTATTGTGAGCTGTCTGCCCCAGCCTGGCCCGAGCTCTGAGCCCTCACCTGCACAACCTGCATTGGTACAGGACTTGCCAGGACTTCAGCTGCCAGGGGTGGAATTTTAACCGGCCTGCTCCTGGCAGCTGATGCCACAGCCCTACTGTGCCCTGTTGCCCCACCCCGCCCCCCAGCCCCACCAGTGGCAGCCAGGAAGGGTGGGTTCCAGCTGGGCCGGGCCTCAGGGGCTGTTCCCCACTGGGCTGGGAGCCGAGTGAGTCAGAATAAATTAGCATGCTAACAAGCCAAAAGCCATCTGGAGGGAGGAGCTTGCATCCAAGCCCACTCATTCTCAGGAGCCCCTTGCCCACCCCACCCTGACGGCTCGAGGGGAAGGTGGGGCTGGACTGTGTGTGTGCACGCTCGTGTGCACATTCCTGTGTGTCCATGTGCCTGTGTGCTTCAATGTGCATATGCGTATGCATGAGTGCACGCACATATGTGCATATATACGTGTGCGTATTCATGTGCAGATCTGGGGGCTTCAGTGTTTCGCATGTCTGTGTGTGTGCATACGTGTATGTGTGTGTGCAAATGTGGCACTGTCCCAGGCAGTCTACAAGTGCGGCTGGGGTGTCCCAAACCATATTCACTCGACTGACAGACACCCGGGGACATACGGCTGCCATCCTGACAGGGCAGAGGGCCTCATCTCTCCTCCCAGATAGGCAACCGGGTGCCTCCATGCTGCCCGAGGAGACCCAGTGTACAGTTAGCTGTCACTGCTTACCCTGCAGCGCCACCAGGGTCCCTGGTACATGCACTGAAGGGAAAGTCCCGCGGGTTCTTCAGAAGTGAGGGACCTGGGGAGAAAAGATGTGTGTGTCCATACTACTACCCCACTCAGCCTTCCCTGGTGTCGCCCACCAGAAGCAGGGAAAACACCATCCTGCGGGTGGGGAGGCACCTGTGCTTTACCCACCCAGTAAACCAACTCACTGCCAGCGGTCCGTGCTGACGCAGGGTGACGCTCGGGTGGATGGCTGAAAACCGGGGAAACAAAGCCCATTCGTCCACGTGACGGCTGCTCACTGCCTGGGCCGGGGTCCTGGCAAAGCTCCCGAAACTGCCTCGCGGCCTCACGCGGGGGCTCATCTCCGAATGCAGGGGTCGTGGAGCTTTTGGCAGCATGAGGTTTCTGAACTCGCGACGACCACCGATTAATTCAAGACCCCACGTGTGATGACTGGAGTTTCTGGGAGTGCCGGCCTGTGTTGTCAGTTTCTCAAGTGAAAAGAGGTCGAGAGTGGAAGCTGTTTAAGAAGCCCTGCTCCGGAGAAGCAAAATGAGTGAAATGTATACACGCACACAGACAGAGACACGCACACAGACAGAGACATGCACACCCAGAGACACGCACACAGAGACACGCACACACAGAGACATGCACACTAAGTAAAGGCACACACAGTCAGACATGCGCAGAGATGTGCACACCGAGGAAGGGTGCACATAGAGAGATGTCACACCAGAGATAGGCTCCTATGGTGGTGGAAGCAGGCACGCTACATGCCTGGGCATGTTCTGAGTTTGTGTAGGCTGGAGGCTCCACCTGACTCGCTTAGCTGCAGTACAGGTGAATCCAAGGTTGTCAGCAAGGATCCAAGACGGACAGGCCCTTGGCTCAAATTTCACATAATGGGAGGTCCACGAGCCAGATGCAGGACCCACACCCAGCAAAACACATCCACTTATATGGGGCGCTGTCCATTTCCCGAGGCAGCTTCCTTTCCACACCATCAGGCCTGTGACCTGAGGCAGGGTGCTGCGTCCCACTCTGGTCTCCTTACTGATGGGCTGCTTGCAGCAGCTCCGTGATGGAGGGGATGGTGTTGAGCTGCTCATGCCACGGGGCAACTCGGTCTGCCCTATGGGGGCCCTGCCATAGCCACGTGAACACACAGCCTTCCCCTGCTCACACCAGCCCAGACCCCAGAGCAGCTTACCCACTCATTGCACCGCTCACCGCAGCCCCAGACTAGCATAGTCACACAGGGACCATCAGGCACAGCCCCAGGCGAGCCACTGTCCAGGACCCTGAGCCTGACACTCCATATGACACGTGGAAGCGCTCACAGGTTCCCGTGCGGGTCACGTGAAAGCGCTCTCAGGTTCCCGCGCGGGTCATGAGGAAGCCCTCACAGGGTCCTGCATGGGTCACGTGGAAGCCCTCACAGGTTCCCGTGCGGGTCACGTGGAAGTGTTCACAGGTTCCCGTGTGGGTCACGTGGAATTGCTCACAGGTGCCCGAGTGGGTCACATGGAAGCCCTAACGGGTTCCCGCGCGGGTCTCGTGGAAGCGCTCACGGGTTCCCGCGTGGGTCACGTGGAAGCGCTCA
>NW_022103915.1:726859-738136 GCF_000313985.2 Echinops telfairi
GTCACGTGGAAGCGCTCACGAGTTCCCGCGCGGGTCACGTGGAAGCTCTCCACAGGTTCCCATGCGGGTCACGAGGAAGCCCTCACAGGTTCCTGCGGGTCACGAGGAAGCCCTCACAGGGTCCCGCGTGGGTCACGTGGAAGCGCTCAAGGTTCCCATGCGGGTCACGTGGAAGCGCTTACAGGTTCCCGGGCGGGTCACGTGGAAGCCCTCACAGATTCCCGCGTGGGTCACGTGGAATCGCTCACAGGTGCCCGCGTGGGTCACGTGGAAGCACTCAGGTTCCGTGTGGGTCACGTGGAAGGAGGCCCTCCACAGGTTCCCGCGCGGGTCACGTGGAAGCGCTCACAGGTTCCCCTGCGGGTCACGAGGAAGCCCTCACAGGTTCCGTGCGGGTCACGTGGAAGCGCTCAAGGTTCCCATGCGGGTCACGTGGAAGCGCTCACGGGTTCCCGTGCGGGTCACGAGGAAGCCCTCACGGGTTGAAGCGCTCACAGTTCCAGTGCGGGTCAGGAGGAAGCCCTCACAGGTTCCCGCGCGGGTCACGTGGACGCCCTCAGGTTTACGTGTGGGTCACGTGGAAGTCCTCACAGGTTACGTGCGGGTCACGTGGAAGCGCTCACGGGTTCCCACGCGGGTCACGTGGAAGTCCTCATAGGTTCCGTGTGGGTCACGTGGAAGCGCTCACAGGTTCCCGCGCGGGTCACGTGGAAGCCCTCACAGGTTCCGTGTGGGTCACGTGGAAGCCCTCCACAGGTTCCCATGCGGGTGATGTGGAAGCGCTCACAGGTTCCTGCGCGGGTCACGTGGAAGCCCTCACAGGTTCGCGCGTGGGTCACGTGGAAGTCCTCACAGGTTCCCGTGTGGGTCACGTGGAAGCCCTCACAGGTTCCCTGTGTGGGTCACGTGGAAGTGCTCCTGAAGCACCATCTCTGGGTGGATTTGAACCTTTCATTTCCCAGTCAGTAGATGTGCACTCACCCCTGGCACCCAGCCCCCTGTCCCCTCTACCCCCCACCTAGGCTCCACTGGATTGTGTGCAGCTGAGCTTTGGGAGGTGTGTTAGTCTGGGATGACTAGAGAAACAAATTCATAGACACTCACATGTGTATAAGGAAGTGCTTTATATAAAGAGCAATTGAATATTGAGAAAACATTCCAGCCCAGTCCAGATCAAGTCCATAAGTCCGATATTAGCCCATATGTCCAATACCAATCTATAAATTCCTCTTCAAACTCATGCAACACATGCGATGGCACTGAATGCAGGAAGATTACAGGCCAGTGGGTGGAGAGTCTTGTGGGTCCAGTGGTGGTGGAAGCATCTCTGTGCTGGCCGGTGTCTCCATGTGGTTCCTCCAGCTCCAGGGCTCTGGCTTCATCAGTGTAGCTCCATGGGTCTTGTGAGCAGGAAGACAAAGCAGAGAGAGTGTGTGTCCTGCCTCCTAGGAGGAAGGCAGGGGCTTCCAGAATCCTCAGGAGAAGGCCATGCCCGCCCAGAGGCATAATTAACGATGACCTAAGTGACAGGCTAGACTCCACCCCTACAACCCATTTGACAAGGTTGACATGAAACTATGTAGCTACCACAGGAGGTGATGGGGTGAACAACTGGGTACTCACACCGAAGGGGAGAGGCCAGTCAAAAGGAGGACACACTGGTGACCCGCTGGCCTGAGGCTCTGGGACAAAGGCGTGCAGCTGTGGTCCGTGGAGTCAGGGAACAGAGCCATGCCTGTGGGTGCAGGGGCTGGTGTGAGGTGGGGGCACATGGGACAGGCTGCGAGGGATGGGCTTGTTGGCTCCCCGGGCCCTGGTGTCACAGGGTTGTCCAGATGGCCAGGTGGGGCCCCTGGCACCGTTAAACGTAGCCGAGCACATCAGCATAGACACCACCACCCGGGACATTCAGCACAGAAGGAGGCCCCAAACCCCGAGGAACGGGGAGCAGCCGAGAGAACAGCTCGAGAGAGCAGAGCCAGCGCAGGGGGAGAACAAGGAGGGAAGCGTAAACAACAGACGCGTCAACAAACGTGTTTGGACAACACACACCCTGCGTCGAGAAACAATCCCTGCACACACTGCTGCACCGGGAAGGAGACAGCACCGAGGGCCAGGGAGCGGAGCTGGACGGCCCCCAGCAGCCGCGAGGACGGACAAGGGGCGAGGAGGAAGCTTGGCTTACTGCGGTGAGAGGGTGCGAGAGTCACGGAACCCACTAATTTCCGGGGGAGCCACAAAGGCTGGCATTGAAGAGGAGAGTGTGTTCGAAGACGGGATCTGGGACCCCCAGCTTCTCTGGAGAAACCGTCTCAGCTGAAAACACTGTTGCAACCGCCTTCTGGCTCCAGGTCACCCCCTGCCTTTGCAGTGTGTGTGTTTGTGTGTGTGTGGTGGGGTGTGTGTGTGTTATGGCTCTCAGCTGCTAACCGGAAGGCCACTGGTTCAAATCCACCCAGGGGTTCCCTGGGAACAAGTCCATGATCTGTTTCAGTGAGAATTGTTGCTGTGGGGTGCCCGGGAGCCCGCTCAGACCCAGGGTGCCCGTGTACAACACCACACCACCTGCCCTGTGCCATCCTGCTAGCTGTTATGTTCGGGCCCATTGTTGCAGCCACTGGAGGGTCCATCTCCTGGAGGGTCTCCCTCTTTCCCCCTGACCTTTGGCGAGGCACTGGTCTCTCCTGACAACATGTCCTGAGTACAGAAGCCACAGCCCCACCCACCTCAAGCCTAAGGAGCATCCTGGCCGTGCCTCTTCCAGGACTGGTTTGCGTGTGGTGGTTGTCGGGGCTGCCGAGCCACTTCAGACCCACAGCGACCCTGTCCAGCAGAGCAGAGCACCGCCTGGCCCGGCCCGTCCTCACCGCTGTCCCTCTGCCTGAGCCCTTGGTTGGAGCCGCGGTATCCGTCCATCTCCCTGGAGGCCTCCCCCTCCTTCGCTGCCCCTCTACTCCGCATGAACCTTTACTCCCTGCTGCTTCTGACGCCCCACAGTAATTTCACCCTTCTTTGCCGGCAGCGCCATTCAGAGGCACCGGTGCTTCTGCGGTCTTCCGTAGGCAGCATCCAGCGCCCACGCGAGGAGGACGTGATGGAAACACCGTGGCTTCAGTCCTCCAGGAGACATAGGTGCTCTTCTTCAGTATTTTAACGAGGCCCGTGCTGCAGATCTTCCTGTGCAACGTGCCCCTTGGTTTCTGGACGGGTCCACGGGAGAAGAAATCCCGGCCACTGCTGTCTTTTCTGCATTTGTCGGGACGCCGTCTAAGGGTCCAGTGGTGAGGATTTGGGTCTTCTTGACCTTGAGCTGTCATTCACCCTGAAGGCTGCAGTCCTTGACGTTCACCAGCATGTGCTTCAAGCCCTCCTTGCTGTCGGCCAGCAGGGCGGTGCCGTCTGCAGGTCACACATCACGGGCCTCCCTCCATCCTGACGCCCCTGCTCCTTGAACAAGCATGGTGTGGTAGCTACACAGTTTCATGTCAACTCGAAGGGCAGGGGTGGAGTCTAGCCTGTCAATCAGGTCACAGTGAGATGATGCTTCCTTGTGGGTGTGGCCTTCTCAGGAGGAGGGTCCTGGGACCTCCCTGTCTCTTTCTTTCTACTTTACCTTCATGCCTGCGAGCCACACCGAGACCTGTCCTGGAGATGCGTCCACCACCATTGGACCCACAAGGCTTTTCACCCACTGGCCGGCGATCTCCCTGCATGCTGCATCATTGCATGTGGGTGCGTGAGTCTGAAGAGGATTGATGGATTAGGATCGTGCTTATGGACTTGATCTGGGCTGGGATGTTTTCCTGATCTATAACTACTTCTTGATATAAAGCTCTGGGTTAGTCCGGGTGGACTAGAGAAACAAATCCAGGGAGACTCACGTGTATCAGAAGGAGCTTTACATACAAGAGCAATTGAATATTGAGAAAACAGCCCAGCCAGTCCAGATCAAGGCCATAAATCTGGTATTAGCCCATATGTCCTATACCAATCTATACATTCTTCTTCAGACTCACGAAACACATGCAATGACGCCAAATGCAGGAAGATTTGTGTTGGCGTCTCAGCGCTGGCAGGGGTCTCCACATGGCTCCTTCAGCTCCAGGGCTCTAGCATAGCTCCATGTGTTTTGTCAGCAAGCATGTCTCGCAGGGAGAGGGTCTGTGTTCCACCTCCAGCGAACTGTTTATTTCCTTAGTGCCTCCAAGTGAGCTCATCAAGCTGTGACCTGATTGACAGACTAGGCTCCACCCCTTCACTCGTAAGTCTCAAATTGACAACAGATGATGTAACTACCACAAGCTCTCTCTTACACACGAGTGTCCTTGGATTTGTTTCTCTAGTCAACCCGGCCTAATGCGCAGGGTATGCGTACATGGCACACACCTTTCTTGATTGTGAACCAGGCAGCATTTCCCTTGATCTGTTAACAGACTCCCTCTTGGTCCACGCACAGGTTCTCCACGGGCACAACGAAGGGTCTGGACTTCTCATTCTTCTCCATGCTGTCCACAGTTTGTCACGACCTCTGTCACCGAACGCAGGTGTGCTCATTCACTGTGGGCACTCCTGAGTCTCAGTCTCAGCCACGGAGTCCGCTGTGGGAGCCCCCCCTGCTGCGCGAGCTAGCACATCGCATCATCACATCACATCATCACATCATCACATCATCACATCATCACATCATCACATCCCATCCCATCCCATCCCATCCCATCCCATCCCATCCCATCCCATCCCATCCCATCCCATCACATCACAGGCAGCCTCTCCGGAGCAGAGACTGCGGTCTGATTCCCCTGTGGTCCATGCACACACAGGCGCCCCAGGTCTCTGCCAACGTACACCGGTGCCCAGGGCAATCCTTTTGATGCGGAAGCTATACATCTCCTCCTGGGTCTTGCGAAGCTGTCCCTCTGAGCAGGTGGGCTCTGGCCCCAGCGAAGGGGCTTCTGTCAGCAGGTGGCTGGCGGTTATGTGGGGGTCGCTATTTAAGGGGTCTTCGAGCACAGTGGGGACAGTTCTCCAAGGCAGGAGGACACGCTCCTCCAAGGGCAAAGGCCTCTCAACGTCAGAGGAGGAGCTAGGGTCATGTGCACTGGGGTCAAGCAGGACCCAAGTCTTTCCTAACGGACTTTCCGTGGTGGCCCTGGCAAGAAACCCAACGGTGGCCGTAACTCAGCAGCCCGTGTGGGCAGTCTGTGCTCGCGGCTTCTAAGGAAACTTTGCAGGTTAGTGCAGGTTCGTTGTGGCTGTGGAGTGAGCCCCAACAGGAGGAGAGACCCGCCTGGTCTGGGACGGGCTCGCCGCCATCCGGTCTGAGCCCCTTGCTGCCGCCACTGTGCAGATCCATTTCCTTGATTACTGTTGTTCTCTGCTGTTGAACTAGTTCCGGCTTGGTGTCCAGTCATGTCCAGGGCCTTCCTCTTTCTGCTGTCCCTCTGCTCTACCAAGCACTATACAGTTCTCCAGGGACTGGACTCTCCCCACAGCATGTCCAAAGCATGTGGGTGACGTTTCTCATCCCCGCCTCTAATGAGCACTCTGGCTGTGCTTCTTCCAGGAAGGGGCTCCCTGAGAACTTCCTCTGGTCGCCCCCAGTTTACCAGGCATGAAGTCCTTCTCCAGGGGCTCGCCCCTTCTGATGGCACGTCCAAAGCCCCCCCTGGCTTCCAAGGTACTTCTTCCAGTACACACGTGTCATTATCTGGCCCCAATTCTTACTGAGTTCTAACTCACACAACCTCTAGGGCTGGCGGACTGCCTCTGAGTTTCCGAGACGTTAACTCTTCGCGGGAGTGGAAAGCACCGTCCTTTCCCGTTGAGCGGCTGGTGGTTCTGGATGTCTGCCCTGAACTGCTGTGCCGTGCTACAGTCACCGTGCTCGCCGGCCACCCACGGACCGGCCCACAGACCAGCGATGGTGGAGTAGACCCGCCCCCTGCCATCCAGCGGGTTCTGACCAGCAAGGGCCCGATGGGACAGAGGACAGAGGAGCGTTGCTCCGTGGGGGCTCTGAGACGAAATCTTTGCCAGAGGAGACATGGCCTCAGCTTTCTCCCTCAGAGCAGCTGATGGGTTTGAACCACCCACTTTGGGTTAGCAGCCCAATGGCTAACCCACGATGCCACTAGGATTAGACATATAGAAACATCTATGCGGATGGTCCAGGGCTCCCAGTGTCCCCTCCCCAATTTCTCCTATCATTGGGATTTTGCATGACAGTGGCATGTTTGCTTCTCTCTCTCTCTCTCTCTCTCTCTCTCTCTCTCTCTCTCTCTCTCTCCCTCCATTGAGTCGATGCCAACTCAGAAAGCGCCTACAGGACAGGGTAGAACTGCCCGGTGGGGTCTGAGACTGCCACTCTTCACAGGAGTCGAAATCCCCATCTTTCTCCTGAGCAGCATCCTGTGGTTTCCAACGTCCGACCCTTCTGATCACAGCCCAGTGCAGAACCACGATGCCACTGGGCTCCGGCTTGCTATCCTCAACGAACCAACATTCACATGAGATCCATTCTTTACCATTCCGTGTGAAGAAGACCCGGATCCTCACAACAGAACCAACAGGCAACATTGTGATCAACAGAGAAAACAAGGATTTCCTCTTGTGTGGATCCACCATCAATGTTCTTGGAAGCAGCAGTCCAGAGATCGAATGACCTATTGCACGGGCGAATCTGCTGCCCAAGGCCCTTCTCAAGTGTTGACGAGCTAGGCTGCCCCTCTGAGGACCGAGGTGCGCCTGACCCAACCGTGCTGTCCTCAGCCAGCTCACATGCACGTGCAAGGCGGACACCGAGCAAGAACACCGCAGAAGAATCGATGTGTCTGAGGTACTGCGCTGGGGAAGAAGACTGGACCACCGGCTGGTGGAAGGACAAGCCAATCTGTCTTGGGCGACAGCCAGAACGCTCCTCACGACCTTAGGAGACGTTATTCAGGAGAGCCGGTCCTGGCGGGGGACATCATGCATGGGGAAGCCGAGGGCCATTGAGGAAGATGACGGCCATTGGGCCTGTGAGCTGTCACAGCAGCAGCGAGTGCAAACTGTGGGGACGGCACAGCGTGCGGCAGGGTTTGCTCTGTGCTTCACGGGGTCACTGTGGGTCAGAACCGACTGGACAGCCGGCACCTAGACACAGCAGCTGCCGCCGCAGCAGCAACAGCGTCCTTTATTAGGGTTCCCGTAGTTTCTCCCTCCTGTCCTTTCTCAGGTCCAGGGCCCCACCCAGGGCCTCATGTGACCTCTACTCACCCTGCCTCCGTAGGCTCCTGCTGTGACAGCGTCCCCGACTCCCCCGGGCTTGGGGACCTCTGCTGAAGGGAGGAGTGCAGGCAAGGTGCTCCCGGGTTAGGGTGAGCCGTCCGTCTGTCCGTCCATCTATCCAAGCATTTGTGGTGGCCAGGCTGAGCTGGTGTGGTGTCTGTCGGGAACAGCCGGGATGTCATCCTTCCAGGAAGCGTACTACGGCTGTGACCTATCACCACTGAGGTGGTCACCTGGCTGAGGTCCAGGTGGGGCTTCCTCTCTCGCTGTGTCCTCAGCACAGCGTCCTCAATGCTGTGTGTGTGTGTGTGTGTGTGTGTGTGTGTGGCGTCTGAGCTCCTCCAGGACTGTCCACCGACTGTCCCCTTGGAGCTCTTCCACATGGGTGCAGATACCGCGATGATTTCCCTCCGCTGGTTTCATTTACATATTTATGGGCACTTCAGGCACGTACCTATATCCTAGGGACTTGGGACTCACGCGTCATACTTGAGGTTCTAATCCAATGTGACTTGCTCTGTTGCTCCAATTGTCCTCCCATTGGCCATGGGCGCTCAGTCAGGAAGGCTGCTGGATATGTCTCTCTGTCTGCATGCTCCTGTGCGTGTGCATGTGCATGTGAGTGTGTGTATATGTGTGTGTGAGCATGCCCGTGTGTGCGTGTGTGTGAACATGTGTGCATGCGTGTGTCTCTGTGAGCATGTCTGTGTGTGCATTGTGTATGTCTGTGAACATGTGGGAGTGTGTGTGTGCCTGTGAACATGTGTGCGTGTGTCTCTCGGTGTGCACCTGAGAGCATTTCCTCACTTGCTGGCTCTACAAGACATTCTTGTTGATTTCCAGCAACATCAGCTTGTAGCTCTGAGAACCTGGAGAATTCTTCCTGGGCTCCGGGAAACTGTTCCGGACCAGGACTTGAGCTAGAGCCCAGGAGCTGAGCGGAGCTGGCCGAGCCTCTCTGTCGTGACCGGGGGGCGCCTGGTCCCCGACAGCCCTCTCTGGCAGGCATGTACAGCAGCCATGCGGGCCTCTAAGGCGCAGGCCCCTGTTGGCACCTTGTGCTCCAGTTGGCACGTCCAGCCACGGGCGATGGGTCCACCAAGGAGGTGCTTGAGCAAGCTGCCACGGGCTCGCAGCACCCTGCTTCTACTGGCAGGAATCCCCAGGCTGCACAGGAGCCCAGAGGCCGGGCAGACCAGCCCTAAGACCCCTTCTTGGTGGGTGCACCCCCTGGCACCCCTCCTGTAGTCGCCACACCCAGTCAGGGGACGGGACTGAAGAGACGATGGGGGAGGGGAAGTAGACGGTGAAGAGCCGCTGGCTGGAACCGAGGATGCCCCTCGGGCAGAGCGAGGATGCTCAAGCGGGAGCCGCAGCTCCGCGTGGTGGAGGCAGAGCCCCCAGCAGCAGCACGGCTGGCCAGTCAGGCCCCTCACCGTCCCAGCATCTCGCCGAGGGTCCCTCCCTATCGACGACTCTCCTGTCACCACCCTGATGGCCCTGGGTGCAGCTTCATCTTCTGCCGTCGATGCTGCCGTTCCAAGCCCTCCCTGCTCGGGCTCCTGGGATCCGGCCCTAGGTTTTGGCCACAATCCAGAGGCCTGAGGGTCCCTCCGCCTGCTGTTGCCCCCTCTAGCCCAGCCCTGTTCCTCTTCCTGCTCCCCCCACCCACCTAGGGAGCCCCTGACCTGATCACCACAGAGGCCGTCACCATGGCCAAGGCCACCGACACCACCTCAGGCTCATGGTCTCCCTGGGGTGCTACCTGCCCACTGCCTCAGTGCACCACCGGGGCACCGCCCCCAAGCTCCCAAGCTGAGCCCTTCCTTCAGCAGCTCCCTGAGGGTGCCCACATGCAAGTGAGACTGGGCCAGACCTGGGTCCTCCCTCCCTCTCCTCCTCCTCCGCTTCCTCCTCCCTTTTCTCCTCCCCCTCCTCCCACCATCCTCATCCCATCCCTTGTCCCCCACACCTGAATCCAGTCACCTGTGACTTCCTGCTGATCTTGCTCCCTACACGTGCATCTGACTGTGCAGATCGTAACATGCTGTGGGACCCTTGAGAAGGTGGGGAATTCAGAACCCGTCACTGTGTTGGCACGGCACTCGTGCACCGTCAGGAGGCGGTCGTGCAAACAGGACCAGGGCACACTGCAGCGTGGTGTAAAATCAGGAGAGGCGTGCGTCCGACTGTGTCCTCTCACCAGGCTTGTTCAATCTGTATTTTGAGCAAACCACCAGAGAAGCGGATTCTGTGAAGAAGATTGCGGCACCAGCAAGGGAGGAGGGCTTATTAACAACCTGCGATTTGCAGAGGACACAACCTTGCTTGTTGAAGGTGAGGAGGACTGAGGCACTTGCTGATGAAGATCAAGGATTGTACCCTTCAGTGTGGATTACAACACAATGTACGGGAGACCCAAACCCTCACCACTGAACCCAAAGGTCACAGCACAAGAAACGGAGCAAAAGTTGAAGTTGTAAGGATTCTGCCTTGCCTGGATCCACAATCCATGCTCATGGAGGCCACAGCCAAGCACTAAAACAGCGTGCTGCAGGAGGAGCGTCTGCTGCCCAGAGCTCTTACCACGCCAGAGAGCAAGGACCTCACAGGAGGACGGGAGGTGCCCGGTGTTTGTGATGGCCTCGTGGGCAAGCGGAAGCTGGACACTGAATAAGGAAGACCGAAGAGTCTCCGGTGCGCTGGAAGGATAGCGTTGGTGAAGAAAGTTGAAAGTCCATGGACAAATAAATCCGTGTCGGAAGAGGTGCAGCCCCCGGGGTGCTCCTTGGAGGCCGTGATGGCCAGACCCCGTCACGCTTGGTGCAGTGGAAGGGCAGCGGAGAAGAGGAAGGCCCTCCCCGAGACAGATGGACACACGGTGGCTGCCCAGATGGGCTCGAACACGAGGACAATGGCCAGGGGGCTCTGTGGTCCGTGGGTCGCTGAGTCAGAACCGATATGAGGAGCCTCACAAGGACTCACCCCGTGAGTGCTCGGCTCTCACACCCATGGGAGACACCGTCCCCTCGCCTGAGCTGTGGCAGTCACCTCATCTCTCCCCACTCCCACCCCCGCCTGGCCCATGGCGGTGTGGACCGTGGCGGCATGGGCCATGTCCGCGTGGACTGTGGAGGCGTGGACCATGGTGGCGTGGCTCGTGGGCCGGCCTGGGACCATTCTTTCTCTCTGGTCCCCTCCCGTCTTGTCTGCGCAGAGGTTCAAGGGAGGGAGGTGTTAAAACACACACTGGGTGATGTCTGCTGCTTAAACCCTCCCGGGGCACAGTCCTCGAGCCCCATCCCCCACCCCTGCGGCTTGCCTCCTGGCCCTTGTCCTCCTGGGACCACCCCACCGACCACCCGCCTGGGCCTGGAATTCTCGGGTCTCTGTCTGACCTCAGTCGCCCCAATGCCTACCCTGCATCCACACTGCCCTGGTGCCTGATGGACGTATCAGGGCCACTCGCAGGGTGTCCTGCCAGCCGTGCCACCAGGAGGGGCGCCAGCAATGCTCAGGCCTGTACTCCACGTGCCCCCCACCCCTTGGCACCAAGTGCATGCTGGCATCTGCGCTCGGCTCCCAACTTGTCTTTCCGTTGGCCCAGTATGGAGTTGGCCCGTCCCCATCCCAGAGATTCTGACATATTTTTGTTTTTAAAAAAAATCAATAAATTATGTGTGAAGCTGTTGCCAGTGATGGGGACTGGTTAACCCCTTGTCTGCCGTGGGCTTGGTGATGGGGACTGGTTAACCCCTTGTCTGCTGTGGGGTTGGTGATGGGCACTGGTTAACCCCTTGTCTGCTGTGGGCTTGGTGATGGGGGAATGGTTAACCCCTTGTCTGCTGTGGGGTTGGTGATGGGGGACTGGTTAACCCCTTGTCTGCTGTGGGCTTGGTGATGGGGACTGGTTAACCCCTTGTCTGCTGTGGGCTTGGTGATGGGGGAATGGTTAACCCCTTGTCTGCTGTGGGTTGGTGATGGGGGACTGGTTAACCCCTTGTCTGC
>NW_022103915.1:738288-739490 GCF_000313985.2 Echinops telfairi
GTGGGGTTGGTGATGGGGGACTGGTTAACCCCTTGTCTGCTGTGGGCTTGGTGATGGGGGACTGGTTAACCCCTTGTCTGTCGTGGGGTTGGCACTCAAACTCATGCTATCGGTTGATTCCGACCCACGAGACTCTGCAGGGCAGAGCAGACCTGCGCCTGTGGGTTTCTGAGGCCGTGAACTTTTGGGGGGAAGACAGCCCATCTTGCCCCTGCAGACACCCTGGGGGTTCAAACTGCTGACCATGCAGTCAGCTGGCCAACACACAGCCAGCCATGCCCCTCGGGGCTGGTTTAATCCCTTGTCTGCCGCAGGGTTGGCACTGTTGGACCTGCATCTGGAGCACACAGCACCAGCAGTGGGTCCCCAGCCCCTCTGCTGGGACTGCACAGGCCTGGGGGGACAGAGGAACGGTTCCCTGGGGTGGGGGGCCCAGGACAAGCTCACCGGATGGTGCCCCTTTGGGTCTGCAGTCCCAGCCCAGAGCTCGTGGCTCTCAGAGGTGCTGTGGCACAAGAGCCCTGGCTGATGGCTCTCCTGGCCCCTGTCTGGGCCCATTGGGCAGCCATCACCTCAGTCAGCTGTTTCCCACCAGCACCCTCACCTCAGCAACGCCCCTGGGATCCCCTCTGCCACGGCTCCATTATCAGACTATACCCTCACCCGAATGTCCCAAGGACACTTCTCAGCCAGGCCTTGTCCCTACTCCCCACCTTTGCTCAGGCACCCCCTGGACTGCAGTGCCGCCAGACCCCACTGGCCACTCCACAAAGCTCCTCTGCAGGAGCACCCTGCCCCAGGGGGCCTTCCAGAACTCTGGGTCCCTCTCTGAGCCCCAACACCATCTGTACTGTATGCTGTATCACAGAAGGAGTGCCAGCATGCATGTGAGCGTACGTGTGCGCGGATGTGTGTGTCTCTGTGAGCGTGTGCTTGGATGTTGGGTATGTGTTTATGCTGAGGGGTATGAGTGAGTGTGTGTGTGTGTGTATTTGGATGTTGGGTGTGTGTGCATATTGGGGGTGTGAGTGTGTGTTTGGATGTTGGGTGTGTGTATATTAGGGGTGTGAATATGTGTGTGTTTGGATGTTGGGCATGTGTGTATACTGAGGGTGTGTGTATGTTGGGTATGTGTCATATTGGGGTGTGTGTGAGTGTGTGTGTGTTGGGTATGTGCATATTGGGGGTGTGAGTGTGTGTGT
>NW_022103915.1:740153-755485 GCF_000313985.2 Echinops telfairi
ATATTGGGGGTGTGAGTGTGTGTGTTGGGTAGGTGTGCATATTGGGGGTGTGAGTGTGTGTGTTGGGTAGGTGTGTGTATTGGGGGTGTGAGTGTGTGTGTTGGGTAGGTGTGTATATTGGGGCTGTGAGTGTGTGTGTATGTTGGGTATGTGTGCATATTGGGAGTGTTAGTGTGTGTGTGTGTGTGTGTGTGTGTGTGTGTGTGTTGGGACGCAGGGAGTGTAGCACTGAGGGCCTGGGGACATGGTGACACTTCCCTGACTGGTACCACCCCCTCAAGTCTGGCACAGAGTCAGACTGTCAGTGCCCAGTGGGGTGGATGGACAGACGGAGCATGTGCCCCCTTGCCCCTGCCCAATTAGCCCCCTGTGGGGACACAGCCGCTGCCGCGCATGCTGCCCAGACTGCACGGTGTTGGCTCAGAAACTCACCCGAGCTTTGGCTCTGGATCCCTTCCTAATGACGTCTCTCTTGCCGCTGCCTCAGTTGTGTGCAGCCGGAGCATATGCCAGCTTCCGCCAGTGTGCCTCTGTCCCAGGCTCCACAGCCCCGCCCTCAGCCTGGCTCCAGCCACCCGGCCCTAGCTCAGCTCCCCACTGCGGGCAGCTCCAGGACCCAGCGCTGACCAGGGCAGCCCTGAACAGCCGGTGTGCAGGGCCTCAGGGTCTGGGCACCAGGGCCTCCTTCCCAACATCATGACACCTTTGCTGTGCTGCTGCTTCTCACAGTCAGCAACACCCCAGCCATCCAGGCTTCTGCACTGGGGACCCCTCTACCTTCCCCAAAAGCATTCCCATGGCCCCTCAAGGGCCCGGAGGGCTGCTGTGACCACAGGACCCACTCTTGCTCTGGGTAGCTTCCCTCTTGGTGAGCACCCACCTACCCTGTCGAGAGGGCGAGGGCTGCTGTCGGTTGGGGGGAGCACAGGTTATTGGGAGGCTAATGCCCTGGCCCTGCTCAGAGCCAAGGCTGCAATCCTCCACGTGAGGGGGCAGCTGGTGAGAGTTCCTGCACAGTGTGATCCCCGGACAGCATGCTGCCAGCTTCCCCACAGGGACACCCTCCTGGCATGTGTACTGGGGTGTGTGTGTGTGTCTGCTTTACTAAGGGTAAGTCTGTCCCCAAGAGGGAGCACACCGTCCCTGCTCGTGTGTGTGTGTGTGTGTGTGTGTGTGTGTGTGTGTGTGTGTGAGAGAGAGAGAGAGAGAGAGAGAGAGAGAGTGCGCGAGGGTCTGCTTTACTGGGAGCAAGTCTGTGTGAAGTGAGAACTCAAGACATCTGGGAGGGGCCCCTCCAGTGCCTCCCCTAACCGTGGACATCTGCCCATGCTCGAGTGTGTATATGCCACGCTCAACCACACACACACACACACACACACACACACACACACACACACACATGCAGACACTGGAGCATGCATACACACATGCACATATGTGTGCGTGCACACCTGGGCACACACACAAACACTTGAATGTGCACACACACCCCCTTCTGGAAAAGTCTGGGAGGCGGAAGTGCCTCTGGGGAAGCCACAGGGAGGGTGGGGGACAGGTGAGGGGCTGGGGGCTCAGGGGTCCATCTAGTTGAGGGGCTGGCCCCCTGAGATGGAGCTCAACACTTTTAAATACGGAGTCCATTTCCAGGAGTGATTTGCATCTCTTAAACATAAAGTGGGTAAAATAACGAGATCTTCATTGAACATGATGCCTCTGTGGTGGACTTGGACCAGGAGGGTCTTTAGTGGGCTCCTGTCTGAACTCACCTCCTGTCTTGCCACAGCAGGGGTGGTGGCTGGTGGTGGTGGGGGCGCCTCTTCTTGAGGAGGGCAGTGTGGGTGTGCTTCCGAGCTGGATGGGGGCAGGCCTGGTGGGTGGGGCACATGGGTGGGGGTCCTGGGGACCAGGGCTCCTGTGGGTGGAGAGGAGGGGCCAGGAGTGTGGTGGGTGGGGCCGGGGGTTCTGCCTGCAGGGGGTGGGACCCTGGGGTATGCAGTGGGGGTGGAGGGCACGCGGAGTGCGGTAGCCTCCTGCGGGACCCCCTCCCACTCCGGGCTCCTGGCACCACTCAGTCGGCATCGCAAGCACACACGCCGCTTGGGCACTTTGCCGGGCGCACGGAGCCAGCAGCCGCTTGGCAAGTCTCGCAGAACATACTGTGAGCTGATTCCGTGGCCCGCAGCCCACCCCCCAGATGGGCGGCCCGCGGGGCCCAGGGTGGTGGAATGCAGGGCCACCCCCCATTGGGCTCCTGGGGCCTGCAGAGGGGCCCCCAGAGGGGCCGGCAGCTCCTCTGATGAGCACCTTTCTCCGGAGACTGTAGAGTGGGGGCCCCCCATAGGAGCCCCTGGTTTGAATTGCTTGCAATTTGTCAAATTATGCAGAAGCCGAGGCAAGGAACGGAAGTCGTTGGATTCTATTATGTGGAAATTAGCCTGTTAGAGCAATTTCTCTCCATTTGTTTCCAGAAAATCGCCTGTGTGGCGAGGCCTCAGCTGGCCGTGGGCACGGGAGGGGTTGCAGTCCGCACCAATGCGTGGGCCCTCTTCACAGCCAACCAGCGGGGCAGGGGTGGTCAGAGGCACTGGGGTGCACAAACCCTGGGCCCCCTCAGCTGCTGGCTGAACAGTGGGGGCTGGGGCCATCTCGAGGGGCTCGTCAGGAGAGGCATGGAGGTTTCTCACTGGTTCAGGCTCTTGGGGAGGGGGGCTGGTGTGCTTAGGGCATCTCCCCCACGCATGGGCCCTCAGTGGGCTACAGAGGGGTCCAAGGATCCTACAGCCCAGCAGCTGTGCCTACCAGACCCCCCTCCTCCAACTTGCCCCTTTCAGGCAATCTCCCCCTTACTCCCCATCTACCTCCTGCTTCCTCTTCACTGGCCCCCGACTCCTGGGGTCCTGGGACTCAGACCCCTGACACACACACACACACACACACACTCACTTGGACGTACACTCTCACCTCCACTTACACACTCACATTGAAGAGTGAGGGCCCCCCACTCTTCAGTCTCTGGAGAAAGGTGCTCATCAGAGGGGCTGCCCGCCCCTCTGGGGGCCCCTCCGCAGGCCCCAGGAGCCTGATGGGGGTGCCCCTGCATTCCACCACCCTGCCCCCCGAGGGCTGCCCATCTGGGGGATGGGCTGTGTATACTCACTCACACTCATGCCTTCACACACTCAAGTGCTCACATATACATGCGCTCATCCACAGGCACACTCACCCACTCACCTCCACACATGCTTACGCATGCATATTCACACACACGCATACATATTTACACACACGCACACACGCTCACACATAGGCACTCACACATACATACACATACATACACTCCGCACACACACTCATATTTACATATACACTCACACATATGCACCCCCATGTACTCACACACGCTCACACACACATTCACACATTCATATGCATACATGCCTACCCCCATGTCCACCCTCACTTATGCATACACACACACACACAGACACATGTACATATTCCTGCTCACACCTTCACACATGCAGACCCTGCTAGTCACATTAACACACACTGCCTGCCTGGGGTGATGGAGGGGTTGGGGAGAAGGGAGGGCAGGAGACCCTGGTCAGGATGCATCCAGGGCTCTGGAAAGACCACGTCCTAGGAAAAGGGCAGAAGTCAGGCGTTGTCTGCATTTTATACTCTTCCCGGTGGGGTAGCTGCTGACCCCAGGGTACAACCCCTGGGCACCTCCGGGGTTGCAGGTGTTCTTGGCAGGTCCTTGCCCTGTCCCTCTCCTCTCTCGGAGCCTCCTGTGGCTGGACGCCGGGCACTGTGTGCTCAGCTGGGAAACACAGGGCCCAGTCCCAAGATGGGCTTGGAGCCTCAGCCCTGAGTGGCAGTCACACCCTCCAAAGGAGACTAGGGAGAGCCATCCTGGGGCCCCCAAGGCTGTAAGTCTCTGTGGGAGCAGACAGCCTCAGGTTTCTTGCGAGGAGTGGCTGGTGGGTTCAAAGCCTGGCCTTTCGGTCAGTTGGCCCTGAGCACCGCACCTCTGAACTCCGGGGGGTGTTTGCCCCGGAGCCTGCTCCCTGAAGCCCGTGGGGCTCAGCCCGGGCCCATAGGGCTCCTGGTCTTCAGGCTCTGTCCATGTGGCTGGCCGATCTCTTGGCAGCACTCAGACTGTCCACTCCCATCAGAGGAGCTGCTGTGCCCTGGCTTGTCTGCCAGGCTGAGGGGTGGACTCCTGAGCAGTCCAGAGCCTCCCACCTGAGCTTGAGTGGGGCCACTTCTCCATGTTTCCAGCGAGGTTTGTCAGTGGAGGGCCGCGGGCAGGTCTGCTATAGCCCTGACAGAGGCCTGATCCACTAGGACAGGCCTCTGGCTGTCTTTGGGGATGGAAGCCTCCAGTCCACCAGCCTGGGCCTGGCACGGAGACCAGGCCACCGCTGATGGCACTCTCTCCCACTTCTGTCCACCCAGAGGCCGTCCCCTGCTCTCCTGTTCAGTAGACAGCACCCTAGGCCCTGGTTCCTGGCCCCCACTGCATAGCAGGCTGCACAAGGCCCAGCCTCACCCGACACAGGGTGAAGAGTCTGTCACTTCCTGGGCGTGCAGAGTGATGATGCCGTGGCAACCCGGTCTCAGGTGCCATCGTGATGCTGTGAGTAGGTGGCCCCAGCCAAACAGGGAGGAGGACAGGGTAGGCCTGCTCAGAGCCATCGAGAGTCACTACGCTGGCTCTAGTGGCCTCCACCATCTGCTCTCCTGGACGGCCGGCAGCTGTGGCCTCACCAGGACTTGGGCCCTGGATGGACCAGGTAGGGCTGTGAGCTTGGTCTGGCTGCAGAGGGCCTGAAGCTGAAACGGAGCCTCTGACATGCCTGTCGCAAAGTGCCCTCGGAGTGGAGCCTCAGTGCCAGTGCCTCAACATGCCGCACGTGGCCCGTAGGGGCCAAAACTCCCTTCCAGACGTGCGGGGTCCCCTTCGCCTTGTGAGGTCTGGAACTGGAAGAGGGGTGCCCACCCACCACCCTGACTGAGAGCTAGCTGGTGGGACCTAGGGTGCGTGTGGCCTCTCCACTGCAGGCCTTCTCCTGCAGCCCAGCAGCGATGGATGTGGGTTCCTGCCCAGCCTGAGAGGGCCCGGCAGCAGTGAGGCCTTAGACAGGCAGCTCATGCTGGCCCCTTCCCACCTGTGGGGATCTGTCATCCTGAGCCAGCACTGCCACCCCCAGGTGAGCCTGTGATGCGCCCTTCCTCTGCGTCTGTGGGACGTGTCGGGCTTGAGGCCCTGCAGCACATAGAACGCTCACAGTGAGGTTTGGGGCCAGCACTCACACATAGGCACTCACACATACATACTGGGCCAGGATTCTCAGCGGTTTGGCAATGCAGGCCTCCCCCAGCCTGTGACCTGACACAGCGTCAGCCAAGCAGCTGTGGGGAGTTCAGGGTCAGGGGGGAGTGCAACCCCTTACTCAGGGTGTGAGACTGGGTGGACTTGAGAAACAAATTCATGGACACTCACATGTGCACAAGAAAGAGCTTCATCTACAAGAGCAATTGAACATTGAGAAAACATCCCAGCCCAGTCCAGATCAAATCATAAATCCAATATTAGCCCATATGCCCAATACCAATCTATAAGTTCCTCTTCAGACTCACGAAACACGTGCAATGACGCTGAGTGCAGGGGCGGGAAGGCTTGTGGGTGCAGTGGCGTTGTAAGCATCTCAGCACTGGCAGGGGTCTCCACGTGGCCTCTCCAGCTCTGAGGTTCTGGTGTATCAGCGCAGCTGCATCAGACTCGTCTCAGTAATGTCTCGCAGGGAGAGAGTCTGTGCCCGCCCGCCTCCGGTGAGCTATTTATCTCCTTAATGCCTCCAAAGGAGGTCATCAAGCTGCAACCTGACTGCCACCAGATGATGTGAGGACCACGTTGCGGTCACAGGGGGTGGCCTGCTTGTGTCCATAAGCAGGCACCGTGGAGCTCGCTCTCTCTCTTTCTCCTTCCTGCTGGCCTGGATCCTGCCTCTGGGTCCTTGAGGCTTGGGCCAGCGGCCTGCCATGTGGCCTTGGGGCAGTGGAGTCTCTCGACACTGCCCCCCCTGGCCTGTGGCTTTCCCGCTTCCCGGTTGTTTTCTTGTTTCCTGGTCCAGCACCCCGGGCAGCTGTCTGAGTGGGGAAGGACTCAGCTTGGCTTCTGACCCACCGACCTGAGCTGGACTGGCCCTGCCCCACTGAGGTGGTGGGCGGCTAGCCCTCTTGGTCTACGTAGACGATTGCACAATTCGTGTGTGTGAAAGAGCTTAGTATCAAGAGTAATTGTATATTAAGGAAACATCCCAGCCCAGTCCAGATCCACTGAAGTAGGTGGATTACACAGCAACAACACTGTGGAAACAAGTTCTTTCTTGTCCACAGTGTCACAGCTTTGCTTCTCCAGGGAGCCCAGGCTAACGGAGGCGGTGGCCACACAGACCCGCACAGCCTCCCTATGTCTCGGGTCCACGTCACTCATTCCACTTTGTGGCTCGGCAAACGGAGACCAATAGGTCTGCCTGGTTCCCAGA
Organism: Echinops telfairi; assembly: GCF_000313985.2. Classification (NCBI taxonomy): domain Eukaryota; kingdom Metazoa; phylum Chordata; class Mammalia; order Afrosoricida; family Tenrecidae; genus Echinops; species Echinops telfairi. Next base: position 746,708 of record NW_022103915.1, read on the forward strand.
GCTTGCCCAGGCCGGAGCCGTCCACTTACCACTGCTAGGGGCAGGGGACAATGGGGACTGCCGCAAACTGCCCTCGGAGCTAAGCCTCAGTGTCAACGCCTCAACAGGTCCAGCCTGGCCCACCGGTGCCGAAACCCCTTTCCGGAATGATTCTGGACTCTGGTCAGAGGAGCACCAGGGAATGCAGCCCCCACAGCACCCGGACAGGTATCACCAGACCTGCACAGAAGCGGAGACCTGCGACCCCAGCCAGGAGAAAGCCACCCACAGAGAGGACACGGCCGCCTGCTTGGGGGTCAAGCGTGAGCTCAGCAGAGAGGTGCCCCCATGCCTACATAGGGCCCCAGGGTCTTTGTGACGAGTCCACTCCAGAGCAGGCCACCAGACCCCTCTCCGGGGCATCTGTGGGTGGACTGGAACCCCTGACCTTTCTCGTTAGTAGCCCTGTGGTGGGCATAACCGTTTGCCAACTCGGTGAGCAGTGAAGAGAGAGAGAATATATAAAAATTCCAAAAGGGCTTTCTAGCGATGGGCAGAGGCCAGTTGAATGCGAGAACTTCGCTGTACACAGGGTGAGTTATGTCAGACGAAACAGTGGGAACATCGTGCCCACGCCCATCCAGCCCCGCCCAGCCAGCAGGAGACACGAATTGGGGGGGCTGTCCCCTGGGTGAGAGGGAGGCCGGTAGTGTCCCGTGGTCCAGTCCTGGCTGGGGCCCTAGCTCGGATCCTGTCTTTCCCACCGCAGGTGGGTGGGCAGCTGCATGGGCCCCATCGCCGGCCCTGCTCCGTCCGGGCTGACATCTGTGGTCTGGGCAGTCGTAAAGATGAATATAGATGAACTATTAGGGGCGCGGCGTGCCGAGCACGAACAAAGGGACCGCTCTCCCCTGGAACGGCCGCAGCGCAGCTCGCTCACTCGCTCTCTCGCTCACTCTCTCGGCTCCTTGGAGGAGAAATTGATTCATTGACCAAATTGGCCATTTGAAATTCAAGAGCCTGCGAGTCTGGAGCGCAGCCCCTCCCCCAGATTTATGGGGCCACAGGGAGCCCGGCGCCTCTGGCTCCCTTTATTAGGATGATCTACGGCCAGGCACTGGGCCCGGCTCGCCGAGCGCCTTGCTCGGGCCCCACACCAGGCTGGAGGGCACCCTCGCCTGCCTCTGAGAAGGGCCAGGGGCCAGGGGGGCCAGGGGCCTAGCCAGCGGAATCTTGGGGTGCCCGGTGGTAGCCCACTTGGGCTGGCCAACTCCTGCTGCACAGGTCATGGTCAGCGGCTGTCACCCTGTTCCTGGACGCTGGCCTCCCCAGTCACTCTCAGGGCAGCTCACACCGCAGCTCAGAGATGTAGGGTGGGGGTGGGGGTGTACAGAAAACTGAGCCTCAGGGGCTCACTAGGTGTTGCTGGGTCCCCTGGACCTTGGTCTTAGTGGAGGGGGCAGTGGGTCGAGGACTTGTTGTTAGGGGCATCGAGTGGGTCTGACCCAGAGCAGACCCCGTGCACGTCAGAATGAAGTGCCGCCCGGTCCTGGGGCGCCCTCACAATTGTTGCTGTGCCTGTGCCCCTTGTTATAGCCACGGCGCCCATCCATCTCGCCAAGCCCCTCCCTCTACCAGGCATGATGTCCTTCTCCAGGGACTGGTCTCTCCTGACCACATGGCCAAAGGACGTGAGACGAAAGCTTGTCTCTAAGGAGCCCCCGGTCGTACTTCTCACAGGACGGGTTTGTTTATTGCTCGGCATTCCGTGGGGCTTTCTCTGTTCTCTGCCAGCACAGAGGCGTGGGCAAGGGGAGCAGCGCTGAGAGGATGGGGGTATGGCCTGGGGGAGAGTGAAGCCCTGGCTCCAGCTTGGGCCTCAGAGTCGCCCCACGGTGGGGATCAGACACTTACTCTGCCTGAGGTCCTGAGGTGGCCCATCGCCAGGGAGCTGGGTGCAGTGCAAGTCCATTCTCCATCAGCTCTGGAAGCCAGGGTGGGAGTCGGGGCCAGCGCTCCCAGAGGACCCTCCCTCCCCCGGCTGGTGGCTGCGCCTCTCCCTGCTCTGTCTTCACATGGACGCCCGCCTGGTCTCCGGAGGGGACACAGTGCTCTTGTCATAGGACCCTGCTCCCTGGATGGTGGAAGTGGCAGGTCCTCCCGCCCCTGCTGACTAACGGAACAGCCAGCCCTGCGCCCTCCTCATCCCCATTGCTGGGCTGCCCTGTCTCCTGGGCCACCATCCCCTTTGTCATTGGCCTTCCGTTTCACCAGGCATGATGCCCCTCTCCAGGGACTGGTCTCCCCAACGACACAGCACCGAGGCGAAGACTCTCAGAAGGAGCTTTCTGGCCGTCCTTCCAGGGCAGATGCGTCTGCTCTTCCAGCAGCCGATGGGCCAGCCCCTGCTCTCCACCAAGGCCGCCGTCACCCAGATGCACCACTTCTGTGGCCGCCCTGCACCTGTCTGCCTTCCACCCACAACAAAGCGGCTTGAGTCAGGCCAGCCTGGGTCCCCCAAGCAACAGCTTGGCTTTAGCGAGGTGTATGCAGCAGGCTTGACCCACGCAAATACACTCTCTGATCTCTCGACTGCTGCTGCTCCGGTGCTGGCTGTGGACCGAGCGGAATGAAACCCTCCCTGCCTACCATCCCTTCTCCGACTCTCACGCTGCTGTCGATTGGCCCGGATGCTGGTCTTCTTCACACTGAGCTGCGACACACGCACAAGGCTGCCGTCTGTGGTCTCTGGCAGCACGAGCTTCCAGGTCCCTTTGCTTGCAGCCAGCAGGGGCGTGTCCGCTGCCCCTCACAGGTTGCTCATGAGCCCACCCTCCTCTTCTCCGAAGCCAGCTTCTCTGGTCACGTACTGGGCACAGTGTGATAAGGATGGTGAGAGGACAACCCTGGTACCCAGCTCTCCTGACTGTACACCACACAGTATCATCCCCTTGTTGTGTCCCAGTGGCTGCCTCTTGGTCTATGTTCAGATTCCGCATGAGCATCATGGGAGGTTCTGGAATTCCCATGCTCAGGGTTACCCACCGTTTGTTGTGATCCACAGCGTGGGCTGCCTGCCGCGCCCGTCAATACTACACGCGTCCGCGTCTTCCCGGTGTTCTCTCCTTCCAGGCGCGATCCACCTGGCACCACCAGCACTACCCGCCCTCCCGGCACCTCCTCGTTTCCGTTGGCCTTGAGTTTCAGCCCGCACTTCGTTGCCGATGGTCCACGCACCGCAGCTGTTTCTGGGAAAGGTCGTCAGCAAACTTACTCATGTCACACTCAGGACACGGCTCACCAACATCCGTGTTCTCTACACCGACAAGGTCCCCCTGCACTGGTGGCCGGTGATAGAAGCGGAATTCTACACGTCTTCCCCTGGAAGCTCTGCCTGTCATGGTCAGGGCGGAGCTGGCACCAGCATTGCCACCTGCCACACCAGAGCCTCAGTGGGGTACCACAGACGGGTAGGCCCTGGGACCCCACTGGAATTTGGTCCAACTTCCAAACGAGAGCCCATTCCCAGCTCCCGGGGATTAGGACTTGAACATGTCTTCATACGAGGGGTTCACACTTCAACCCCCACCATGCACTGAACCCCGGGGGCTCCTGGCTAGGGCTGGTCCTGCGGTGCCAACTTGCTGGCACCTTGGCACACTACCCGCCCTCGCTTTCCAGAGGCAGCAGGAGGCCCCTGGTTATTTGGCAAGGAAATTCTGGTCTGGGGCGAGGGCTGCCGGAGCTGCACTGAGGGGTGCACCATGCTTCCCAGGCCCATCTCTCCCAGCAGCAGGGCTGCCTGCTCTCTGCCGGGTCCCTACACTGGGCAGCAGGATCCCACTCCCAGGGGCTGAATGCTGCTTGCCTTGACCTAGTGAGGGTGGGAGCCCCTCAGCCTAGACCCCCCTCAACACCCCGGTGAGAAAGTCTCTGTTGTAATTACTGTATCTGACTTTGTCATTTTAATTGTATAATAAGTGACACACTAAAAAGCCATCGTTAAATTTAAGCCTTTGTAATAACACCCCGTTATTGCATCTTGATGACTTTATAACTACGGTACTTTATTCCTCGTCCGTGCCTTTTCATGATTGCGTGCGAGGTTTTTCACATCTAATTATCTTCCTGTGACCATTAGACCTGCCGAATGTGGGGCAGCCCACAGCCGGGGTCCCCACAGCACCATCACTGGGGAGCAGCCCCCAGGTCCTGGAGGAGAAGCAGGCTGGCACCCCCGCGAGGGGCAGGCAGGGACCCCCGCGAGGGCCCAGGGTGGCCATGAATGGTGGAGTGAGCAGCCCGTGGGTGGCTGAGCTGCTTCTGTCTGACCAGCACCTTTGGTGAGTCGTCAAACACAAACTGCTGACCCTCTGGACAGAGACAGAACAGTTCGTGGGGTTGAACCCACCGACCTTTCTGTTAGGAGTTCAGCGCTCACTGGTCCGTTCCACCAGGGATGCTTCAGGGTACAGAGAAGGGGCTCTACAGTGCCCCCCAACAGCCAGCCCATGGTCAGCAGCTGGGGGTGTGTGGGCCACACGGCCACCTGTACCCCTCTGTGCTCTGGTCTCATGCTCCCGGCCACCAAGTACAGAGCCCACCCCCTGCTGCACAGGTGGCAGTGAGGGTGGTCCAGGATGCGAAGAGAAGGATGCTGGCAGCTGCCTGTCGTCTGGGCCATCACAGACCATCCCCCAGTGGCCAGCATGGAGGACAGGCTGTGGCAGGAGGGCTCTGTCCTGGAGGGGGTTGGGATGAGGGTCTGTCTGCTCCAGGTGACACAGAACTGTCCTGTCACTGTGGCTTTGCTCAGCCCTGGAAACGGTCTCGCACCCACGGCGTCCCATGGGTGAGGGTGGGGGTACATAATTACCCGGAAGGGACCCATCACGCTTCGTGCCCCAACCCCTGATCGGCTGCCCAGCTGCCCAGCTGCAGCTCTGCGGGGGGAGGAGGGCCCTGGGCTCCCAGGGACCCCACGGGGCACCCCCAACTGTGATTACAAAATGAGATACATCAGACATGGCTGCAGAAATGTCCCAGGCAGGCTAGCACCACATGGAGTCTCTGTGTATGGGTGTGTGATGGAGGTGCCCCTGTCAGGCCTGCGGAGGTGGCAGGAGGGGAGGGGGTCTGTGTGTGGGGAGCCGGGTACTGCCCCATTGGGACCCCGTCCTTTAAGGGCCTCTGTCCTGAGAAGCAGTCTGAGCAGGGCCCCAGCCCCACTGGGCAGCAGTGCAGAGGGGGACGAAGGGGAGCCCCTGGGTCCTGGGGGTGGAAACCTCTCCTGCAGGGGCTGAGATTGCCCCAGCAGCAGATTCTGGGCTAGTGCGGAAGGGGCCAGGGATGATGTGCGCCCCAGAACCGGAGCCCTTCTTGGTCTGGGCAGCAGAAAGAGGGCGCAGTGAGGGGTGGATGCCAGCTGACCCCGGAGTAGCCGCTACCCCCAGTGCTACACTGAGCTTCCGTCCAGGTGTGCCCCCAAGCCCCTTCACCCCATCACTCAAGAGCCCATCTGAGGAGATGAAGGTGGGAGGGTCCTGGTGCCATCCTGGCGTGTCACTGCCAGGGACCTGGGAGATGATGAGCAGTACTGCCATCGGAGGATGGGACTGGGACGGGGAGCGGGGCCAGTGCCCCAGTGGACACAGGGGGGAGAGGCAGGCAGCCGGCCGCTCCCTGACATGGAGCTGTGTCCCTGGATGGGGGGTGGGGGTGGGGGCAACTCGTGAGCCAGGAAGACCCGGGCCTCTCGCTTTTGCTCTGGCAGACAGGTCCACAGCACCACCGGCCTGGAGCCCTGGGTGTGCAGGTGATGGACTTCTTTGAGTCCAGCGGGGGCACCTGGGAAGGAAGGGCTGGTGACCCACTTGGACAGATTGGCCTCTGAGAACAGCAGGTACCGCTCCGTGACACGAGTGGGGATGTTGGCAGGGGGCATTCACTCCGCAGTCACTGGGCTTTTGCCGGTCTCCTCTCTGGCAGCTGTGGGTCTGATGGCGCCAACCCAGCAGGTGTGGAGAGTCTGGTGGGTGGGCTGTGCTGGCCAGCCCCCATCAGCTGTGAGGAGGGGACATGGCTGCAGGCTCAGCCCAGGCTGTGGGGACGAGAGGGGTCACTCGCTCTCGTCACCCATAGTACTCTAGGTGTACCCCCAGGGGACAGGGCAGGGCGGGTTTATCTCAGCCCTCAGGGACCCCGGCAGTAGCACTGTCAGTCAGGAGGCTCGCCTCATGCTCTCTCGGTCTCTGGCTATCTCTGGACTCTGGTAGAAAGTGGACACCTATTTCAGCTTCTCTTTCTGGCCCCTTGGTGATCCTCAATTCTGAGGTTCTGCCTTCTCTTAGCCCCAGCACACTGACCAGGTGGGCTCCGTACCCCAGCACACTGACCAGGTGGAGCCTGACCCCTGGTCTCACGCCAGGCCCTGACTGGCATCAGCCAGCCACACAGCAGAGAGAGCTAAGGATTGGAAAGGAAGAGACAAAACTCACTTTTGTAGAAAATACAATTTTCTCTCTAAACAAAAAGATCGGGAAACTTCAGGCATAAATAGAACTAATCAGGTAGGCGATGGGGTGCCCAAGTCAATCCCCACCTGCTGGGCTGGGGCAGACCTGCATGTGGGAACCAACAGGGAGAGTCCACCACAAACCCCAGGTAACCGGGGCGCCAGCAGATGTGGAAAAGTCCACCGCTGCCTGGGGTACGGAAGGGGAGACCACCGTAGACCCGGCTCACCTCGGAGACCACTGGGCACCGCTGCACCGGCTGCCGCGTCACTGGGCTTTAAGGCCATGGTCGGAGGGCCGGCGTGAAGGGGTAGCCTGAGATGGAGGATTTGGGAGGCCTTGCCGCCTACCTGCTCCTCCAATTGATCCCCACTGGCCCCCCCAACCCCCCGGGCTGCAGAGAGTCGCTGCCCGCCCACCTGCCTGGGGAACTTCCAGGCTGCAGATCGCCAGGCCTTCCTTCAGAGGCACCCGTGAGTGGGTTCGAACCCCCGACCTTCGGGTCAGTCGTGGCAAGCGGGGCTCCACCAGCATGACAGTCGGCGCCAAGAGCCCACCTGGGGCTGGTGCAGCGCTCTGCGCACACGCACATCGGCACCAGCGCACAGCAGGTTGCGAATTACAGGAGCAGGGCAGAGCTGCCCCGCAGGGTGTCCGAGGCAGGCTTCTTTGCACTGGCAGCCAAGGGTCTTTCTCCCACGGAGCGGCTGGTGGGGTTGAACCGCGGACTTGTGGATGGCAGCGCATTCACGCTCAGTTCCGAGGCGCGGATACCTTGTAGGGAAGGGCGGAGCTGCCCCTGGGGGTTCTGAGACTGGAAGTCTTTACGGGAGTAGAAAGCCATGTCTTTCTCCCACGAGGCGGTGGGTGTTTTGAACTGTCGACCTTGTGGTTTGCAGCCCAACATGTACCCCACATTGCCACCAGGTCCCCTTCAAAAGGCCATGACCTCACGCAGAGTAGCACTGCCTCTGGGGGCTTCCATGACTGGAGCAACTCGTCCTTCTTGCTCAGAGTGGCTGGTGGGTTTGAGCTGCTGGCCTTGAGGTTCGCACCCAACGTGGAACCGACCACTCTCCTATCAGGGCGCCTCATTCTGTATACAGAGTTTAAAACCGGCTGCCAAGGCCGCCGAGAGGGAGGGGGCCGGAGGGGGCGGGCTGCTGGCAGCCTGCTTCTGAATCAGCCTGGGCTGGGCCGCTGCTGTCCCCTGAGCCTGGCTGGTGGGTGTCCACTGTGACATGTTCTGACCGCGGGGATGGAGCTCACAGGCCGGGGAGGATGGAGAAGGCAGCGGGGGGAGGAGAGAAGCTGGTGCAGCTGTCAGGGTGTGAGAGATGGTGGGGGGCGGGGGGCGATGGGGGGCAGTCTCTTCAGAGAGGCCGGGATGTAACCTCTGTGGACATTCGTTCAGGGCGGACAAAGACCAGGCCAGCCAGGAACCAGGAGGCCCCTGCGCCGGTGCCTGTGTCTGTCCTGAGCGAACCCCAAAACCTCAAGGCGTATTTTCAGAGCGTGCTGCTCAGGACAGGGGTGCTGGTGGGGGCCTCGAGGGCCAGCAAGCATGGAGGACTTAGGGGGCTGGGTGAAGGACAGAGTGGACACCAGGGCGGCGGGAGACCATGGCCACAGCAGCAAGGAGATGGGCCAAGTGCTCTCGTCAGGGACTTGGGAAGCAGACCACCTTCCTGTTGGGGTGCAGGTGGTTCAGCCCTGTTCACCAAGGCCTCCTGGGGAGCCCTGAAGCCCTGTGTTGAGCCAGGCCCACAGCCGGCCTGGACACCTGCAGATGGCACAGAGGTAGGGAGGTGAGCTGTGGGGGGTCGGGGAGGGGGTATTGACAGTTCACCTGAGGTTCCATCGGAGGCTGGCAGCATGTCCTAGTAGGGGACGGGCGGGAAGGGGCTTAAAGAGAGGGTTATCCCGTTAGGATCTTGTAATCCCCCCCATAGTAAGATGTCCTGGAGCGTGTGGGCCATTCTCAACATAAGTAAAGCCCCAACCTAACCCACTGCCACCGTGCCGGTGCCGACCCAGCAGCCCTCTGGGTTTCTGACACTGGGTCTGTGGATGAGAGGAGAAAGCCTCGTCTTTCTCCCTTGGAGCAGCTGGTGGTATCAAACTGCCGACCATGCGGACTGCAGCCCAGTGTGTAACCACTCCACCACCAGGGACCCTTGACATCAGTATAAGCCGTGGGACCATGAGTTAGTTAATTGTGCCAGCCTGGCCGATAATCACATGTGGTGCTGGTTGAAAGGCGGAGGGATAAATGGGTGGTGAA
>NW_022103915.1:756717-758121 GCF_000313985.2 Echinops telfairi
CCCCCCCGGCCCAGCCAGCTCATGTCAGATCTCCCTGCCCTTTCTCAGCTCCGAGGTCCGGCTTTGCGCTTTGCCCTCCTGGAGGGCCGTCCTCCCTCTGCGCCGAGCAAAATCCCTCACTTCCACTCTAGCAGGTGTGGCCTCAGCCCCAGCCCCTCAGTGCTCCCGGGGCGTCCTCTATGCGCCGGGAGGCCTAGGTGACGCAGCCCCGAGTCCCGCGTCTGTGGTGGTCTCCCAGGCCAGGCCTGCCTTCACGTGACCAGTGCTTCATTGAAGCGCTGGCCACCACCAAGACCTTTACCGGGTCCACGAGGGCACACTGGGTGGGGTGGGGGCTGGGCATGACCCCAAGGTCGAGGTCCCCGCTTTCCCTGAGCACCCTGGGTGACCCCATCAGCGCATATTAGAGAAAATCTACCAGCTCCGTTTTCTCTCATTTTCAGGTCCCATTAATGATACTGACCAGGCTCGCCGAGGGCAAGGGGCAGGCGGCTCAATGCCCCCCTCACCCTTATCTGTGTCTCCCTCTCGGCTCAATGCCCTCCTCACCCTTATCTGTGTCTCCCTCTCGGTGGCTGAGGGACCCTCTCTGCCCCTACCCCTCTGTGTCCACACGGCCCAGTGTATGGATTACAGTTCAATTTCATTTCAATCCACTTCCAATTCAATCCAATTCAATTCGGATTTGACTCCGCGGCTCTCCAATTCATTTTCAACTCGGTCTAACTCGATTCCATCCCGCACCAGTTCAATTCCAATTTTAGTTTCCATTTCCCTTAATTTGCTGTCACCGAGTGGCTGCTGCACACAGCACTGTTTGAGGGGCATGCTGGCGGGCCAGGTGCTGCTCCGGGGCACCAGCTGCAAGTACAGGTGGGAATGTGTGGTGGGACATGGGGAGGGCAGCACCCAGGGCAGGTAGGACCTGGGCAGGTGGGACAGGAGGCAAATGGGATCAGGTAATTTCCTTTTGGGTATTTACAAAGGCTGTTGAATTTTATAGTAAAGTGGGATACAGGGCAGGTGGGGAGCCAGGGCAGGTAGATATGATACAGGTGGGAACTAAGGCAGGTAGACATGATACAAGTGGCAGCCAGGGCAGGTAGACATGATATAGGTGGGAACCAAGGCAGGTAGACATGATACAGGTGGGAACCAGGGCAGGTAGACATGACACAGGTGAGGACCAGGCAGGTAGACATGATACAGGTGGGAGCCAGGGCAGGTAGACATGATATAGGTGGGAACCAAGGCAGGTAGACATGACACAGGTGGGAAGCAGGGCAGGTAGACATGATACAGGTGGGAGCCAGGGCAAGTAGACATGATACAGGTGGGAGCCAGGGCAGGTAGACATAATGCAGGTGGGAACCAGGGCAGGTAGACATGATACAGGTGGGAACC
>NW_022103915.1:759279-764677 GCF_000313985.2 Echinops telfairi
AGGTAGACATGATACAGGTGGGAGCCAGGGCAGGTAGACATGATACAGGTGAGAACCAGGGCAGGTAGATATAATGCAGATGGGAACCAGGGCAGGTAGACATGATACAGGTGGGAGCCAGGGCAGGTAGACAAGGTACAGGTGGGAGCCAGGGCAGATGATTGGCCATTGAGGGGGCAGAGTAAGCCAGGTGGAAGCCCTGCTTGGAGATCCCTCAGTGCCTTGAATTAGCATCCTGCTAAGTGGGCACAGTGTCCAGCTCCACCAGGACGTCACTCCTGAGACTCACGTCCTCATCTCCTGACCTGCACAGCTGCTCAGAGCTGAGTGACAGCCCTTTGGGGCAGATTCGATTCATCACTATTTATGAAGTGCGCGTGCACGTGGGAGCCAGCCCCCAGAGTGACTCTGATCATGCTCCTTGGAATGCAGGACTGACAACCCCCCGGAATCAATAACCTGCTAAGCTCCCCCCTAAATCACTGCACCTTGTATTCTTGAGTAAACCCTTCGGTAATTTACAAAGGCTGTTGGATTTTATAGTAAGTGTTTTTCAAACCAAGCTGGATTCTAAACAATAATGACTTTTTAATGCGGCCCTGTGATTACATTGTCATGGTGAAATACAGGCCCTGCCTGCATCGGGGACGAGGCCGGCTGATCGCGCGGACGCACAGGCCGTACACAAGGCAATCTCCATAAATTACCCCCAATCCTGCCTGCCGCCAACGGGGGACAAGCTCGCCGTCCGGGCGAGGGCGCTGGCTGGGCCGTGGAGTCAACGTGGTGCCCACTGCCTCTCCCATGGAGCCAACCAGCAGGTGATGGACACTCAGCCTCGCAGTCCAGCCCCAGGCCAGGGCTGCCTGTAGGATGGCCCGCCCAGCCCAGCCCCACCCTGCTGGCCCTGCCCTGGGGACAGCACGCTGCAGTAGCAAAGGGCCCCCTTCCTGGACAACCCCTCCCACCCTGCCGGGCGCTGAGTGGCCAGGCTGGGCATTCAGGGTCCAAGTGTGGACAGAGCTCACCATGTGGGCAGAGGGGCAGCTGGGCTGCTAGGGGCCCTCCTGGAATCCCCTTCAATGTGGCTCTGCCTCAGTCCAGAGTCCGGGGCCCAGGCGGGAGGTGTGGGGGAGGCCTGGACTGGACGGCCTAGCCCCGCATCTCTGTCTGCATCTTAGCGAGGCCTTAGTCTCCAGCCGTGGGCAGGGGGTCCTCCTCTCCGGGTGCTTCCTTCCCCAGGTAAGACGCCAAGGGGACACCCCTCCTGCTGCCCTGCCTCCCAGGGTGAGGGGACGGTTGAACACCAGGACCCCTGGGTGCTGCCTCCCGAGGCCAGGAGGACTTCCGGGTGGAGGCATTGTCTGACCCCTGTTGTTGACTGATCAATGGTGGAGAGGTGAGGAGTGGGCGAGGGCAGTCAGCTCCCGGGAGGTGAGAGTTCACTTGAGACAGGTATGCTGACGTGACTGACAGTGTGCAAACATCGCAGCTAACAGGACAGCTGGAGCCTCAATCCAGCCATTGGGACTGCGGAACAAAAGCCCGGCCACCTGCCCAGATGCAGAGCCAACCCCTGAGTCTGTGGGCAGGGCTCCTATTCTCCCACATGCCCAGGGAGCTAGGCCCCATCAGGAAACGGAGGCACAGAACCCCATCCATCCCAGGCATCCTGGCCCTTTGCTGTTCTTAGCCCGGCCTCGATGTTCCTACAAAGGACTTGGGTGGATGGAGGACAGTGGGGTCTCGCAAGTGCTGGCCTGGGCCAGGGGGTCTGGAAGCCCGTGGGAGGCCTGGGGGCATGGCCCAGGCCACTCTCAGGAGGAAAGGAGTCCGCTTGAGCCACGTGGTGCCTTGGCCACGCCCTTTCTTGAGAAAACTCAAAGGAAAAAGAAGCTTGGGGTGGGGGGAGCCAGCTGCTTCCATCTGGGGGCCACTGAGGCAGCCTTAACTCCAGGACTCTGTCAGACAGCAACAGATGACCTCTGACCAGTGCAACCCTGTCGCCCCAGCCGCCCCCAACGCGCTCTAACAAACTGCTCTTAATAAACTCCAAGACCTGCCAGGAAAACAAATGAGGTGCCCCCACCCCCCACAAACAGTCTCCTCCCCCCGCCCTTAGGAGGCATTCGCTGCCATAGTCATGATCTAAATTATGCATTAAACCCAATTACTTTTCATTATTGCTTTCCAATTAGGGGCCGGATTGACCAGTTCAGCATGTGGCCATGGTGCCCACCCTGTCAGCTCCCCGCTAAATGGAATTCGGGGGCCCTGGCGACAAGAACCATGGTAGGCACGATCACCCCAAGTCCACTTGTCCTGTCCTCGGTGTCAGCTGGGTGGCAGCTGCAGAAGCTGGGTAGCCCCTGCCCACACCCCTCGCCCTGCCCTGCCTGATGGTCACAGCTCTGGGTCAGCTTTGGGGGCCCTGCAGACTCTGCCCCCTGCCTCCAGGGCCCCACCCAGCCGCACCATGGGGGCCGCCAGCACAGCCCATCCCCCCGGCAGAGATGCCTCTCCCTAGAGAGGAGGCAATCGTGGCTCGGGTGCAAGTCTCTCCTCCCAGGTGATCCCTGGTCAGACGCCTTGGGCAGGTTTCCTGGAGAGGCTTCAGAATGAGAAGGGCTAGGAAGAAAGGCCTGGTTCCCCTCTGCCACATTCAGCCAATGAAAACCCCATGTCCAGGGCAGGCCGGCGGGCAGCGTCTCCCTGTGCCGTGAGTGGCCTCAGGCCCAGACTGACTCGACGCCAGTGTCCTTGGGGATCCGTGGCCCCTGAAGAGGAACCCTTGTTCTAAGGCGGCTTCTGCAGCCCAAGCACAACTGCTTCTAGCGGGAGAGTTGTGTAGACACGTCGAAGCCCTGCAATACTCTCTCAACATTGTCATCACGGGACGTCCATGTCTGTCTGTCCCTCTGTCGCAGTATTTGCCATTTGACTGTCTGCAAGGCTCCGACCAGATAACTCACTGCCATCAAGCCAAGTCGGACACACAGCGGTTCTAAGGACATAGGCCCGCCCGCCCGGGGCTTCCGCGGCTTTACGTGGCCGCAGGGGCGGGCAGCCTCATCTTCCTCCCAAAGAGCAGCTGGTGGGTCTGAGCTGATGACCTCGGGGTCAGCAGTCCAGCAGCCCACTGCCCACAAGGGCTCCGCCTGCAGCTCCAGTATCGTCACCACTGATTCCGCGTGGCGCCTGGGAACCCAGCCCCCACCCCGTGACCACTCTGGGTGGGGATCGGTGTGGCTGCCGCACTTGTGTCTGAGGGCACTTGGGGGCAGGGGCAGCCTTGGTGGCACTTGGAGTGGTCGGCAGGGGTTCTGGTTGGAAGGGGCCCTTGGGAAGGAGCAAGGGGCTGGTGAGTGGGCTCCAAGGAGGTGGCCGGGCAGTGTGGGTAGCAGTGGAGGTTTCAGAGCCCCATGTGATATGGGCGGTGGTCAGGTCAGCGCCTCCTGGCCGGGCATACTGAAACCTTGGGACCCCAGCTCAGTGCTGCTCTGACTTCTGTGCTCGTAAGGCCTTCTCTCCTCCAGAGACCAGGGGGTGGCCAGCAGGGTTGAGTGCTGAGGGCTGGAGCAGCAGGGGTAAGGGTGAGGTGGGAGGAGAGGTCTGAGTGTAGGAGGGGCCCTGCCTGGGTGCTCCCGGGCCCCTCATCAATGGCAGGCAGCACCCTGCACATGGTACCTACAGGCCGGGCTCAGCCCGCTGCCTGAAGGCCCTGGCAGTTCCTTTTTGTGGGGGTGATGGATGGTTCCGAAGGTGAAGAGAAATTAATTTCACGCACTCCTCCAAGCGCCGTTAAGAATGCTTTTAATGAATGCAGTAAAACCCAGCTAATTACGGCGAGGGGACTTTGCCCTAAATAAAGGGGACGGAGCCGGGACGCTGACGCGAGCAGCCCCGGTTTATTAAAACCCATGCATCACATTTTATCCGGAGCAGGCTTCATCATCGCACCCGAGATAACCCAGCTAATGTTCCCTCCACACAGTTAATACTTGGGGTGGGGTGGGGGGCACTGATATTGAAGCTGTAATGCATTATATGAGACGACCTCGCGGGTTGGGAGAGGAGAGGGGAGCGGATGCAGACTTGGGGGCAGGTGGGGGCTGAGAAGACATCCCTCCTTGGATCTGCTGTCAGCAGGCAGCTCCTGCTGGGACGTGGCCGCAGCGCTGGGGTCTGCGCTCTCTGCGGTGCTCACACCAGCATCCCCTCGCATTCCAGGGACTGGTCTCCCAGAGACTGCCAGGCCTTTCTTCCAAGCCTCCCCTCGAACCCTCAGTCTTTGGGGTCCACCAAGCAGGTGAGCTGTGTGCACACCTGGGCTCTTCCCAAACCACTCGCGAGCTTACCTTTCCCAGGCTCACTGCGCCCGAGTCCTCCCTGGTTCCAGACACACAGGAAGGGGGTGGGGGTGGGTGGCTGACGCCCCCTCAATGGTTGTGACGTCAACATGGGTTTCATCAGTCCCTCGCCGCACACTCACAAGTGTGGACACCCAGGCACCGCGAGTCACATGGACACACACACACGGTGAGTTACCAGGCACACGGGTGTGCACACACTGTGTGGTTACACACTTCCATGCCAACCTGATAAAAGGACAAAGGGATGGAGTCTAGCCTGTCAGCCAGGTCACAGCCTGAAGATAGCTCCTTATGGGGTGGCTTAATCATGAGGATTCCGGGAACTCCCTCTCTTCCTCCCTGGAGGCTGAAGGTGGAACATACTCTCTGATTCACATTGCTGTTGACAAGCCACAGGGGGCCACGCTGATGGCAGCCAGAGCCCTAGAGATGCTTCCACCACCTCTGGATCCACAGGACTTTCCACCCACCGGTCTGTGATCTTCCTGCTTTTGGCATCATTGCATGTGCTGCGTGAGTCTGAAAAATTTATGGACTGGTATCAGACATATGGGCTAATATCAGAATTATGGACTTGATCTGGACTGGGCTGGGATGTTTTCTCAGTAGACAATTGCTCTTTGATATAAGCTCTTTCTTATATACATATGACTGCCACTGGATTTGTTCCTCTAGCCTACCCAGACTAACACACACACACACACACACACACACACACACACACACACGACTCGACGAGTCACATAGCCTCATGTGTATACCCACACAGACTCGGCAAGTTACACAGACCCACGCATGTACCCACATAGATATGTACCTCTCATACATCCACACACTCACACACTCATGCCCCATCACACACTCATTTGTTTAAATCAGGAGCACAGGCTGGGGACCCTGCAAACCCATCACACCCAAGAGGGCAGAGCGGGGCCCCTCCTTGCTCGCACCATCCTGACAGGACGGTCCCAGGCTGCCAAGCGTGGCTGAGTGTCCAGAGCGCCCTCTGCACGCTCCGTGCACAG
>NW_022103915.1:765230-774264 GCF_000313985.2 Echinops telfairi
CCTCTGCACGCTCCGTGCACAGACGTGTACACGCAGAACGGCACCCTCTTCATGTTCCGTGCAGACACGTATACACAATACCGCGCCCTCTTCACACCGTGTGCACACGCATGTACACACAGAACTGCACACAGGGCAGTTGTGATTCTGGCTTTACACAGACAGGCTCACATGCAATCCATGTACCTGAAAGCCACCTTCTCTGCTAGCGTGACAGCCCATGTACTTCCCACGCAGGGACCCCGCTGGCGTCCTCCTGCGGGTCTGGCGTGGCTTTACAAACAAGCTCCCTCTGCGAATGCAGAGTTCTGTTACTCCTTCCTCCTCCTCCTCTGAATCCATTCTCTTTCCCTCTGTGGCTGCAGAGAGCATGCATGCCCACCACTGTTCAGTGTGCCCGTGAGCAGAACTCTCTAGAACAGATACCCCGAGAAGGCCAGCTGAGCTGAAGGGGAGGCGCTGGGCGGTTTGGGGTGGTTATTCCCAAATCATTGTTTGAAAGGCCTATCTCCCTCTGCCCCACAGTCCCCATCCTTCTGGCCCCGGTATGATGGTCAGAGATGACCAATGGCTCACTTCCTTCCAGTCTGGGGTGGCACTTCCCTGGTGTCGAAGCTGTCAATCACTGCTTGCATTTACACAAGTGCCTTTACTTGTGGTCCTTGAGCCACCGTGTGGCTGCGTGTGCCGGGACAGAGGCACTAGAAGCAGGCTCAGCAGGCTGGGCAGGTCTCAGTGGAGCCTACAGACTAGGAAGGCCAGGTGATCTATCTACTTTGAAAATTCAGCACTGAAACGTTTATGGATCACAGCAGAGCACTATTTGATCCACTTGCTTTGAGACCAATCACTGGAGGACGACGTCACGCTGGGTGGAGCAGCGGGACAGTGAGGGTGAAGAGTAATGCCTCAGTGAGAAGGACTAGCGTGGCCCCATGGCGAAGGGCGTGAGCTGCCTAGTGATCACGATGTGGCAGGACTAGACAGCCTTCCACTCCCACGCATGGAATTGTCAAGAACCAGAGTGGACACTGGGACAGCAGCTGCCCACATAGTGTCCCATCTACATGTTTTGGAACATGGATTGAGAAGATAGCAGTATTTTCACTAACTTTGGAAGTGCCTTGTATCTCTCTTCTATCTACGTACCTCTCATATAATCTATGTATCTATCATCTATCTACGTATCTCTCATCTGTCATCTACGTATCTCTCATCTCTCATCTACATAGCTCTCATCTATCTGTGCATCTATCACCCATGTGTCTGTGTGTATCTCCACACACCCATCCACTTATCTTAGGGCTTGGAAACTTACTTCTTGGCGCCCAGTGAAAGCGGTAGGCAGAGGCAGTGCACAGCCATGAGCACACCCATCCAAAAAGAAGGTGAGCCAAAGTCAGCACCTGAGCCCCAGGTCCTCAGCAAGTAGAGCCCGAGCTCAAAATGAGCCCTCGGCCTCCTAGAGAAAACAAATCATAAAGGTCAGAGCAGAGAGCAGTGAGTCAGGAAAGCGAAAAGCAGTGGGAAAAATCAGCACTGCAAGAAGCTGGTCTTTGAAAGGCTTAGCGAAGTTGATGGGCGCTTGACAGGAAGGGCAGGGAGCACACACTGTCCAGAAACGAAGAGGGAAGCGCCCAACAGACCCGACCAACGTTAAAACACGAAGGAAAGCGAGCGCACGGATTGTGGAGGCCTGTGCTACAACCGATCGAAACCCACGAGAAACGGAACACTTCCTAGAAACACACTACCCAAGTAAATAACACCGGCAGGAAAGAAAGCCTCCACAGACCTGCACCACAAGAAGAAATACAACAAGTCCTTAAAAAAACCACAACCCAAAGTCCAGGGCCAGACAAGTTCACCGGGAATTCTGCCGAGCATTCGGAGAAGAGCAGACATCATGAAACTAGAACTGCGCAACGGCTGTGGAGACCAGTCCTTGTTGCTGCTGCCAGGGGCCGTCGAGTCAGCTCTGACCCGCAGCGACCCCACGCACGGCACGGCGAAGGAACACTGCCCGGTCCTGCGCCGTCCTCACCGGGTTCCTGTGCTGAGCCGTTGATGCAGCCCCGTCCATCCATCTCCTTGAGCGCCTTCTCCTTTTCCAGCACCCCTCCATGCTACCAAGCAGGATGTCCTTCCCCAGAGACGGTCTCTCATGACAACATGTCCAAAGCATGTAGGAGAAAATCTCGCCACCTTTGCCTCTAAGGAGCACTCTCCCCGTACTTCTTCCAAGACAGGTCTGTTTGTCCTTTGAGCAGTCCGTGGTCCTTTGGGTGTTCTTCTCCAGCACCATCATTCAAATGCCTGTACCCTTCTGTCTTCCTGACTCAGTGCCTGGCTCTCACGTGCTATATGAGGCAACGGAAGATGCCATGGCTCGGGGGCAGGTGCACCCTAGTTCTCAAAGGAACATCTTTGCTTTCCAGTGTAGCTACCGCAAACACCTTCTGATCCTTGACTGCTGCTTCCAGGCACATTGACTGTGGATCCAAGCAAGACGAAATCCTTGACACCTTCAACCTTTTCTCCGTTGATCATGAAGTTACTGTTGGTCCAGTGGGGAGGATTTCGGTCTTCTTGACGCTGAGTTGCCGTCCATAGTGAAAGCGTCAATCCTCGATCCGCATCAGCAAGGGCTTCAAGTCCTCCTCACTCTCAGCAAGCCAGGTTGGGTCATCTGCATATGGCAGGTTGTGAGTAAGCCTTCCTCCAGTCCCGAGGCCACATTCTTCTTCCCACAACCCAGCTTCTCTGATGAGCTGCTCGGCAGACGATTGAACAAGTATGGCGGAGGATACAGCCCTGACGCCGCACACCCTTCCTGGCTTTCATCCAGGCAGCATCCCCTTGTTCTGTTTGCACAGCTGCCCCTTGCTCCACGGTCAGGTTCTGCAGGAGCACACGAGGCGGCCTGGTACTGCCATCCTTCTCAAGGCTCTGCATAGTGTGTGATGATCCACATCGTCAGTGAAACCCCAGGAAACCTCTCTCTGAGAGTCTCTGCTTCAGCCAAGAGCCATCCGACATCAGCAAGGACATCCGCTGTTCCACGTCCTCTTCTGCTTCCGTACGGAGCCTCTGCCAGCTCCCTGCCCACGCGCCACTACAACTGTTGTCAGATGATCTTCAGCAAAGTTTTGCTTGTGTCTGACATCAATGATAATGTTCTACAGTTTGAGCACTCTGTTGGGTCGTGTCTTTGGGATGGGCACAGATTTACATTTCATGGAAATCCCTATGACGCTTCCTGAAGCAAATGCAAATGCACAGCCTAGTAATTCTGCCATCCCTCCACTGGGAACCTACCCTGAAGAAACAAAGACGCCCACCAGCAGACCTGTACCCTGTGCGCACAGAGGAGCGGAGACGCGACGCCTGGCACATTCACCCAGTGGGATGCCACGCATCCGCTGAAACCCGGACACAGCTGGCAAGCACCACACAGCGCGGGGCCGCGGTGAAGAACACTGCTCGGCCAAGGTGGTCAGTCTCACACAGATAAATATTTAACGACGCCACTACGACCAGAAAGAAATAAAGAAAAGGAAAAATGGTTTGCACATCGCTTGGGACACAGTGGGAAGGCCAGGGATGGGGGTGGGGGTGGGAGACAGAGAGCAATAAGAGGGAGGGGACGGGGTGGGGGAGATGGGGGTCACACTGGGGGCCGAAGAGACACTGTCGCTGATTGGATCTGGTGAGCGGGGCTGTGAGACCACACAGAATGACTTAAAAATATATATATGTAAAAAAAGTTTTAAAAATTTTTTAAAAGGAGGATCAGAGCCTTGAAGACCCTCCAGACCCCTCACCCCTCAGGCCTGAACCCTGCTCTGAGCGGCTAGTGAAGGATCGCAAGAGACACATGGACGTGGGTTCTCCACCAATCTACAAGCAGGCAGACAGCAGTGTGGTGACACCCGTTCTCTGCAGGCCCTCCACAACTGGGAAGAGGACGCATGCTCCAGGGTCCTCCTGTGGACACGCTCAGGAGTGAGCAGGACACGAGATCCCTTCTGAGGGCCACCCTGCTGCCGGCCGTGGCTGGACTCCTGGGCGCTGTGCCGCAGTGAGCGCTCCCGCTTACCTTGGCCCCTCCGGGAGCTCCCCCACGGGGACCGCCCCCCCTCACAGAGAGTTCCCGCCCTGGCCGAGTGTCACCCTGTGGTGGTCTGCGTGTGGCGGGGACTCTGGGAGCTCTGCCCACCAGCCTCTTACTCACTCGTGGTGGACAGACTCCAGTGGACGAGAGGGAAGGCTGGTGACCGCGGCCTGTCTGATAGAGGCTGGGAGGACGCTCCGCGTGTGCAGTGGCCGTGGTGGCAGTAGCAGTGGCAGGGTCTGGTGACTGTGGAGACACTCCACGGTCGGGTGTGTAGGGGGGCGTCCAGGGTCAGGGGCCGGGGCTCGGCAGCCCCCCCAGCAGCCGCCTCTGAGCTTCAGGGAGCCCAGAGTGCAGGAGGGCAGCCGCCACCCTGGGACACTGCTGCTCAGGGGTCATGCCTCCACAGACGGCACGTGTGCTGAAGTGTCCCCAGGACCATGAGGGCTCACACTGACCTCAGCAGAGGGACGCCATGCCTACCCACTGCCGCCGGTGAGAGCCCCAGGCCTTGGCCACTGAATCCACTCCCTGAGCACGCCTCCCCCACTCTCCCTGACCCCCCACTTCACGGACTGCGGTGTCCTTCCTGGCCACTGGTCTCTCCCGGCGGCCCCTCCCGAGTGAGCGAGGGGGACCTGCGCATCCTTGCGTCTCAGGGGCCCCCTGTGATGGCAGCGAGATGGTGGCATCTTACATGGTCCCCTTACCTCACAGCAGACCATGCTGCCTAGTCGATCCTCACGTAGCAGATACAGGCTCAGGCCAGGGGGGCTGACACGGCCCATCCCATCGGGTCCGCTATGGACAGCCCAGACCACGGGTCCATACGGAGAAGACACGGGAAGGGCTCCACGTGACAAAGGGCAGGCTCAGGCTGTGGCCACACGTCCAGCAATGGCTGGGGCCACTGGGACACAAGGACCCTCACCTGTACCCTTGGGTAAGAACAGGGCCCTGCTGACACCTGGAGTCCCCACTCCCAACTTCTGCCCTTCAGAGCCACCCACCTTGTGGCACTTTGTCATGACAGCCCAGGAAATACACAAATGGGTCTTCTCTCTGGTCGTAATACCCCCTCAATATGCTGCCCAAATTCAAGAAGAAACGATGGTTGTCATGCCAGTGTGAAATGCCCAGGACCTGTGTGTCTGCTAATGAATGCCCAAAGGGGCAGAGCTCTCTGCGGTCAGCCTCAACCCGCAGGCCCTGAGACCAAGCTCCATGGTTCAGCAAATGCAACACCCCAACCGAGTGCCCAAAGACGGCACGCTGCGAGCTAGCCCTGCGCAGAGGCCCTCAGCTTGACCGGCTCTGTGGGCTGGACAGTCCGTCGCTCTGGCCCCTGGTTCTGCTGCTGCTCCTCTGATGTCAGGGTGAGTTCTGGGTCCTCGTCCTCATCGGGGCTCTGGTGCCCCCCGTTTCCTCGAGCCCCCTCTTTCGCACCCACCCACTGGAAGGCCTTTCCCAGCGAGTCTTGGCAGAACTGGTGCGTGGACAGTGACGGTGGTGGCTCCGGTGGTGGCTCCGTGTTCCTGTGATGTCCTGCTGCCAGACACGGCAAGCGACAGCCCGGGGACTCTGCCACCGCCCTGCCACAGCCACGGGGCTGGCAACACCGGCGACACGGCTTGTTGATTCCCCCCACCCTGTGGGTGACGCGTGGCGCCTTGTTGAGGTGATTTGCGCTCCCGGGGGCCCACGGTGAGGGGCGTCTGTCTGCAGATTTACCGCGCACGGCGTCCTCCTCCCCTGTATTGCAGCTCATCACTGGCTCATTTTTCCACGGGGCTTCCTGTCCGTCTCCTATTGATTCCAAGGAGTTATTTACATGTCCGGGCAGCGGCGTTTTAGTGGCGCACGGGCCGCAGATGTATCTTCCGGCTCGGAGGCTCGGCTCATGTGTCTGTGTTCTTTATGGGTGGTGTCTTGGCGGAGCAGACCTTTAAATTTTATTGTGTGCCGGGGTTTGCCGTGTCAGCTACAATCCTGCGTCACCTCGCACAGCCTGGCGCAGTCCAACCGGGATGTCCCTCCATGGGGGCTGTTTTCCATCCAGGGTCCTGCCGAGGATGGTCCACACCGTCTCCCCCTGACCCTGAGCTCCACAGGCACCAGCTGCTGCAACCAAATAGCCAGGTGAGCAGTTCGAAACCAGCAGCCGCTTTGCAAAAGAAAGATGAGGCTTCGGACTCCCGGGAGGAGTTGCAGTCTCAGGGTCCCCGCCAACCCCTGGGGTGCACGCAGTCCTTTCTCAGTGCGGCTCTCCCGTGGCCTCCGTGTCTAACGGATGTGTAGTTTCCTGTTGACAGTGGGTTCTTTGACTGACCAAGGGCAAAGCCAGAAGGCGGGGTGGGCGGGGGCCCCGGGAGAATAGGGTAGGACCAGGACACCCAGGGAGACAGTGGGGTCCCCAGTGGGACGTGGAGGGGTGACTGTGTGGAAGGGATGGTCTGCTGGGCCAGCAGCCCCCGCCTATCCACAACCAGCAAGCCTGCGTTTGTTTTTGTTTTGAATAGCCAGCCTCAAAACAGCCCGTGACGAAAACAGCAGAGTGGGGAGTTTGTAGCGTTATACAAGTATCGCAGTTTCTGCTTACCCCATTCCAACCCCCCCACCCCCGGTAACTCAGTCTCTGGCTTTCAGCTGTGGTATTTGGCATTTCGCGTCAGTATTGAGAGTTTGGATTAAATCCACCTTCTAACTATTTATTTTCTACTTATTCCCATCTGTTCTTCTTCTTTTTAAAATCTCTTTCCTCGTTTTCAAAATCCTTCTGGATTGAGCACTTCCTCCTGGTTCCAGCCCATCTCCCTGCCCAGCTGAGTGCCAGGAACCCCAACTGTGGGGTGCATGGGTCATTAATCACATCCTGCCTCCAGATCGCGTCACCCCCTCCAGGAGGCACAGAGGAGCCTGGTGGTGCGGGGGGTCAGGCGTGGGCCGGGAGCCACAGGGCCAGTAATGCGACCCCAGGGGAAAGAGGCCGTCTGCTCCGTGCGTGGACTGGCTCCCAGCCCGAGGAGGAGCGTGGGCGGTCCCTCTGGCAGCGGGCTTGGTTGTGTTTATGTTTCTCCACAAACCTGCCATCCCCGCACTCCTTACTCACGTGTGCAGAGGAGGCTTTCCTGCCGTCAGCCCTCTGCTGCCCATGACACCTCATCTGAAAAAAGGGTTTCTCTTTTTCCTCAGTTGTTGAATGGGGGTGTTGCTGATTTTATAGTTATAGATCATTTTATTTAGCAATCCTCTGTTTGTTCATTTAGTTTCCTTTCGATGTTCTTGTATCTCCCAGGGTCAACAGGCCACATGGCAGGCCACCAGCCCACATCTCAGGATCCAGGCCAGGAGGAAGGAGGGGGGCAGAGAGAGAGAGAGAGAGAGAGAGAGCGAGAGAGCGAGAGAGCGCCAGTCCTCTACAGTCTATTCCAGGTATGAAGGAGGCCATGCCCCGCAGGGACGGCTGCAGGCTGACCTGACTCTCCTGAGGGAGGCCTTACTGCCACACTAGAGCAGGGGTTCTCCACCTTCCTCAGGCCGCGACCCTTTCATACCATTCCTCATGATGTGGGGACCCCCAGCCATACAATTGTTTTCGTTGCTACTTCATCACTGTCATTTTGCTACCGTTATGAATCGTCATGTAAATATCTGATATGCAGGATGTATTTTCATTATTACAAATTGAACATCATTAAAGCATAGTGATGAATCACAAAAACAATATGTAATTCTATATTGTGAAGCATTTATTTCTAATGAAATGTTGTCTTGAAGCATGGTGTAGCATGGGTAGCAGTCTTCACGCCGGGTACTCGTCTGTGGGCGTCTCTGCATGTGGACGGACCCGCCTGGAGACGGATAGAGGAGCAGTGTCTCAGTTCCTAAGACTGTTGGCAATTCATGGTTTACGATGGTCTTAGGCGACCCCTGTGAGAGGGTCATTCGACCCCCCAAGGTTTTGAGAACCGCTGCGCTAGAGGGTCCTGGCCCAGCCAAGATGGCACGGACCTAACACCACACGGGTCATTTCCCTGCAGTCACGGTGATCCTGCCCTGTCCACGCTCCGTCAGCCTTCCCTGGAGAAGGGCACGCGCTTGGTCAGGCGGAGGGGCAGCCAGAGAGGAGGGCCTTCACGAGACCGGCGGACACGGCGGCTGCCACAGGGGCTGAGGCCTGGCAACAAGGTGAGGTTGTGCAGGACCAGGTGGTGTTTCGTTGTGCTGTACGTCGGTCGGTCGCTATGGATGGGAACTGACTCGACAGCACCTGACCACCCCCCTCCCCTGCAAGCCCCCCCCATTTAGATTCCACGTAATGCCTTTGTCTGCCAGGCCTACCTGCCATTTCTGTGTCTGCTCCTCCGGTTTTGTTTTTCTTCTTATTGCGGGTTGCATTTCCCCCTTTCTTTTCCTGGTGAGGGGAGTTGTGAATGCTTTACGTTGCTGACCGCTGCATGCTTTCGTAGGAGCCCTGGTGGTACTAACCGAAAGATTGGTGGTTCGAATCCAGCAGCATCTCCTTGGGGAAAAGATGAGGATGTCCACTTCTGTAAAGGGCACAGCCTTGGAAATCCTCTGGGGCAGTTCCACCTGCTTGACGTGTTGTACATGTTGGGCCTGATTTTATTTTATAAAACGTTTTAGGTGGGAGAATACACCCAACCCCTGTAACACCACCTACCTGGAAACAGAAGTAGTCTACGTGGCGGAAGGTCTATATTGTATTGGAATGTTGTCTATCGATTTTCAGTTTTAAAAATCAGCAGAGAGACAAAATGGTACATACGAGATCGGGCCAAAGCAGAACCTGAAGGGACAAGTAAGCTGCATGAAGAAGTGGCCCAAATACCCACAGTCTCCACTCCTGTCACATTACCTCCTTTCTCCCAGTCTGCACCAATGGCCTCCTGGGGAGTT
>NW_022103915.1:776600-780662 GCF_000313985.2 Echinops telfairi
GCCCGGATAGCCTGAATTACTCTACAGAGGACTACCTGGCGGCCCTCAAGACTTGAAGGACTGCCAGTGTCTCACAACTGTCTCACGGGAGTGAGCTGCACTGAGCCATTTGTACTGCTTTGTGATTTAACTGTTTATTTCTTGTGTTATACATCTATCCAGCTGTATATGTTAGCAATCCGGTTTTGTCTCTCTAGAGAACCCTGTCTAACACACGGGGCTACAACCTTTGAGGGCCACAGGCAGCGCCCTTCTGTTCAGCAGCCCTGGCACTGGGGACATTCCCTCATGCCCCCTTCCTGGACACCCAGCTCCCCGCCTCACCCTGCCCCACCCACTGGGTATCCTGCCTGGCAGTGCCGGAGCAGGAAAGGGTTAAGGACATGGCAAACCCTAATCTGCCTGCAAGCCTGTGGGGGACCGCCAAGCCGATCAATATTTCATGACGATCTCTCCTGCTGTCAGGAGGCAGGTGCAGGGCCTGCTCCCTGGGCAAAGGGGGGTTGGGGTGGGTCAGCTAGCCGCGGGCCGCCGCCTGCTGGAGCCAGCACCCACCCTCCTCACCAAGCCACATGCACATCCCTGCACGCAACCACATACGATCACATGCACATTCCTCCATATAACCACACACACATATGCAACCACACACCCTCATGCACACAACCACACACAACTGATCACACACACATTCATACGCACAGCCACACCCTCATTCATATAGCCACACATGCAAACACACACACACAGAAGCCAGGCTCCAGTACTGGCCTCCTGTCTGGCCTCAGGGGGTCTTCCTCAGCCCAGGATGGGTCTGTCCCTGTTTGTCCCACCAGCCAGCCAGGGTGGTATCCCTCCCATACTCGTCCCAGTGGCTTCAACTGCACCCGAGTCCCTGTAAAGGCCTGTCCTGGGCACAGGGCAGAGGGGTGGCCAGAACACACACAGGCTGGGGTGGGGGAAATAAATCTCTTCCCCTCAGGGGACAGCCTTCCTCCCCAGCCACCCCCCACCCACCCCAGGGCTGTGGGCCGAGTCCTGACCCCTCCTTGAAGGGGTCTACTTCCAGCCCGGCCAGGCCTTTGCAGGGCAGAGGGCTGGCCTGGCCTGGGCAACAGCTTGGGCCTGAGGCTCTGGCCAGGTTCTGGACTCCTGCCCCAGGCCTGTGCTCCGTCTGGGGGTGGGGGGAGTGTGCCAGCAAGTGCCCATCAGAGGGGTCTGGGCTCAGTGCTGGAGGGCGGTGGTGGGCTTGTGAGTGACTCTGGTGTGGCAAGCACCGCCTGGGCTTCTGGAGATCTCCCTGCCCCCTTCAGGAGACCCTCCCCTCTCAGCTCCCTCCCATGAAAAGTCATGTGACTTCCTGAAGGTTGGTGGCCTCTCCACGGGACGGAGGGAGTCCTGCCCTGAGCTGGGCCCTGGGCCCTTTCCAGGGGACTTCACTCACTCACTGGGTGCCAGCTGGGACCTCAGGGAGGTGCTGGGAGAGCAGGGGGAGAGGGGGGAAGGGAGGGGAGACACAGAAATCATGGATGAGTGAGGGGTGAGTCAATGAGAGTGAGCGAGTGAGCAAGTGAGTGAACGAGGGAGTGAGTAAGTGAGCGAGTGAGTGAACTGGTGAGTGAACGAGTAAGTGAGTGAGTGAATGAGTGAACGAGCGAGTGAGTGAGTGAGTGAGTGAATGAGAGTGAGGTGAGCGAGTGAATGGGTGAGTGAACAAGTGAGCGAGTGAGTAAGTGAGCGAGTGAATGAGTGAATGAGCGAGTGAGTGAGCAAGTGAACGGGTGAATGAATGAGAGTGAACCAGTGAGTGAGTGAGAGATCACAGCCATGTGGTCTGTACCCTGATGGAGCCAACACACATCTAACCACCCCCCTCCATCCCTACCCCATGGCTCCCCGCCACCCCCCTTGGGCCCCCACTCCCAATGCAGACAACCCCCTTCCGCAGTGAGGCTGAGCCCCAGACAGCCTGTCCTGGTCTCCATCATCAGGGATCAGGCCCCTCTGCACGGAGGGCACCGCTGTGTGCTTCGGTGGTCCGACTGCTTCTGTGGGGGAGGGATTCACACCCCCGCTCCACAAACACGCCCCCTCCGCGTCGCGCCTGGGCGTCATGAGTTAGCTGCTGTCCAGTGACCCCGACTTCAAAGTCCATCTGGTGGGGGCCCTTGACGGACACAGAATGTCACCACGTGGACGACAGGGCGTGGAGGGTCACTTCCAGGCCTCTGTTCGGCTGCAAAGTTCCGTCAAGTTGGCTAACAGATGTCAAAGGGCGCACCACTCAGCAATAAGACTTGTAGCTCAAGCCCCTTGGACTAGCAAACCCAGTCCCTGAATGAAGTCCAGAGGCACCTGCCACAGGAAGCCTCCGCCCCAAGGCCTGCAGCTCCCCTTCCGTGGTCAGCAAGCCCAGCTTCCCCAATTAATGCCCAGAGGCCCCTCTCCCCCACGCCAGCCTCCTACCCACGGCACTCACGCTAACCCACTTGCTCTGTGGGCTGGAAGTCTGGGCCTCTGCCCCGTGCTCTGGCTCCTGGCTCTGCTGCAGCTCCCTGGCTGGGACAGCTATTTCCTGGACCCGGGCTTCCCTGCACAGGGAGCTGGTCCAGAGAACGAGCTCCAGGATCCCTCCTCCTGCTCTGAGTTCATTTATACACCGCAGGACGGCTCTCCAGGGAAGCCTGGTCACAATGATTCATCAGTATCCAGCCTGGGCTTCTTCCCAGACCCATGCGGTTGGGGTCAGACTGGCCAGAAGAGCCATATTGAAGAGTCTACTGCCCCTACAGGACCCCGGGGACTGGATCTCACTCTGACCCCTGTGGGGCTGCCTTGTGTGGCATTGGGGCAGGGTTTGCTTGCAATTCCACCCTTTTCCCTGGCAGTGCCCGGGTCCCTTTTCAAAAATCAATTGATCGTCGAGGTGCGGCCTGTTTCTGGACTCAAACCTGTTGTGCTGATCAATTTGTCCTCCGTGGGAACCGGCTGCCGTCACAGCCGTGCTGACTCCGCTGAGGGCGGTGGGGGCTCCTCGGGGCCCCGCGTCTTTCCAAACCCCCAGATGCAGCCTGGGCTCTTCACTCCCTTTGGGGAGAACCGGCTTCTGAACAAGGAACCCTGGTGGTGTAGTAGTTCCGTGCTGGGCTGCTAACTGCAAGGTCAGCGGTTCTAAAGCACCAGCGGCTCCTCCCACGTAAGAGGAGGCTTTCTACTCCTGTAAAGATTTACAGTCTTGGAAATCCACAGGGCCAGGTCCACCCATTCTATAGGGCCACACCGAGGGGCATCAACCTGATGGCAGTGGGCTTGAGTTTGGGCGTCTCAGCCCCGGGCCTTGTCGCATGGCGAGTGAGCATGGCACATCTCATGGGAAAGCGCTCTGCTGCAGGTCTCGGCGCTGTACCACCTGGGCGAACGCTCCTCCTCCTCCTTCCTTCTGCATTCACTCGCTTGTTGAGTAGGTGCTAACTCGTGCCGCCGTCTTGCCCATCTCCGCCAAGGGGTCATATGATTTCCTCTTCCTCTTCTGTAACTAGCATGCATGGCAGAGGCAGATTTTAAAACATTAACCCAACCTTCCTATCGGGGACTCAGCCCACGGGGTCACAGGTATTGTCTCACTGCTCACATGCAGTGAATTGGCGTACGTGCGCTTCATGCAGAATCTGGGTCCGTGGCTTCTTGGGTAACGTCTTTGGTGGATTTTAGTATCAGGGTGACGCTGGCCTCACAGACGTATTGGAAAGTTGATCCTTCTTCCACTTGGAGGAAGCGCTTGTGTGAGATTGGGGTCAATCATCCTGGTACAATTCACCGAGGGAGAAAGGGAGCCTGTTTCCCAAGCTTTCGTCCTGGGAAGGGCTGTGTCCTCATGAGACGCACAGAGGGCTGTTCAGATTTTTATTTTATTATGATTATTTTTCAGTCGTTTTATTAGGGGCTCATACAACTCTTATTCCAATCCATACACACATCAATCGTGTAAAGCGCATTTGTACATTCATTGCCCTCATCATTCTCAAAACATTTCCTCTCCACTTAAGCCCCTGGCATTAGGTC
>NW_022103915.1:782339-787081 GCF_000313985.2 Echinops telfairi
GGGTGCAATTCCCACACTGTGTCTCTGGTGTTGTCCCCCGCAGGGCCATGGGTCAGTGAGGGGCGTCAGATTTTTATTTTATCTTAGGCCAATTCTCATTCAGTGCACTTCCCATGGGGTTTGTACATTTCATCTGCACTCTTGAGTTCACAATAAAAGGTTGTCTGTGTTCTCACTTTAGTATCTGTGGTAGTTACACAATCTGTTGTCTGTTTGAGACAGTTAAGAGTGAAGGGGTGGAGTTTAGCCTGCCAATCGGGTTGCAGTTTGATGACCTCATCTGGAGGCGCTAAGGAGATAAACAGCTCTCTGGAGGCGGGACACACACTCACTCCCTGGGAGTCATTCCTGTTGACAAGACACATGGAGCTATACTAGAGCCCTGGAGCTAGACGAGCCACGTGGAGACCCAAGCCACGGCTGAGATGTTTCCACTGCCACTGGATCTGCAAGACTTCGTGCCCACTGGCCTGTGATCATCCTGCATTCGGTGTTTTGCATGAGTCTGGAGGAATTTCTAGAATGGTGTCAGACACATGGGCTAAGATTGGACTTATGAACTTGATCTGGACAGGGCTGGGATGTTTTCTTAATGTACAGTTACTCTTCATATAAAGCTCTTTCCTGTACACATAGGAGTGTCTGTGAATTTGTTTCTCTAGTCCACCCAGACTGACACAGTGTCTTTTAAAAATGGGGATGTCATGGTGAAATCTCTGGGCATAGACCTAGCCACTCTGAAGTGTGCAGCTCTTGGTGCCCTGGGCGTTTGTGAGGGGCCGTCTGTCTCCAAAACACACCTGGGGCAGCCACGCCTGTCCGCCCTTGGACACGGCTGCTCTCCTTCTTGACTAGAGTCCGTGGGAAGGGGCTCACGCGTCTCTGACTCCCCACTTGCAGGAAGTGCTCACGGCCCACTCCCCCTCCGCCCTCCCTTTCTTTCAAGGACGGCCTCTGCTCCAGCATGGGCCTGGGCTGTGTTTGTTATCCACGCACTGACCTTGGATGTCCCCACCTCTGCTGCCCCTTGGCCACTGTGGGGAGTGCTCCTGTGGACTGAAATGTCCACATTTCTCTCTGATTTTGAGCCTGCCTTCAGGGGTGTGGGCTGCCCACCTGGGCGGGGAGTCGGCTGGCAGTTTTATGCCACCCTGTCTGAGAAGACACCCGCCTTCACCTGTCTTCCACGGCGGGCAGCTGTGCCATCTGACATGTCCACCAGCAATGCCAGGGAACTCAGACGTCCCCACGTCCTCCCCAGCACCTTTCTGTGCGTTCTCTGTTTGTAAAGACAGCCGCGTCTCTGAGAGGGAAGTCACGTCTCTTCGCGCGTTGGATGCTGCAGTTCCCCGGGACTGAGCTGCAGGAGGGAGTGGGCTGAGAACTAGGCTGCTGGCCTCAAGTTCAGGGGGCCAGCCCACCAGCCCCTAAGCAGAAGCAAGAAGAGACCATCTGCACCCACAATGTCTCGGAGGCCGCAAGGAGCAGGTCCAGCCTGCCCGGCAGGGTCAGCACGAGTCTGCAGGGGCCGTGGCCATGGGTAATGACTGAGATTGAAAGTTTCGTGGATGGACGCGAGAACCAGCCCATCTGTCTTAGGGGAGGACGGCCAGGACGCACCTTAGCAGCGAGGGTGGCGGGACGGACGCCGTCTCATGTGCTTTGGACATGTCAGGAGAAACCTGGAGCCTGTGAGCACAGCGCGGGCGGGTGTCTCCCTCTGTTGTGCACCCGGCCCTCGTGAGTCAGGACAGGCTGGACGTCGGCCGCCTGACAACCAGACGGTGATGGGTGCTAAAGGGGAGGAAGCCAGGGTGGCACGGGCGGGCTGAGCGGAAGAAGTCATAGGCAGCTCCGGGAGACACGGCACAGGATTCCAGTGGGACGTGCCCAGACCCGGAGCTGGAAACAGAGAGGGAGGGGCATGCTGGCGTCTCCCACGCCGGAAGAACCAAAGACAAAACGTGAGCCACACGTTGAAAAACGGAAAGGCTCTACGGACAAAATATTGAACAACGCGGGAAGCGTCCAGTGGAGATAGAAGGAATGCACAAAGTCCCTGCAAAAAGCAGCAGAAGAGGAGACTTGGCTGGCGCTCAGCAGTCTCGGGAGGTAGCATATGACGAAGAGCTGATGGTGCCGCGGGAAGAAGTCCAAGCTGCACGGAAGGCATTGGCGGAAAACCGGGCTCCAGGAATTGATGGAATACCAATTAAAATGTTTCAACAAACAAATGTAGCGCTGGAAGCCCTTCACGCACTTGTCTATGCCAAGAAATCTGGAAGACGGCTCCCTGGCCAAGCGACTGGAAGAGATCCATATCTGTGCTCCTTCCAAAGAAAGGTGACGCAGAGCATGGGACGATCACTGAAGGACAGCATTGGTAACTTGTGCAGGTAAACTTTTCCTGAAGAACGTTCAAAAGCTGCCGCAGCGCTACATACACAGGAAGCTGCCAGGGATTCGAGCCAGGTTCCGACGCGCACGTGGTGTTGAGGGACAGCAGTGCCCATGTCAGGTGGATCTTGGCTGGAAGGAGAGAATACCAGCAAGATGTTTACCTGTGTTTTATTGACTATGCAAAGGCATTCGACTGTGTGGATCATAAAAAAATTACGGGCAACCTTGGAAAGAATGTGAATTCTTAATTGTGCTCCGGGAGAGTCTGTACATAAACCGAATGGAGCCTTTCAAACGGAACAAGGGGATCTGTGTGGGCTAAAATCGGAAAGGTGTGTGCCTGTGCCATGGCCCATCCACAGGTCACTCAGTGGGATGCTGAGGCCACAGTCCGGGAAGCTGGACCACATCAAGGGAAAACGTGGCATCGGGCTTGGAGAAGGCTCGTGAACAATCGTGTTTGGTGGAAGCAAAGGACTGGAGGCGCTTGCTGATGGAGATCCAGGACCGTGGCCTGCAGCATGGGTCACAGCGCTCACCGTGCCCACGGGCAGGGCAACACGCACATCCCGGCAAACCTGCCGGGGTGTGCTTCAGGCCCGGGAAGCCCTCAGGAAGGGCAGGGGTGCTGGTGAAAATGGCAATGAGTCACCTGCCGGGTTGCAGGGTCTGTCTTGACTCAGCGTGGTCTTGGCTGCTCTTGACGCTGTTCCGGGGCTTGGAAACCGCCCAGTCCGTGTCGTGGGTGCTGCTTTGTTTGGGA
This sequence comes from Echinops telfairi, assembly GCF_000313985.2. Lineage (NCBI taxonomy): Eukaryota > Metazoa > Chordata > Mammalia > Afrosoricida > Tenrecidae > Echinops > Echinops telfairi. The sequence continues at coordinate 785,503 of NW_022103915.1, forward strand.
TCCATTTGTTTCCGTGGGGAGCTGAACCCTTGAGAGTCCCCATTCTGCGGTGTCTGCCGATCCCTCGTTAATGGTTAAAAATGCCGGCATGTTTGCTTTCTCCCGTCAATGAATTCCATTTTGTTTCCCGGCCGTCTCTCTCTCCCACCCACTTGTGCAATGCTCAGGCTCGCCAGAGTCTGATCCGCCGCCGAATTGCATTTCTCAAAGGCTTCGCTCTTTAATTTACGTCTCTCCACCGACTTATCAATCCTGTCTGTGCGTCCTCATTGAATAACATCTGCCAGTGTCAGGACTGTGTCACACTTCCAGTGGACTGCCAGCGAAAAAGCTAATGGGCTTGAAAGTGTGGCTTTATTCCCCTTGTTTGATAATGAACGGATCGAGAGATGCGTGTCTGTGCTTCGCGGGCAGTTTTGTAGAGGCGATTGGGTTTAATCAGCGCCATCATTTTCCCGATAGTCTACAACGGAGACGATGTTTCTTTTCACATGTTCCCACCGAATATTGTGTTGCCGTGAATGCTGCTAAGTCACCTCTGGGCAGGGGCTTTGTATCGGACGTCGGTGGACGATCTGGCGTTATCACTTCAAGATGACCAGTTGGAGCTGTTCTGTTCCCTCTGGCCTTGGGAACGTCTCTGTTGGGAGCCTTCCCTGACTATTTAAAACATGCCCTTGATTACTCAAGTAATCACGAGTCCATTGTTGCTGTCTCGAAAGCCGGCGTATACAAACCTCAACTGCACCTGACCCCACTGCTGACTCTCACTTCCGCCGCAGAGTCTCCAGGACAACAGCTGGGCTTTGGCATCTTCTCTGAGTGTTTGGATCTTGGCATGTTCCGTAACGAAGGGGCCGGCCGGTGCGTACTGTGTGAGCCAGCGTGTGGGCTGTTCTCCACGCAGAGCTTCCATTTGGACCTCTGCTCACCTCCCCCCTGTGAGCGGCCCTCACGTTTGCTCTCTTGATCTGACCTCTACCTGGCCTTCCTCACGGTGAGCAGACCATCACTGGTTCACCTGGTCCCGTCACAGGACGCGACGGCTGTCCCCGTCTTCCACCCGCTGCAACAGTGCCAGCGAAGACACCCTTGCGCAGCGGGTCCCTCTTTCTGACGGGCTTCATAGGACGGGAGAGGGCGGGGGGCATAGACATGCCCCCCAGGGTTTCTCCTCATGGTGAGTGCACCTGTGTGTGCAGACTGGAGACTCAGACCCTCAACCCAAGCCAGAGGTGGGCAAAGGGCAGCCCCGCTGTGTCAGGGGACAGCCGCCAGGCGATCTGTTCCTGCCGGGTTTCATCGGTGCCTTTCAGAAGTGGTTCGCCGGGCAGGGCCCTCCTTCCGAGGTTACCTGGCAGCCTCACCCTTTCTCTCGGCCACAGCAGCGACGAGGGTGCGGGTGAGGTGGGGCTCAGATATTTGTGCCTACTCCCTCGTTCCCTTCTTCCACTTGGCCAGGGCTTTCGCCGCGCAGACTGCCAGAGGACAGATACACGTGCAGAGAGCTCCTGAGGAGCGAGGTTGGGGGGCTTTGTCTTAGGAGTGAGGATGGGGGGGCTTTGTCTTAGGAGTGAGG
>NW_022103915.1:787236-793762 GCF_000313985.2 Echinops telfairi
AGGAGTGAGGATGTGGGGGGGCTTTGTCTTAGGAGTGAGGATGGGGGGGCTTTGTCTTAGGAGTGAGGACGGGGGGACTTTGTCTCACATGCTTTGGACATGTCAGGAGAGACCAGTCCTTGGAGAAAGATGCCCTGCTTGGTAAAGTGGGGGTGGCGTAGCGCGATAGAGAAGAAAGCCCGCTGAGAGTGGGACCGATGCCGTGGTGGCAGCAACAGTGGGCCCCAGGCGCTGGAGCAGACCCCACAGCACTTCACAGCAGCAGCATGCCGCTGTGTCCGTTCTCTGACTTCACAGCAGCAGCATGCCGCTGTGTCCGTTCTCTGAAAGAGCCCCACTCTGCTCTCGCTGTGCGCTTACTCTCTGCTCTTTCTCTCCGGCATGCGTGGCTAAGCGCATGGGGACTGTGGAGCTGCAGGCTACAGTCAGGGGCCTCCCAGTCCCTGCTGACTCGTCCAGCAGCACGAAGCACTGCCCAGTGGTCCTGCCCACCCTGACCACGGCCCCTCTGTGTGCACTGGGCTGTGCGTTTCCCTCTGGGGGCTGCTCTCACTGTGGCCCGCGTTCCGATCCTCCGTGTCTCTGCTACCTGGTGGCTCTGTGGAGGTCTGCTCATTTCCTCTGTGACCCGGGCTTGCAGGTGGACGGCTTAATTTCTAGCTGTGCTATGTCGTTTATTTCCAGCTTAATTCCTCTGTGGCCGGGGACCGTTCTCAGGGAAATTAGAAATGTGTTGAGGCTTGCTTTATGAGCCAGCACATGGCAGTATTGGCAAATGTCCCATGTGCTAACGATAAGAACGTGAATCCTGCTATTGTCGGGAGCAGTGGTCTGTGTCACTTGTCAATTAGGTCAGGCTTGTCAGCTGAGCCGCTCGGATCCGCAGTCGGCGGTTGCTCTGCCAGCTCGCGTGTCCGCCCTGAGAGAGCTCTCTCCCAGCACAGGCGTGCCTCTATTTTAGCTCGGTTGGTTTTTGCTTCATATAGTTTATGTTATTGATGCTTATTAGGGCTGTAATAGCTTCCTGGAGGGCTGGCCTTTCAGCATATGCCCCGCCTGCCTGCCTCGCACCTGGCGTCTTGCCTGAGCATCTGCTGGGTCTGACGTGTGCCGCGGGCCTGGCACCCGTGGCCCCGTGTGTTTGCAGGGCCCTCGCTCCTGCCACTTCATTGCCCAGCCTCTCTGTGCACCTGGTTCAAGGGACGCCTCTAGTCAGTGGCTTCCTCAGAGCTGGCCTGACATGACCACTCTTTCTGACTTGACGTCTCAGCCTGGGTCACTGACGGCCACTTCTGGGCAGCTGGGTCACCCTCTGTCATTTCCCGGTTGGATTTTATCTGGGCGTCTGGTGTCAACTCTGCTTCCTGCCCTTTCTGAGGGCCGAGTCTCGAGAGTCCCCTCTCCTCACTTGCTGGGCCACAGCGTTGGGCTCTGCCGCTCCCTCTTTCTTTCCCTTTAGCCTTTTTCCTGGAGTGTCCACTGCCATGGATCCGTGCTTTGTGGCGGCCCCGTGTGAGTCAGCTGCTACGGGTCCTGCTGGGCGGAGCTTCAAGTCCCAACTCCGTTGGCTGCTCTGCAAGTGTGAATGTGTAAACGTGTAAACATGCATCTGTGAATGCCAGAGTCCATGGGCCTTGGGGTTACCCATTGACCTTTCCTCAGATAAGGACCTTTCCGGAGCCCTCCTACCCCCTACCTCCACCCCAGGGTGCCCAAATGGCTCTCCGTGCCCCCCACCCCAGGAGTCCTGTGCTGCCTGCCTCAGCTGCAGCCGGGGCAAGTGGACTGTGTTTCTGTCCTAGGGAGTGCCGGGGCTGCCCCTGCATCTCTGAGATGCGTGTTGGGCCCGGCTGTATCTCAAGGTCCAGGCGAAGGGTCCATCTCTCCCTGCCCTTTGACAGAGCGCAGGCCTTCTGCTGCCTGGGTTTGGCTCGGAACTCAGCTCTCAGGCGGTTCGGGCTCCTTTAAAGAAAATGTGCCACCCCTCCCTCTGTCCTCAGAGGCTTTCCAAGTTTCTCTGTCTGTCTTCTCTCCACACTTCCCTCCATTTGTCACCGTGTTACCTCTTGGCCCAGTGGGAGGATTCTGGTCTTCTTGACACCGAGTTCTGGTCCACACTGGAGGCCGTGATCCCTGGTCTTCATCAGCAGGTGCCGCGAGTCCTCCTCACTGCCAGCCGGCAGGGCTGTGTCACCTGCATGTTGCAATACACCTTCCTGCCACCCTGATGCCACCTTCTTCCTCACATAACCCAGCTTCCCTGGTGACTGGCTCAGCACACGGCCGAATCGGCATGGCGAGAGGCTGACACACATGCTTCCTGATTTTAAACCACACAGTTCTCCCATGTTCTGCTCACACACCTGCCTCTTGACCGGGCACAGGTCTCCTGGCTGATCTGCAACGTGCTTGGCTAATGATCGCCTACCTTGTTCTTATGTGGGACATGCTCTCATTAGTGGTGCGGATGCCTGCGTGGACTTTATCTGCCAGTTTGCCTGCCATGTGTCCAGCCCTTGGGCCTCGGGAACCACAGGCCACGGGGCCCCCAGCGAGCCTGTGCTGGAACACCAAGCCTTGGGGACCGGGAGGAAGTGAACTGCCAGCCTGGCCAACCACGTGCTGTCCGCTGCAGCCCCCAGGAGCTGAGGCGGAATTCACACTTCTGACATAATTCCCAAGCCACTGATTCCGAAAAGTTATTTGGAAGGCTGTGCCTAGTTCATTTTCAAATATTTTAGATGCGAAACCCATTTTTTCCACTAGGAACAAGCGAGCTTTTAAATTAGCTTTGTCTCATGGGGCAGTGACTTTTATTAATCATTTCAGCCTACGGGCCATTTCCCGGACTCAGATGTAGGAAGCCGGCACGCAAAATGTTCCAGAATATTTGAGAGCTTCAGGTACAGGGACTGCTGGCAGCCTGTTGGGCGTGCATCTCCCATCCGGCCAGGGCTGGTGTAGAAGGTCCCTGGGTCTATCCCTGCCTATCTGAGGGCCCGACACCCTGGCCGTGGGTCCACAGGTCATGCGTCTGTCCAGGTGGCCGTAGCCAAGTGTGCCAAAGTGGGCTGTGCCATGGTCACTCAGATGCAAACCCAAACAAGCCTCCTCAGACCTGCAGAAAGGTGGTCTTGCTGGACAAAGGCCAGCTTCGGGCCTGGGCACACGAGGGCAACCGAGGTCCATTCAGACAGGTGTGTGAGCCCCAGTACTCCAAGTCTGAGGTCTAGGGCCACCTGCCCACTGTCCACTGCTTCCTGGCTGGGTCCTCTGTCCCCTGTTCCTTCTGGGTCCTCCCAGGAGGCTGTCCACCCGAAAGGACCCATGCCTGTCCCCTGCATTGGGGTGGGTGCCAGAGTCCCACCTTCAGCATTAACCCAGACCTTGGGGACAGCTTGCATTCACAGACAGGGCTGGTTAATTAACTTGCAGTACGCAGGCCATCCTGCAGGATGCACAGAGCAGGTGTCCTAGCCCACACGGGACACAAACCTGCATCAAGCCTCTAAAGCCAGCGGCTGTGACTCTGCCATAAGCCCAGGTGACACTACGCATGAGGCAGGTGGGCAGCTGCCCTTGCACGTACTGCTGCCAAGACCCTGAGCCACCGCGGGCACCATCACGGCCACCACCCAACCACAGTGCCCACCCGACCACAGCCACCACGTGACCACAGCCACGGCCATGGACTCTTGTCCCTGGTGGTAACTCTGTCCCCTGCAGGTAGGCTGGGGTTAGGGGGCCTGAAGCTGGTCCTGGGTGGGTGGAGTTTCACTCCATCCCTGAGGGAGTTCCCTCCCTAGCCTCATGTGACTCATTCACCCTCACGGGGATTCTGAGATCACACAGATGCAGGGTGTCCAGCATCCGAGCCTCAGAACCACCATCCCCAGAACCCTAGCAGCATGGAGGCTGGCATCACGGAAGATTCCAGAACCTCAGCTAAGACCCACCTCCCTGGGCTGAATGCCCACTCCCAGAGGGCCTCAGTGGTTCATGTCTGAGGGTTCTGGGCCCGAGGGGTCCTGCAGCTCCCCTCTCCCATCTCTACTCCAGGGGGTCCTGAGACCATGAACTAGTGCCCCAAGACCCCTGGCAGGTACCCTGAGATATCTGACCAGCACCTGAGACCCCTGACAGACACCAGGAGACCCCCAGATTCCCACTGGTCTCTCCCCCAGGTCAGGGCCACAAGCCCCTGGATTGGCCACTGAGGGTCCCAAGAGGCCCACTGAGTGCCTAGGGACACCACAACGTGAGAGCCAACCTCTGAGGTGGTTCATCCCCACCCAGCTGGGCGCTCCTTCTTCCATGTCCATGGCGGAGCAGACCGCAGCCTGCGGACTTCTGGAAAGATCTTCCCCGCCCCCCACTTCTTGGACCCCCACAGGCAGCCTGGGCCCCAAACACAGGGCTGGACACATGGGCCCTGGATCCAGAGCCCCACACCAAGGCGCCCCCAAGCCTAAACGATGCCCCTCCCGCCTAAGAAAGCGGGGGGGCCGGGAACAGGGATGGCACAGGGTGGGGTAGGAGTCGTGCTCTGGAAGTGCCGGGCTCATGCTGCCCAGAAGCACTGGCCCAGACGCTGCGCCTGTCACAAATATCCTGGAGTCACATGTAAACCTGTGGGGCTGGGTGGGGCTGTGGGTCACAAGTTGGGCCGGTCACCACAAGGTCGGCAGTTCAAACTCCCCAGGAGCACCTGGGAGAGAGATGAGGCCGTCTGTCCCCGGTGAAGACTTCAAACCCCAAGCCAAACTCATGCCATCAAGGAGAGGCAGACTTGGGACCCTCTGCAGGACAGGGTAGAACTGCCCCTCTGTGCTTCTGAGACTAACTGTGCAGTAGAAAGCCTCGTCTTCCTCGTCGGAACAGCTGGCCTGTGTGTAGCAGCCCGACACTAACCCTGTGTGGGGCATCTCTGAGGGGGGCCCGGCTGGATGGGGGAAGTCCCCAGAGTGTCTCCTCTGTGCCCTCACTTCCATGCCCTGTCGCCCTCAGCCCCTGAGACAGGGCCACAGGGAGGGACCAGCCAGGGATGTGCAGACAGCTGGCACGATGGGCATTATTGCAGAGCCCCGCCCCGTGGCCTGGGGGCCTCAGCGGGGCATCTCAGGACACTGGAGTCCTTATGGCCACCCAGGGCCGGGACCGCACGTGGTTTCCTGAGCCTGCAGGGTCCAGTGTCCCTCAGCCACCCTGGCAAGACCTCCCCTCGGGCCTCAATCTCCCACCTGCAGGCCCTGCGGACGACGCTGGGCTGAGGCGGAGGCTGGCTGGGTTCCTCCACACCGGTTTCTCCTCATGGCGCAGTCCACACCGGGTCTGAGGCCAGGTGGGTGGCAGCCTGGGGCCTGCGTGGGGCACGCGGGCCTTTGTGAATCCTTGTCATGGTTCCAAGAGCCACCGCTCAGCACCCAGGCCCTTAGACCAGCCTCAAGCCCCTAGTGCTGGACTTACTATGGGCTGGCCTGTCCCCCGGGCAAGTCCAGCCCCTGCATCTCCAGCGGGCTGCCTGCCTGGAAGGGCAGAGAATGTGTGGGAGGATGGTGGTGTGCAGGCCATGGAGGGGGGTGTGTGGACTAGCAACAGGGGCTGAGGCCACTCCCTGGATTCCTGGTTGTAGGACGCACCGCGGGAACTACCTCGGCCAGCCCTCTCCCTGCTGAGCCTACCTCCCAGCCCTCATGCTCCATCCCGCTCAACTCCCTCCCCTCCCATCAGCCCTCCCACACATCCCCCCTACCTCCTTACCCCCTCTACCTCCCTGCCCCCTAGTCTTGCCCCTTCCCCAACCCTCTGTAGCAGGGAAAGGCGGGGCACGGTGCCAGCCCCCACCCCTAGCTTCCTGATCAATAACTGAGGCGAAACCATGTTCAAAGAAACAACGGTCCAAGCAGATGGCCCCGCTGGCCATGCCCTGGCCAGAGAGACTGCTCAGAGAGGGGGGCATGGAGGTCACGCTGTCAGCCTTGCCAGGCAGACCCCCTGCCCGTTCACTGTGTGTGAGTATGTGTGTGTGTGGGGGTGGGGGCACAGCCTGCCTGCTCCACCCTGATTCTCACCTCTGCCACCTGCCTGCCCACGTGCTGCATGGACACAAAGCAGATTCGTCATTTCTCATGCACGACTGAGCAAGTGAACCTCCTGGACTGGCCGGAGGACAGGCTCTAATTGCTTTTCCTCCTCCATCCCTCCATCGCGAGAGCGAGCCCAGCAGTCACGGGGCGCTTCACCAAGCAGGAGAGGAAGCCTTCTCCCGATCCATGAGGACGGACAGATGGGCTTCCAGCTCCGCTCTGTGCAGGGGCCCCACTGTCCTGAGTGCCAGCCGGCATCCTCCCCACGCCACCCTGACTGACCAGGAGGGGACCCTGCCCACTGGAGGGAGAGCCCAGGGAGGTTGCAGTCCCTCCTTGCTTGATCCCAGCACCTGGTTCTACCCCAAGTGATGGAAGTGCTCGTCCGCTCTCTCACTCACTCACTCACTCACTCACAATGAACTCACTCACTCACTCAC
>NW_022103915.1:795729-835215 GCF_000313985.2 Echinops telfairi
ACTCACTCACTCACAATGAACTCACTCACTGTGTTAGTCCGGATAGACTAGAGAAACAAATTCATAGACACTCATATGTGTATGAGAAAAAGGTTTATAGACAAGAGCAATTGAATATTGAGAAAATGTCCCAGCCCAGTCCAGATCATGTTCATAAGTCTGATATTAGCCCATATGTCCGATACCAATCTATCAAGTCCTCTTCAGACTCACGAAACACATGCAATGATGTTGAATGCAGGAAGCTCACCAGGCCACTGGGTGGGAAGTCTTGTGGATCCAGTGGCCTTGTAAGCATCTCAGCGATGGCAGGGGTCTCCACTTGGCTTCTCCAGCCTCAGAGGTCTGGTTGCATCAAGGTAGGTCCATGTGGCTTCTCCAGCTCCCAGGGCGTAGTGCCATGTCTTGTCAGTAGAGCGGCTCTCAGAGAGTCTGCAGAGGGAGGAAAGTGTCTCTCTTCCAAGGAAGAGAAATACAGGAGTTCCCAGAATTTTCAGCAGAAGGCCATGCCCACACAGAGGCCTCATTGGTTATATCTTGATTGACAGGCCAGACTCCACACCTTCACTAGTAATCCTCTCAGACTGACACCAGATTATGTAACTACCACACTCACTCATCCACTCATTCATTTATTCATAATGAACTTACTCATTTATTCATCCACTCATTTATTCATTCATAATGAACTCCGCACGCACGCATGCATGCATCCATCCACTTACTCACTTCACTAGTGAGCTAATGCACTCATTCATTAACTCACTCTCATTCCTTCCTTCCTAATGAAGTCACAAACTCAAAATTCAGACTCGCTCACCATTCACTTATTCATCACAGTCAGCTCTGCACTCACCCACTCACTCATTCATGCACCATCAAAGCATGCACAAGTGCATTCATTCATATGAACTCATTCATTCATTCATCCATCCACACACAACGAAGTTATGCGTGCTCTCATTCACTTATTCACCCACTTGTGGTCATCTGAAAATAAGCTCACTGCCATTGGGCCAATCCGACTCACGGCAATACTGTAGGACAGGGGAGAGCCGCCCCTGTGGGCTTCTGAGATGGTAACTCCTTATGGGAGTGGAAAGCCTCATCTTTCTTCCAAGGAGAGATGGTGGATTTGAACTGCTGACCTTACAATTAGCAGCCCAGCATGGAACCCACTAGGCCACATGCACCCATTCATACACTCACCACTTGTCCACGGTCATCCTGCGTGCGCTCGCTCGCTCCTGCGTGGTGCCCACAGAGGGATCACTGTGCCAGGCTCAGCAGCCCCTCAGAAGTGCACTGAATGGCCTTCTCTGTGGCCAGGTTCCCCAGGGACCCTCAGGCCACCAGGTGTGGGGTGGCAGCAGGAGGGGAGGGGAGGCTGCAGGGCATGAGCTGTGCCACCTTGACCCAATCCTCCATACTGGCCTGGCCCTTGGGTAGGGGGATGGTGTAGCCAGGGCCCCGCAGCCCCCCACTGAGAAGGCGAGTTTCTCCACACACACACCCCAGTGAGCTCAAAGGAGGAATTCAGGTTAGGATTTTCCTTTTAAGAAACTGCCGCTCCCCCCCACCCCACCCCGGCGCTGAGTCCCTGGAAGACCCCAGCGGACACCTTTCATCAGCCACTCCACCTCCCTCCCAGGGACTGGAGGACCACTTATTGCGCGGTGGGTGATGCCAGCTTTGTCCTAAATGGGAGGGAGGGGAGAATGGGGCGGGGCCTGGAGCACTGGGAGGGGCCTTTTGACAGGGACCAGCTGGGGAAGGGCTTTGGGGCATTACGGCTGGAGGTTGGCCTCTGTGAGGCCTGTTCGTATGAGGGGAGGAGGGTCTGGGGAGGCTGTGGGGTTGCATGTGGGTGGTCTCACCCCTCCTTTGGAGCCCCTCGCTGGTCCAGGGCCTCTGCCCTTGAGTGACGGGGCCTCGCCCAGTGAGGGGAGGCTCTTTGACCCTCCTCAGGGAGCAGTGGCCCTAGGCAACTGAGTCCGAGGTTGAAGACCAGGAATCCTGAGAGGGGCGGCTCCTGGTCCAGTTCACAGCTGCGCACACACCCACATCCATAAACACCCCCACAGGGACACCTGTGCACACACAGCACACATGTGCACACACATCCATCCGTACACACACACACAGGGACACACATTTGTACACACACACTACACAGGTACCCACATACACCCCAACCCACCACACACACAGACATCACACATGGGGCACACACACATCCTCGCACACATGCACACGCACACACCACATGGGGCACAGGGACATCCAAAAACACATACCACACTTAGACACACACACATAGCACATATATACATCTATATACACAGGGGCACCTACCACACATGGCACGCACATACACACATGCACATACCACACACGTGGTGCAAAAGCACACCCTTCATCCCCATCCACCCACATATCCATAGCATGTGTGTAGTGCCCCCACGCCCACACACATGTGCATGATGCACACGTGCTCCTGCACACACACATGCACCATACACGGGTCCAGGAAGACAGAGGCTCTGAGCTGAGGTGGCCCAGTCCTGGGCTGGGGTAGGGGACTGACAGGGGCAGGGGCCCAGATCCCAGTGGACACTGGGGGACCAGCTGGGTCCCAAGCTGGAGCTGGCTGGGGTCTGTGCGCGTGCACTGGAGGTGGGCAGAGGTGTGCATGGGCTGGAGGATGGGGGTGGTGGCCGCAGGTCCTGGCTCTGCACCCCCCCCCTCTCCCCCCATGCTGCGTGGGGAAGGGCACGCTCTGGCCCCCATCAAGCTGCGTGGTGGGGTCTGAGGGGTGTGAGGGGCTGAGCTGTAGATGAAAGCCCTCTGAGGGGGAGGGGCTGGCGGGAAGTCAATATTGAGATGAAACCATTTTCCGGGCAGGGCTGTGCCCTAATTAAACCCAGGGGGTGGGGGTTGTGCCAGCCAGCGGACAGCTGCTGCCCCCGGAGGGGCCGCCTCGTGCTCCACCCTTTGATGGGGAGCCAGACAAGAGGAAGCACTAATAGGGGCCCCGCACGCCCCTCCCTCCTGTCCTAAGGCACAAATCTATATTCACCAGCCGGCCGAGCTGCCACACTTCCACACCACACTCGCCCTCCGCCCAGGGCTGGGCTCCTGCGGGCACCCTCCCCACCCCCGGCTGAGCTCATCGAGGCATTATTGAAGCCGGAGCCCTGCGTGGGGCAACGCGTGGGCCAATGTGCGTGCGGGTGAGGCACCCAGTAGCCCGAGGAGAGGGAGGGCAGTTTCAGGCCCAGTTCCTGGTCGCAGTGGTGGCAGCTGGTCCGTGTAGCAGTGCCAGCAGCAAGGGTGCTCCTCTGACTGGCCTCAGATGCAGGACATGGCCCAGGCCCTGACCTGGGAGCCCAGGATGCTGCCCACCCACCGGGACCATCCCTGCCCTAAGAATGGGACCTTGGTGGGCAGGCCCAGCAGGGTGCAACCTAGGGGCCCTTGGAGGAGGAGGTGGGGGTCGAGTGACAGAACCAGCTTTTCCCGACCCCCAGAGGGGCTGCAAGGCCCCAGAGCACCAATGTCAGAGCCACCTCCAGGCCCCAAAGGACACAGGGAGCCCCGAGGAGGGGCGGCAGGGTTAGTGGCAGAGCTCTGGGCCTACATCAGCCTGTCCCTGCGCTCTGGCCTCCAGGCTGAGGGACCAGGCACAGCCCCGTTCACCCCTGGGGTCACCTCCTCCTCCCCCCTAACCTTGGAGGCAGTGCAGCTCTGAGCCTAACGGGGGAGCGGTCACCTGCACAGGTCAAGGTCTCGGGGAGACAGACAACAGGGCACTGGACAGTCCTCCCCCGAGCTCCCACCTGGCTGGAGCTCCTCAGCTCACCTTCCCCTCCGACCACTGGGGCAGGGCCGGTGGCTGGGCAGGTGCAGGGGACCCAGAGAACCCCCTACAGACAGCCGGTCTTGGCACTGGCCAGGTCTGGGGGCCTTGAGCTGGGCTTTCTGGATCTGCGGGGCCCCAGCGGTGTTGGCCATCTCTCTGGCCTGGGGGCAGCCTGACTGCAGGGCTGGGAGAGGCAGTAAGGGAAGGCTGCCTGGAGGGGGTTATGAGACGCGCGTATCCTTGCACAGGCTGGGAGGAGGTGAGGCCCTGGGTCTTCATGGACTCGCCCCCCATCGAGTGGACGTCCTATGAGACTGTCCCCTGCGCACTGAGCCCGTGCGTGGACACAGGACCACGTCTTCTCCCACCCACAGGCTTCGTGACGCTCGGCAGAATCAGTGGGGTTCAAGTGACTTGTGTTCTAGGTCCTGGCCAAGTCCTCCTCGGGTTCTACCCGTTGCAAAGAGTGAAGTGTGTGTCGGGTACCACCGGGTCCTTCCGCCTCCCAGCAGCTGGACGTACAACAAAAGGCAGCACCGCTGTGCCCGCGCCGTCCGCACCGTCCTCCTCAGGCCTGCAGCCCGTGCCGGCCCCTTCCGGCTTCACTGACCCGCTGCTTTACCACGCACGCACGAGGTCCTTCTCCGGGGACCGGCCTGTGCTGACAACACGTCCCAAGTATGTGAGACGAAGTCCCGCCCTCCTTGCCTCTAAGGCCGCCTCTGGCCGTCCTTCCTCCCAGACAGAAGTGCTGGTCCTTCAGACGGTCCACGGTCCTTCCAGCACCTTCCACCAGCCCGTTATTCAAATGCCTCCGTTCTTCTCTGGCCTTCCTTGTTTGTGTGGCTGAGGGCGGGGTGTAGACTGTGCGATTGTCGAATAGGGTTTCTCCCTTGTTGGGTCAGCGCTTGGCTCGAGCGTTTTGAAGCTGGCCAGGCGCTGACCACTCGAGCCGGAGCTTTTTGATGGCGTGGGTTGTCCTTAGCCTGACCATCCAGGCTTGTGAGTTCATGACAATTCTCAGGCCAGGGTGCTGGTGACCGAGAGGGACGTGCCGTGGCCTTCCAGGCGCAGCGGCAGACCAGCCTGGAAGTCAGCCAGCACTGCGCTCCTCAGGAGGGCTGGCAGGAGGCGGCATGGCCTCGTTCACGGACCGTGGGACTGACCGTCTGGAGAGAGGCCATCGTGTCTGGCACTGGGGGCACCGAGGAAGGCTTTGGCCGATGGACGGACACAGTGGCCATGGCAGTGGCCTCAGACATGCCAGCGAGGGTGGAGCGGGCACCTGGCGGGGCAGAGCATCCCTCTGCGATCCCTTCTGCCAACGTGTCCTCTCCATCCGGTATGGAGAATGCCCCAGCCCTGCCCCTCCTGCGGCTGTTGCCGTTTCCAGAACATGCCTTTTCCTGTCCCTTCGCCATGTCCTGGTGTGCCCTGGTGGTACAGTGGTTACAGGTCGGCTGCAATCGCATGGTGGGCGGTTTGAAACCACCAGCCGCTCCGTGGGAGAAAGAGTGGGCTTTCTAGTCCCGTAAAGAGTGAAGCGTCGCGCACCCCCTAGGGGTCGCTGTGAGTCAGCGTTGGCTCGATGGCAGAGAGAGTGGACCTCGGAGGGGTCACTCTTTCCACGTCCAGTGTTCCTTCAAAGAAGCCCACCGAGGCCGGAGGAGAGAAGCCAGGAGTGGGGCCCCCAGGTGGAGCCCCAATAAAACCTCTGGAGTGGGGTTTGTGCGGAGCGCTTCCTGGCTCCCTGCCTCGCACGCCTGGCAAAGGTGGGGGCAGAGGCCTGGGCACGGAGGTCCTGAGAGTTATGGGGAGGGAGGACGGGGTTCTGATGAGTGAGGGAGATTTTCACAACTACAAGAAAAGCTGGCAGCAGCTCTAAGCTGTTGATAAATTAACGCCTCTCACTTGTCGACCCGCAGCAAACACAGAGGAGCTGAGCCAACGGGGAGGGGGCAGCAGGCGGACCCGCACCCACTCAGCAAGCCCCACTTCCTCTCTGCACCCCACCCCAGGGGAGCCCCTGCCGCGCAACCAGCATCCTCTGCTCTCAGGACTCCCTTCCTCCCACACTCTTGGGGCTGGACGCCTTCCTCAAGTCCCCAAGACTTAGTGCAAGCTGATGTTCATGGACAGAGGGCCTGGGAGCCCCCACTCCCCCACCCCAATGCACCCACAGCCTGCCCAAGGTCATCGGGAGGCAACCCCTGGAGGGGCAGTACTCAGACAAGCCCCTTCCTCCGTGTGTCATGCCCTCTACCAGCAACCGCAGGTGGGGACCAAGCTGAGGTTGGTGAGATGCCGGGGTGGCTAGGCAGGTACCAGGTACAGCTGCAGAGAGGCTGGGCTATTTGGACAAGTGCTGTCCTGGTGAGATGGGTGGGTTCTCAGAGAGAGCTGGGGGAGGACTGGGCAGGGAGCTGGGCAGCTGAGCTGAGAGCCAAAGTGCAGCAGGTGGACAGGGGTCCCTGTGGCTCCACGGTTCCGCTTCTTGCGGAAGAGCTGGGGATTCCGATTCACCAGCGCACTGTGGTGGAAAGGCCTGGTGGTGCCATCACGGAGATCCTCCTCTGACCCCGGTCAGGCCCCTCGGCCCCTGGCCAGCGGGCGGGAGTGGGGCTTTACTCCCACAGATGACAGGGCAGAGACGTTGGACCCCAGGGCCCTCAAACAGCTGACACAGGCTGGTGCCCAGCATGCCTGCTTCTACACCTCCGGGGTCCCAGGTGTCACACAAGGCCACCTCCGTACGGTGTCCCCCTGCACGGACGCACACAGGACAGAGGTCTCACAGTGGGCATGTTCTGGGTCCCTGGGTCCTAGTGGAGACCAGTGAGGGGGCCCAGAGCAAGAGTCAGCAGAGCCCTCCAAGCAGGGGGCAAAATGAAGAGGGAGGGAGGGCAGGCTGGGGAGCCGGGCCCTCAGGGGATGGGCCCATTTCCCTCTGATGACTGGCCACCCACTTCCTCCATGACTGACCCTGCCACCCAGGGTCCCTGAGTAAGGTCCCCCACACTAGCCTGCTGGGTGGTTCAGGCCACGGGGCCCCAGCTCATGGAGGGTCAGCTGCATGGTCCCCGAGTCCAGCCATGGCCAGAGGCAGCATGGGCTGGCCGAGTGACCTTCCACAGGGCATATTAGACACAGGGGTACAGGATGGGTGGGGGCGCAGGGACGCCTGGGGCTGCTGCCCAGGAGGGATCCCTGAACTCAGTGAGAAAATGAGTCTGTTCTGTAAAGTCCCCCTTGTGGTGTCTGTGCTGGGAGGGGCCTGCATGAGTCCAGGTGCCCTCTAGGAAGGGGACTCTCCGCTCCTCACAGCTGCTGCCTCCCTGCCCCCCAACTCCTTCTCTGTCCACCTCCCCGTCCACACCCGGCTTCCTCTCTCCAAGATGTGGGTGTGTCCTTCCATTGGGGGCCCAACTGAGGCCTCCAGAGGCCCCGGAAAGGCACCTTCCACCCGGACTGGGCCTGCTCCCTGTCCCCTGCAGTTTCCAGCTGAGGGCGACACCGAGGGTCTGAGAGGCCCCCGTGGCCACACACATGCTTCTCTTGGACCTCGGCTGCCTGCCCGCTATGGCCGTTGGTGCATCTCCCTGCCTGGGCCTGCGATGTGTGCCCAGCCGCCCACCAGGGGAACCTCCTGGTGAGGAGAGCCCGCGCCCATCATCTGACCCCACATTGCACCTCCTGTGGCAAAGGGCTGGAGGCAGAGTGCCCCACCTGCCTGACTGTGGGCGTGTGTCCCCCCACCCTCACCTCCACCCCAGCACCCTGCCACTCCCACGCCCACCACCCTACCTCACCACGACCCAGCGCTGTCCAGAGGAAATGGCATGCTGCCCGCCGCGTGATTTGAGTCTCTGCCGCCCACTCTCCAAAAACGGCACGATGAGGCCGACGGAGGCCAGGAGGTGCGACCAGTGCACGTGGAGGACGCAGCACGCGCTCGGATCAAAGGCCCAGCGCTGCACGCACGCACGCACGCACGCACGCACGCACGCACGCACGCAGCCGACGGCAGTTCTCCCAGCAGAAGGCTCGCAATCCTCGACGTAGGTCAGAATGAAGAGCATCGTGGTGAATATGCATACGTGAAAAAATATCTGTGTTCCCGCGTGTACAGCGTGTGTTTGAAGCAGCGACACAGCACACTTGTCACGGCCGTAGTGAGCACGCGGGGTACCCCCCCCCCCACTCGACTGCTTGTGTGCCTGAGGCCGCGGTGGTCCTGTGGGTCCGTTTTCGCTGCTGTGGTTCCCTTCCCTGACCTCGTCTCCAAACTGACGTTCCTACTCATCCGCCTCCCAGGCCAGCGTCCTGTCTCAGGCTCGTGCACTCTATGTCCAGCCCACGTTGCGACCTCACTTCTCAGGGACTGAGCTTTCTGGTGGGAGGTGCTTAGCCCTCCAGGGTGGCTTTCGGGTCTCCAAGGCCATCAGTCTTTATGGAAGCAGACTGCCTCACCTTCCTCCCTCGGAACCGCAGGTGCGTTCGAACCACGGCCCTTGGGTTAACAGCCTGACGCTTGAAGGTGATGCAGCCTTGCTTGCTGAGAGGGAAGGGGTTGAAGGGCTGGGGGTGAAGTCCAAAGCCGCAGCCTTCCGTGCGGGTGACCGGGTGACGTCTCTGCGGAGGACACCGGGACAGTCCTGCTGGGCCACTCCGTAAAGTCGGATGAAGCAGAAAGGGTGGGCGTTGGCACGCACCTCCTTTCACTTGGATCCGTGATCAAGACTGAGTTAGTTTATTGTGCCAACCTTGCCGATAAACACACATGGGATTAATTGAAAGGCAGAGGGATACATGGCTCAGTGAGCCTGGACTTTCTGGTTCTCGGGTCTCTTGCTTTGTGATGGTCGCACCAGGGTGCAGCTGCCTCAGCAGGTCCCTGATTCAGCTGGCAAGGCTCACTTCCTGCACACATCCCTGAGGAGAAGCCACATGGACCTACCCCGATGCTGGAGCAGCCGTGTGGAGAGCCCTGCCAGTGCTGAGATGCTTACACATTCACTGGCTCGGCTTTCCTCCTGCAGTCGGCATCATTGCGTCTGCTTTGTGAGATGGAGGAGGACTTTGTGGATTGGCGTTGGACATATGGGTTAATGGGTTAATGCTGGACTTGTGGGTTTGGGCAGCACTGGGTTGGGATGTTTTCTTGATGTGCACTTACCCTTTATATAAAGCTCGTAGACATGAGTTTCTGCAGATGTGTTTCTCTGAAGTACCCAGACTAACACAAAGACCCATAGGCACAGAAGTCAGAAGTCAGACAACAGACTGCACCAGGCAAGTCAGCTGCCAACGTGCCTCAGTGGTGAACATGCCGCTTTGATGTCACTTCGAAGTAAGACGAAGGGGCACTTTGCTCCAGCCGTGATATTTTCACCGGCCTCATACGCATGCACGAGCTGGACAGCGAATGGAGAGCCAGGACGATGGGGCAAAGTCGATGCCCGTGGTGGTGGTGGTGGAGAATGTGAACTGTGCCGTGGGCTTCCAGAGCGTGGGCCTGTCGGTACTGGGACAAGTGCATCCAGAATGGGCCTCAGGTGTGGCGCGGGGGGACTTTCTCTCATGCTTTGGGGCTGCTCCCCGGAAGCACCAGCCCTCGGAGAAGGACATCACGTTTGGTGGAAGATAAGCAAAGAGGAGGAAGCCCTCGATGAGATGGACGGCCACGCGGCTGCCCCAGGGGTCCACCCTAACAGTTGTGAAGATGTTGCAGGACTGAGGGGTATTTTCCGTTGCACTCACTCGGGGTTGCCAGGAGTCAGGAATGACCTCAGAGCAGCCACGTGTGGCTTAGGGGGTGGGCGGAGTCCGAGGGCTACGTCTCTTTGCATCTTTCTTTGATTGAATTCCTCTCTCCCCCGTTTCTGAGTCAGGACTTGTCTTAACTGTTGTCTGGTCTCTCTGCCCGAGAGAATGCGCAGGTTGGACTTTGACTGTCTGCCTGTGGCCAGACCTCCGGGCTGCCTCGGGCTATAAGCGCTGCCCTGGGAAGCCTTGGAAGTGTGCCCCCCCCCCCCATACCATCTGCGTGGGGTTGTCTCTGGCGCCTTCAGGGAAGGCTCTGGGAGGCAGGCCCTCAGCCACTGCCAGAATCAGAGCCTCCAAGCCTGTGTTCCAGCTCTGTCCCTGATGTCTGGGCTGCGACCCTGGATTGCCGGCAGCTTTCAAATGGTTCCCCTCTGGCTGGTGCCAACACAGGGTCCGCTCTGAGACTCACTCAGCGGAGCTGCCTTTCTGTTCATTGCCTGACCTGTGACCTCTGCCCTCTGCCAGGGCAGCTTATAATTCAGCCCACTCACTCAGGGAACCTGACTCAACTCCGGGGCTCTTGCTCGATGGCACCTCCTCTTTGGTGTCCTTCCAAGCAAATTCTGGTCACCTCATCCCACTCCTGCCCCTGACGCACCCCCACCCCCCACCCCCCGTGCTGCCTTCTGGGAAAGGCCTCTGGCTGAAAGCTGGGCCATTCTGGGGGTTCCCTGCGTGTCCCTGAGGGCAGGCTCTGTCTTCGCCTGTGAGATGGGGTACAGGTAACCTTGCTGTGGCTGAGTGATGGCACACTCCTGTCATGTATGAAATCAGCTCTTCAGAGAGAGCAGCCGCCCCCAAACCCCTGGTGCCAGTCTCAGAGTGACGTCCAGCACTGTAGCCTGGTTTCCCATGTTGGACTTCTGGGCAGACACTTCTGGATTCTTCCATCTCTGCACCCGTCTGTGAGTCCAACAGGCGCCGTGCGCTAGCCACAGCCGCAGCTCCTCTGTGCCCCTGTATAACTATGCCCTGCGTCCTGCTCTACGGGAGTAGGAACCTCAACTTTCTCTAGGACAGCAGCTGGTGGTGTCTAACAGCTGACCTTGCAGTTATCAGCCCAACTCATAACCGCACGTATATGTCTATATGAGCCCTGGTGGCCCTGCTGGGTAACCACAAGATTGGTGGTTCAAATCCACCAACTGCTCCTTGGGAGAAAGTTGAGGCTCACAAACCCTAGAGTGGGCACCTATGAGTTGGAACCAACTTGAGGACAGTGGGTTTGACTTATTTTTAGATAGGTAGGTAGGAAGACAGACAGATAGATAGATTTAAGAGATTGGGGGAAGGGGCGCTCGTGCAGTTGTGGAGGCTGGCAAGTCCCAGATCTGTGGGCCAGGCGGAAAACTTCTCTCTCACGTGGTGGCAGGGGCTGACGAAGCCAAACTATGCAGGTCAGATGGCAGGCTGCCGGCTCGCGCTGAGAAACCAAGGTCAGGTGGTGAAGATTCAGGTGCAGAACTGATGGAGACCCAGCCAGAGCACCCATACAGGTTGGATGCAGGCCACCACCCCCACCCCCACCCGCAAGAATCTCCCGTTTTGACTGATTGGCAGGCGGTTTCAATCACAAAGTGGAGGATGATGAGACAGCCAATGAGCCACCGGGTGTCACAGCCCAGCCAGGCTGGCGGGCACCTGGCACTGACCGTCGCCCAGGCTCCACTGGATGACGACAGGATGGACACCCAGGGCATTGTGGGGATTCCAGTTCTGGCCGCGGGAAACATCTGCAGTCATCCATATACAGGTCTCTGGGGAACGGTGGTACGCCTGCTTGTCTCCCTGCTCTGTGTCCTTCGGAGTGCCGGCCGGCCGGAGACAGGGCTGGGTGGGCATGCAGGAGCACAGGACTGTGGGCCTCCAGCTCTCCAGCACGCTGCAGACTGTCCCCTCTGTCGCACTGGGACGACGCTGGCCCAGGTCTGCTGACTAAGATGTCGGCCCGACTTCTCCATCCATTCACGGGACATGGGGCCAGCTGCTTTGTGTGTTTGCATGGCAGCCCCCTTATTAGTATTATTGTCTTTCTTCTGGTGGTGGCTGTCTGAGTGGTTTGTCTGAGCGCCCGCCCTCAGACCTGGGCGCTGCCAACAGCTCCTCTCGGCTTGACAAGTGGTATCGTTAATGAACAGATGTTCTTCATTTCAATGGGGTCCGATCTGTCATCCCTCTCCTGGAAGAAGAGGCAATTTGCTCCCATTGGAGGAAACCATGCCTGTGGCCACACCCTTGGAGATGATTCTGAACGCGGTCCTGCTTGGTGATGCATTTTCTGTCCCTTGTTTCAGCACCAATTCCACAAGCAGGGCTTTTTATGGCTCCGTGTTAACTGCTGATAAGAATATTAATACGGAGTTGGCGTCAGGGTCTGAGGTACCTCCAAGGTGACCCAGGGCTATCAGCCTGCCCCTCTACCCAGTTACACAAGACAGGCAGCTTCCTCTCCCCTCACCTGGGAAGTACTTCTCCTTCCTCAGGCCATGCCGGCTTGGATGTCACGTGACAGACAGGGTGGCAGCCCACCAGCCGGTGGGCTGAGGACCCCAGCGGGAACTGGCAAGTGCCCACCTGACCAGGCAAGGGGTTAGTCTCCACAGTCCCCGCTGAAGCTCGAGTGGGGCAGGGAGCAAGGCAGGGGCATGAGCAGCACTCTCTCAGAGGGAAGGAGGCCGAGGGGGGCAGTTCGGAAGTCAGAGACCCCTCGTTCTGGTAGGATGGTTGCCTGGCAACCACCTTTCTGACATCACTGCCCGCAGCAGCAGAGGTCCGGGGTGGGGTGGATGGGTGGGTCTGGAGGGTGCTGAGGTCACAGGGGCCCCAGAGGTCAGCAAGGTCCAGGGGGGCATTCGGGAAGGAAGCTCTTCTGACTGGAGGAGGCTGGAGGGTCACTGCCAGGAGACCCTCCATGGGCTCTGCCAGCTCACCCAGATGGGTACCCACTTGTCGGGCTGAACCCACCCACCTCGGGTGGCCCTGGAGCCCCAGCTCAGCTTTTGTGGCCAGTGTCCATTCACCCAGGCTGAGCCCTATTTGCTTCTCAAAGGCTGAGCCCAGGCGACTAGGGCTGCGTCCACCATCAGCCTGGCCTGTGTCCACCCATGTCTCCGGGCTATGCCCACAGTCAGTCAGGGCTAGCTGGAGCGAGCACCTGTCCTTCAGGGTGTCGGAGAGGGGAGAGCCCAGGACTGGGCGGCCCCTCCCACTGCTGAGATATCGAGCTCTAGATCAGATTGACGTGCCACCAGCCACACAAATAATCCAATTACATCTGGGAACTGTATTGATCCGGGAGCCAAGGAAGATCATTAACATAAGTAAATCGTTCATGAGGACCTCCACCACCACCTCCTTGGCACCGCGCCATTGCCATCGCCCACCCCACCCCCAGTCCTCCCCGAGCACCCTCAGCCCTGGGAGAGGCACCCCCATTCCCCGCTGAGCCCTCTGGTCCATACCCACAGGCAGCGCCAAGAAGTGCTCCTAGCCCCATAGACTGCTAACCACGCGGGACAGGCGCCTTGCTGCATTCATTCAACAGGGAAAGCCCCCGCCCCGGCCACACAGCTAGAGATGGGGGTGTCCTCTCCATCCCCTTGAGCCACACAGCCCCTCGGGCCTGGCTGGCTCCCCCCACAGCCCTCACAGGGTCCCTGGGTGCTCCCTGTCTGGCCCATGAAACAATTTGCCCTATGGGTTTCAGCCGTCTGTGCTGCCTGGCCCTGCATGTTCTTGGTGACCACTGGCCTGGTCAAGCCACAACCCGGCTGTCGGCCCTCCTTGTGGGCCTCCCTGTTCTCAGGGACACCACCATGCCCTTTCCTAACAAAGGCTCTCTGCTGGTGGGGCCCCCTCCTCCTCCTGACTGCACTCCTTCCCCTGTAGCCGGCTCTCCTGGAGCCCGATTCTTCTCGTCCATGGGGTGTGGCACAGGTGGGGGTGGGGGCAGTGCCCCTGAAAAGAGCCTGGCCTGGTCTGGTCTTGGAGCCTCGAGTTGCCACAGCGAAGGTTCTGTGGACGCTGCAGGAACGAGGAGGCCCCGCCCCAGGCGCCCCACTGGTCCAGAACCACCGTGCTGACGGAAGACAACTGCAGCCAGCCCTGCAGGCTGGGGAACGGTTCACGGAGCTGAGGAAGCACCCCTCCCTCTTCCAGGGCAGGACATTCAGAAACCGGCTGTCGACCAGCTGGCTGGAGGAGATGCATGCGGTGCCCATCCCCAAGAAAGGCGACCCCGCGGGACTTTGCAAGCCACTTTGGCACCGGATGGAGGCTCTGTGGAGAAGTGCCACAGGGCCGGGCGACCAGGGGCCTCCGTTCCGTTGGCACAGGGACTCAGAGATGCCTGCACAGCCGTGCCACCCTCCCTCCCTGCCCAATGCCTGCCTCTGCTCCCGCAGACTCCACACCCCACACCCTACCTGAACTCAGGTTTCAGTGTGCCCCCTCCTGAGGCCTGAGCTCCTTGACCCACTCTCAGCCCCTCAGAGGGCTCTCCCCTAAGCTGTTCTGCACACCCCTCCCCTCCCCTCAGGCTGCCCGGGCTGGGCACCCACAGCCCTGCTCCCATCACAGTTTCCCCCACTCTGGAGACATGTCTGTGCGGGTGGGGGACCTGGTGGGGGTGACCCTGTTGGCTCCGGGGGACTCTGATCACAGGCTCTTCTTCGGCGGACGCATGAGAACGGGCCTTCGGGATGGAGGAGGGGAGGCCGAGGGCTGGTGCGGCCTCCAGGCAGGAGACAGGCAGGGCTGAGGGATCCCCTGGAGCCCCAGGGGCACCCTGAGACACCTCTATTTCAGTGTCTGCTGGCCCGAGGGGGATTTCCGGCCCCAGAGTTCTGAGAACGGCTGCGTATCAGCCAGGAGTACAGCCCAGAGAGAGACCCTAACCTGAGCCCGGCCGCTCAGCCCCGCCACGGCAGGGAGCCCGGGGTCCACTCAACCCCCAATACAGGGAACCCGAGTCCAGCCACTGGGATCCCCCTTCCTGATGGGACCAGAACCCACTCCCTCCTCAAGGCCTCCCTCCTGCACCCTGTCTTAAAGAGCCTGTGTTGGAACCCTGTGCTCACACACAGGCTGACAACTTGGTTTTCAGCAGAAATCCAGGGGGCTGGGTCCGCAGTCAGAGGGCCCCTTGAGTCTTCCCAACAGACTGAAGCCGCCCCACCCCCACCACCACCAGCAGGGGGGCTGAACCTGGGTCCAGGCTGGCTCCCCGCCGGCACTGCTCCTGCAGAGCAAACATTTGCTTTGGCTGCGGCTGTGTGGACACGATGCGTGCTTAATTAAGCCTGTGACAGGCGGTCTCCCTGGAAGTGCTGTCTGGGCTGTGGGAATGATGGGGGGCTGTGAGGACCTTGCACTTGGAGGCGGGAGGTGGGGGTGGGGCAGGGAGAAAGCATGGGGGCAGGAGAGGCAGGGGTACTAAGGGAACTGTGGGGATGGGGGCAGGAGAGTGGGCAGTGAGACAGTCACCAGGCAGAGGCTCGGGGAAAGCAGACGCTGGGTGGGGGCGACAGCCAAGACAGTGGTCACCTGGGCAAGGTGGGAGGGAAAGGTCCCCTAGACTCACACACACACACACACACACACACACACACACACACGTGCCTGGAACCTGGGCCTTCTGTGGTGAAAGGGGCTTAGAAAACTTGATTAAAGGGGGCAGGGGGGTCTGAGGACAAGGGGGTGGGCTTGGGGAGATGCACCCACAACCCCAGGCTCATGGACTGCATCTGAACTGCCACCAGAGTACAGGTTCTCCCTGAACCTCCTGGGGGGTGTGGTCTTGGCAGCCTAAGACTTGTTGGTGAGACACCCTGAATTCAAGCTCCCGGCCCCGGGCTGTAGGGACCCGTCCTTCCAGGCCCCCGGCTGGGGTGCCTTGTCACAGAGTCCAGGCCACCCTGCCCAGGTGCCACCACCCAGAGCCAACCGCACCAGCCTCTTGAGAAGGCCTAGCCTACAGAGCACAGCACCCCAAGGCCTGGAGGGACCCAGCTGCTCTCGGGGCTTCAGGACTCCCCTACCGGGTGGCCCCCACAGACAGGAGCTCAGTCAGAGCTGCCGGGCCCTTTGTCCCTCTGCTGAGTGTCCACGCAGAGAAGACCATGTCCTGCTGCCCCAGTGAAGGCACTCACTGCGGCCATGGCTCCAGTTCACTGTGGCTCAGAACCTGCTCAGAGACCTCTGGTCAGCCTCCACATGGACGGGGCCTCCCCCTCAGGGGACATGGCCTCTCCCACAGGGGGCCACACCTCACACACAGGACATCACCTCACCCGCAGGGACAAAGAATGCTGCAAGTACCATGGACTGCTAAAAGGACAGGCAAATCATTCTTGGAAGAAGTACAGGCAGGGGGCTCCTTAGAGGCAAGGGTGGGGACACTGCATCTCATGCTCTTCGGACATGCTGTCAGCGGGGACCGGGCCCTGGGGAAGGCCGTCATGCTTGCTAAAGCGGAGGGGCAGCATGAAGAGGACGGAGGGGCACGGGGACTGCCCCACTGGCCTGGAACATAAGAACAATGGTGAGACCGCACAGGACCAGGCGCGTTTCCTTCTGTTGTTGGTAACTAACTGGATGGCACCGAGCCACCACCACTAAGAGCTGCCTAAGGCTGCCTGGGCTGGGCACAGGGGCAGGCTGGGCACAGGCTGGGCACAGGGGCAGGCGCAGGGGCAGGCACAGGCGCAGGGGCAGGCACACACACAGGCAGGACAGAGGCTGGGCAGAGACACCAAGGACCAGATGGAGTGCTACTGATGCTGAACTGTCACCTGCTGCTCCCCTAAAAAGCCCCTAGCTGACTCCTGTGGGCTCTGCAGGGAGTGACCGAGCCAAGCAGACCCGTCTGGGAGGGTCAGCGGGTGACAGAATGGGTGGTAAGGCTGGGGGGTGGGTGTGGGGGGTTCTGGTCTGTGCCTCCTGGGAATTGCCCTCAGGCTGTTGATCCCCATCTCATCCCCCTTGTGAACTCTGGGTGTCAGAGGCCAACCCCGCCCATTGCACTCCACACCTTGTCCCCCATGAGGGCCACCTGGTCCCCTCAGTTCTTGGGGGGGCTTCTGCCTGCCATCATCTTAGGATGAGAATTTGAGTCTGCACCACAGGATGGATGGCGAGGGGAGGGTCCCCTGAGAGGCTGTGTCCACAGAGAAGCTCCACTCCCTCCTGTCCCAGGGTGCCCTGAGTACTAACGAAGGCCCATCGGCAGGGCCTGTGACAGGGTAACCCCTCCCTAGACCCTCTCCTGCAGAGGCAGGTGGGGAGAGGTTATCACCCTCCGTTGCTCCTGGAATGCATTGAAGAAAGCCTGCCAACTGCTTCTCAGAAACCGGCCAAGCCCTGCTCTGACCCCGTGGGGACCCCCGAGAGTTGGGATGGGGTGGCACTGGTCTGCTACCTCTCTCTACATCAGCCCCTCAGTGGATCATGACCTAAACCACAGACCTTACAGGACAAGGAGGGCAGGCCCAGTGTCCACATGCTGGGGGTAGGGGAGTGGCTCCTGGCTGAGTCCAGCACAAAGCCCCCCTGCGACACATGGCCACCTGTCAGGGCAACACCGGACAGCCTCAGGAGTGCCCAGCAGGAGCTCCCGCGGGCTTTTGGGGGAGGAGGCAGCCCCCCTCACTAGGCGAGCCTCTCCTCCCAGGGGGCCTTACCACAGTTGTCAGGGGTCACTACGGAAACCAGTAGGCGGCATTGTCCAGAGCAGTCTGGCGGAGGGAGGGCCTGGGCGGCCGAGGCCCCAGTGGCCCGCCGGGCGCAAAGTGGAAGCAGGGTGGCCAGCCGGTGGCTGGAGGAGCTCGGCTCCTTAGCAGTGACATATCGCTCCTCGAGGGCTGCACAGAAACACGGGGCTCCCCAAGCTCCCGGGCGGGCGGGTGGGCAGGCAGCCGAGGAAGGGGTGCGGCTGATTAGCCGTGTAATTGGGTCTTTATTGCGCTAATTGTCCTGTTTGTCATGTCAGGGAACCCAGATCACACAAACCTGCTCCCGGCAGCCATGGGTTCTACTGGCGCAGCTCTGGCACCGCTCCTGCCCACCCCCACCCCCACCTACCCCCCCACCCCACCCCCCAGCACAGGCTGCCCAGAGAGAAGGGGGTGGACAGCCCCGGGCCAACAAGTCTGAGGCCAGTCTGCTTATCCAGGCCCAGGAGCAGCCCCCAAGACAGCGTGGCCAGCTAGCTGTCCCTGGCTCAGTGGTCTCTCCCATGAGCTGCCCTCCCTGTGGGCTGGGGCGTCAGGGTCCCTCCAAGGCCTAAGAGGTCCAATTCCAGGGGCTGCCAGAGGCCCCAGCGGGACAGCTTCTTGTGGTGGGCAGGCAGCAGCCCCAGGGTGATGGGGGTGGGGAGAGGATGCAGCCTACCTCTGAGCAGGTCTCAGGGTGACGGCATCAGTCTGCTCCAAGCCTGCACGTTTCAGGCTGAGGAGCCCAGCGCAGCGCCCCCTCCCCGACTCCCGCATGGGCCGAGGGCCCTTCTCTCACCGTCAGGAAAACAGGCTCAGAGCAGTCAGCTAAGACTTGAGCCTGTTGGCCGACAGAGCCAGGCCAGCGCTGGCACCAAATAAGTTCGTCCCCGCGGTGCCTGGAGACCTGCATGGCCTCGGCCATGCCCAGTGGGAAGCCACTAGGACTCACAGGGCATCTGGTATGGGCTTTGCTCCAAGTTCCCCTTGGCTGGCAAGTCCATCCTGGCCTCCCACCCCTGGGCTACCCTGGCCCCAACTCGCTATCCCCAGGCCTGCAGACTCAGACAGACAGAAAGGCCTGGCCGTGGACCCTGCGTGCACCGGCGGGGCAGTGGCCATCTGCGTGGGTGGGGGGGGGGTACACTCAATGCCTCTTGAAGTCTTAGACTGGGATGGGGCCCTGAGGGTGGGGTCTGTCTGTCTGCTGCAGGGGGCGGGGGGCGGAGCCCCAAGCAAGGGGGACAGAGCTGGGTTAAGGGCCCCTCTGCAGACAGGTGAGCCAGGAGGGGGTCACTGGGGGTGACTAGGGCTCCAGGGTTCAGGCTGTGTGAGGTCCGAGCCCAGTCACGCTCCCCTGCCCCACCCCATGGCCACTGGCCCTGCATCTAGCCCCGGGTCTTCGCACATGTCTTTACAATACGTCACGCTGACTTCTCCGTTTGCCCTTACAAGTCTGCTCAGCCCACTGACTTCGCCCTTTCTTCCGCCAGCTTTAACTACTCTGTAGAACAAGCTTCTGAGCCTCGTCTGACAGCCACTGTGGCCTGACTTTGCCATGACCTTCTGCTGTCTTCACGCACAGCGTCCTTGATGTCCTCCCAGACTGGTCTTCGATCTCTGTGTTCAGTCCATTACTCTGTCCTGGAGATGGTCTCTCGGCTCGGGTGGGATCTGCCCGAGACTGCTCTCTGGCTCTGTATTTATCAGATGAGGGGATATTAAAAAAACAACACCAGAAAAAGGCTCCCCTGGGTGGAGCTTTCATAGCACACGTTTTTTCCTGCTAGGCGGGCTCGTAGCAACTCGCTCTGAGCTAGTGCACCCAGTGGCATCGCCTGGGAAGGTTCTCTTTAGTCACAGTGGATTTTTCATAAAAGCAGTTTCACTTCAACATCATTTTTGTGATGGCCAATTTACGACAACAGCATGCCGCTATGAAATTTTGTTTCCTGCTCAGGAAAATTGCCGCAGAAACTGTTCTGATGTTGAACACAGCTCACAAGGACAGAGTTATGGGAAAAACTCATTTCAAAAAAGGTGAAATGTCAATAGATGACAATCCTCATTCTGAACATCCGTCAACTTCCCAAATGGACAAAAATGTCCACTTGTTGTGCATTTGGAGTTTGTTCCACGAGGTCAGACTGTTAATTAAGCTTTCTATATAGAGGTTGTGAAAAGATTGCATAACACTGTGTGACAAAAAAGGCCAGATTTATAGCAGATGTAAGACTGGTTTTGCCACCACAACAACACACCTGCTCACACAGCCATCTCAGTGCACCGGTTTTAGGCAAAAACCAGCATGCCTCTCTTGCCCCACACACCTTACTCACCTGACCTCACTCCATGTGACTTCCTTTTGTTTCTGTGGATGAAGAGGGACATGAAAGGACAGCAATTTGATGCCATAGAAGAGGTGAAGAGAAAAACCAAGGACGGTTGAGATAGTTAAAGTTTATTGTGCCAACCTGGCTGATAAACACATGTGGGGTTAATTGAAGGGCAGAGAGAAATGGTTCAGTGAGCCTCACCTTTCTAGTTCTCGGGTCTCTTGCTGATGGTCAGGCTAGGGTGCAGCTGCCTTAGCCAGTTCCCTGCTTCAGTTGGCAAGGCTCACTTTCTGCAAGACGTCCCAGAGGAGATGCCACATGGACCTGCCCTGATGCAGCCTTGGGTGCTGGAGCAGCCGTGTGGAGACCCCTGCCAGCGCTGAGATGCTTACACGTTCACTCATTTGGCTTTCCTTCTGCAGTCATTGTGTGTGTGTTTTGAGACAGAGGAGGACTTTGTGGATTGAAGTTGGACATATGGGCTAATGTTGGACTTGTGGGCTTGGGCAGCACTAGGCTGGGATGTTTTCTTGATGTGCACTTAAGCGTTATATCAAACTCTCTTTTATACATATGAGTTTCTGTGGATTTGTGTCTCTAATGTACGGAGACTAACACAAAGGTGCTATCAGCCATCCAAACAGATGAGTTTGAAAGATGTTTCCAAGAGTGGAACCCCAGATTTGACAAATGTATTAAGTGTAATGGAGAGGTGATAAGGTCGTTTTGTAGAAATATTTAAAGACATGAACCCACTGTCACGTCAGCTCCGCCCCGCAGTGACCTCACAGGACAGAGCAGTGTCTGAGGCGGTGGGTCTCATGGTCACTGATGGCCTCATCCTTCTCCTGTGAAGAAGCTGCTGGGTTTAAACCACCAACCTTTCCACTAGCAACCCAGTGTTACGACAGCCATTTATCATTTCTTCTTGAAAATGTTGATGTCGACAAAATACATCGTTCTTTCATCCCTAATATCAGCTATTTATTTCTCCCACCTTTTTGACCAGCCCTGCCAGCACTTTACGGATTTGCAAGTCCATTCAAAGTTCTGGCATTATTGTCCCTTTTGGGGGTATTTTTGTTGTCTTTTCATTAATTCCCGCTTTCCTGTGATGGTGTGTTAGTCCAGGTTGACTAGAGAAACAAATCCAAGAATACTCATAGATGTGTAAGAAAGAGCTTTATATCAAAGACCAATTGCATACTGAGAAAACATCCCAGTCTATTCCAGATCAAGTCCATAAGTCCAATATTAGTCCATATGTCTGATTCTAGACCATAAATTCCTCTTCAGACTTACGCAGCCACTTGCAATGATGGTGAGTACAGGAAGATCACAGGTTGGTGGATGAAAAGTCTGTGGGTCCAGTGATGGTGGACGCATCTCAGCACTTGTGTGGGTCTCCACGTGTCTCCTCCCGCTCCAAGGCCCTGGCTGCCATCAGCATAGCTCCATGTGGCTGGTCAACAGGAATGTGTAGCAGAGAGCAAGTGTGTCCCACCTCCAGGGAGAAATACGTACAGGAGTTCCCGCAATCCTCAGGAGGTCATGTCCACCCAGAGGCCTCATTGACTATGACCTGATTGACAGGCTAGACTCCACCCCTTCACTCAAGTTGACAGGAGATTATGCAACTGCCCACGCTGGTCCTCCCTCCTTCCTCTGTCTGCATTCCTGAGCTGGAGGCCTGACATACCTGTCACCTGACTTCTTTTATAATGAAGCCAGACCCGTCCCCTGGACACGCCTCAAGCTGCACCCCCCTGGTTTGATTATGAGCCCTTCTTCCCCACTCCAGTTCGGAGCATCTGTTTCTGTGATGGGCCCGCTTTGGTGGGTGGGCTGTTCTGTTTCTGGAAGCCTGGGTTTCTCCAGCCACCGTTTTCTCGCTGAGCTGCCTGTGGTTACAAATGGACCAATGATCTGACCGGGCACAGTCCAGCTGCATGCCTGTCCTGCTGGTGAGCCCTGCGGTAGCCTCTGCTTGGCCTCGACCAGGTGCGGGCTCCGCGTGAGCACAGGGAAGCACCCCAGCACCCCACTCTCAAGCACAGCCGGACACACTTTCAGGCCTGTGATGCACAAGCAAACACCCGCCCGGTGCCCCATCTTCAGCCGCGATCCACCTGATGTCAGCAACCATGGTCCTCTTCTGCGCCCTGCCGACTGTCTAGCAGGGCCCAGCCTCCGCCCTGCTACCTGGGACAGTGCCCCTCTGCCTGATGTCCTTCTCCGAGGGTTCCACCTGCCTGTGGGACAGTGCTGTTGGAGATGGAGGGGACGGGGCAGGGAGACCTGCTCCCTGGGACCTTCCTGTGTGGAGGCACCAAGCAGTCCTGAGCAGGGGCGTCCCTGCACAGTGCAGGCCATGGGTACAGCTCAGATTGGCCATCACTACGATGGCCCTGCTGTGCCCAGTGCCTCCAACAGCACCCACCTGACCCTCGTTAGCCTCAAATAGACTTCCTCCCCGGCTCTTCGAAGAGTCCATGGGGTGGTGCAGGTCACCTTGCTCGCAGGAGCATCAGGACAGCTCCACGGCGAGCAGAGGCCTGGTCGGGGCTAGAACCCAGCGCCCTGCAGGACTGTGGGCGAGGATGACCCTCAGGGAGATGTGAGAGCCTGGGTAGGGGCTGACTATCCATGCATCTGTCCTGGTCAGGAGTCTCAGAGCAGACAGACACAGGCAACATTTGGCAACCCCAGTATCCCCACCCAGCCTGAGGCCTACCCAGTGCGGTGGTCGAGGAGCCTGGCCGAAGCCCACCGCTCAGCTTGGCAGGGCCCCCAGTGGTCAGAGCTGGTGCAGGTGTGGCCAGGCAGTGAGGGAAGATCCCCCTCTCGGCACCGCAGCCCCTCAGTCAGAATCAAGGGGCACAGACCCCCGCTGCAGAAACACTCGTGGAGATGGGGCTGGGGGCTCTCCCAGGATGGTCTGAGGGCCAGGCCCGGTCATCCTGACAGGGGTCAGAAGTAAACAGACAAGGCCTGCCCCCCAAGCTTGCCCCCCAAGAACCACTAGGACGTTTGTATGTGTCCTTTCCCCGTTTCCTCATCACCCTGCACCTCCACCCCTCACCCCTTACCTTTGCAACTTCTCCTTCTGCACCCACCCACCCCTGCCCCTCAGGGTCCATGTAGCTGGGGTGACCACCCTCCCTGAGATGATAAAATGAAAGTACTAAAGGACCAAAACGGTTTCTCTCTTAATTGAAAATGGGGGAGGCAGAGGAGCTTGGCTCTGGAGGCTGTCCTGTGCCGGGACCCCAAGCTGCAGCAATGCGCAGCGCAGAGCGAGAGAGGCGGGCCAGGGCAGAGCCCACGCCAGGGCACAGGACAGGGCTGGTCAGATCTCAGCTCCTCACCCTGACCCCACAGTCCCACAGACGTGCAGAGCCCCCGGGAGGAGACTGGGGACCAGTGCGGTCATGTCACCCCCACCCAGTGCCCTCTGGTTGGGGGTGGGGGTCAGCATGGGACACTGTCCTCCTCTTCAGCTCCTCCTCCCTGGTGGCCCTGGGCCACTGGAGCATGCTGAGGGCTATGAAGACCCCTGCCGGCAGGGAGGGGGTGGCTCTGCCCCACCAGCACCGAGCTGCTACCCCCACATACCCCCTTCCTCCCCAAGCCCCGCAAAGCCCCCTGACCACAAGGGCCCCCTAAGCCACTGCCCCTTGGAGCAGAGAAGTACTGTATCTGCATTATGACGTCCAATGACATCATCCTGACCTAAAAGTACACCCTGCACACCCAGTGTGGTCACCGAGGCAAGAGGGCCGAGGAAGGGCGTAGGGCCTGAGGTTTGCAGGCAGGATTTTGCCTGGGCTCGCTGCCTATAAACCTGCACGGTCTCCGCCCAGGCCCTCAACAAAAGGCTCTCAGAGAGGAGGTTGGTGAAGAGCCAGACTGGTGGGAAGTTCTGGAGCCTCCTCGACCTTCCCAGCCAGCCAGAGAGCCCTGATGACCCGGAGTGTCCCACAGGCTCTCCCTGCTTCCAAGAACTCCCCACAGCTGTCCCCACTGGGGACAGCTTTCCTGCTGGAGGTGATGGCCCACTGATGGGTAAGGGCCCTCCAGACCGGGGCTTGTCGGGCTGTGGGGCCGGGGCCGGGGCAGGCAGCCAGAGACCCTCGGGTTCCTGCCTTCAGGCAAGGAGAAGGCTGGGGGGGGGGGGGCAGACTGTCTTCCCAGTGGCCTGTTTCTCCTGGGACAGGAGTCATGACTCGAAGGGCAAAGGCAGGGCCCTGAGGGTTGGTGCTGGGCTGTGAGCCATCTTGGGAGGAACCGCAGGCTCCCCAGGCAGGTAGACAGGAAAGGGGAAGACTGCAGGTGGACGCCTTCATGGGATCGTGCTGGAGAGGAGCGCGGGAGCACATGCCTGCCGTCGGCACAAGCAGGTCAGACGCCGAGCGACGTGGCCAGATGCCCCTTGGGGTTGAGGCTGAGCTTTCCTGGGCAGGACATGTCAGCAGGAGGGACCAGCTGCTGGGAAAGGGCATCTGGTGGGCAGTGGCGGGCAGTGAGTACAAGGGTCACCTCCCTGAGATGGGTGGTCCCAACGCTACAGCAGGGCCCTCTCCCCGACCAGAGGCAGTGACCATGGCACTTGCCCAGTTGTCCACGAGGTCGAGGTGCGTCAGCTGGTACGTTGGCAGGCACACCAGCTCAGACAGACAGAGGTGCCTGCCTCCGGGTGGTGGGATGGAGTGTCCATTCTGATGGCCCATCCTGTCTCCCCTAGCAGGTTGGGTGTCAGACAACTGGCTCTCGGTTGACTTTGCAAGTCCTTCTGTTGCGGGGGCTCCGCTGGGAGAAGCTCACACAAGGGTCCTTGTGTGCCCATGGGCGAGTCAGATGACCAGGCTCTGGACCTGAAGCCCCAGTGTCTCTGGGTCAGCAGGGACATGCTGGCAGGAGCCACACACAAAAATGTGAATGTGCGTACGTGGGGTTGGGGCGGGGTGGGGGGGTGGCAGGGGGGAGTTGGGAGTTTGTGGGGCGTGTGCTGGCAGGTGAGGGGCAGGGAGGGAGGAAACTGGCCTGACCCTTGAAGACCTGGGAAGATCCAGTGGAGGGCAACACACAAGGCCTGACTGCACGTGACCTGCAGGGGGTCGGGGACCATGAATTCTGTAACTGGATCCTGGGGGGTGAGCTCAGGATGGACCCGGGGACGCCCCCTCCCCACCATCAGCCATGGTGGCAGAGCCTGAGGGATGTGTGGGAGGGGCTCACCTCCCACCTCCTCTCCCCACGAGCCTGTTCCCGGGACCCCCACAGCCGCAAAGTTTCCATGGAGCAGACTGCACGGCCGAAGGCAGACCTGCCCTGGCAGAGCTCCTGGGACGCCGGCTGTGCCGTGCCTCCGCAGCCGGCAGGTCCCAGAGGGCTGGACGTGAGCAGGAAGGCGATCATTCTGGGCTGGACACAGCACAGAGGTCCCCGCAGATCCAGATCCAGATCCAGATCATTCTGCGCCCGGAGACGGGAGCCCATGGCCACAGGTCACATGAATGGCCCGAGTCCACCCTCTCCTGCCGTGAAGTCAAGCCCGCTGCCCCCAGCCTCTGCAGACGGCGCTGCTGGGAGTACTTCCATGGGATTAACCTCTGAGTGGGCTGGGCGGCGGGCTGACCTGAGTGCAGACATGAGGCCAGCACCTAAAGGACCCCAGGTGGCACGAACTTGGGCCTGTGGGTGCCCGGATGCCCTACTCTTTGCTGGGCAACCGGACAGAAGCCTCCATGTGGCTGAGCCCCTCTCGGGAGGAGAGCCCAGGGGTGGCATGCGGGGGACAACACCAGGACTCAGGCTCCCCTCTCCCGTTTCTACCCGCCTTCTGGGACCCCCAGCTGGGAGCGCAGGGGCAGCACGGCCCATTGGCTCACCAATGGGGTGCACCAAGGGCCACTGGGGCACTCACCCCAGCACGCGCCTCGTTAGACAGCGAGCCGCCAGCTCTGCGGGCTCAGTGCACGGCCACCAGCAGCCTGACTGCCTGCTAATTGGAGCGGGAGGCCCGGGCTAATCATCCGGGGCCCCCTTGCCTGAGCTCTGCCAACAGACTGGCCCGTGGGTTCACCCTGGCCATTTCTCTCTCTGTGTGCATGGGTGTGTGTATGTGTATATATGTGTATGCATGTGTGTGTGCGCGTGTGTTACACCAGCCCCTCGCCACCATCTTGGGGTGGGGCACAGGCCAATCCTCCCTGCAGGACCTCTCTCTGGCCAAGGAAAAGGCCCCCATCTCCCCCAGCCTGCTTGTAAGGGCAAGGTCAGCACCAGGGGGAGGGACAGCCTCCAGGTGGACATGGCAGGGAGGGGACTACCGGAGGAGAAATGCGTGCAGGGTTTCCAAGGCTGTCATCCGAGCAGAGCAGAGCCTCATCGCTCTCCTGTGGAACAGCTGGGGGTGGGGGGTGAACTGCCAACCTTTTAGGTAACAGCTAATCACTTAGCCATGTGTTTGGGCCACTGCATTGGGGCGGTGGCATCCTTACAGGCCCAGGGAGTGAGGAGGGGAGGCATGAGCTCCTGCTGGCCTGGCACTGGGTCCAGGGCAGGAGCAGGAGACAGCCTTCCTGGAGGAAGTGGTCCCTGAGGGTCCCAGCCCAGAGCACAGAGAGGGAGCACTCCAGCCTTTACCCCCACAGCAGCTGGGACTTGTCACAGCAAGCCCTCCCCTGACCCTTCCCCAGAGACCCAGGGTACCCCCGTGATCCAAGGATCCAGAGCGCTCCCCCCACCTTGGCCTCATCAAACGTGGCCTCTCCCTGGCCTGGAACAGACAACGCAGCTCTGGCAGGGCCCAGGAAGTGTCCCCAGGCTGCCTGAGTTGGGGGAGTCAGCCCCAACTGGACAGAGTGATCAGTTCATTCAATGACTGCCGGCCAGGTCATGAGACTATCTTTACAGTGCCACTGACATGGCTTTCTGGAAATGCCTGGGCCACCTCTCATGAAGCCCTTAGCTCCTTAAGGCCTGGATGCTGGTCCCCAGGGAGGGTGGGTTGGGGCTGGTGTTGTGTTGTGCCGGTGTCCAGCCCAGGGCTCCAAGCGCACCTCCTGACCACAGGTGGCACTGCAGGAATCACTTCACTGCCTCAACGGCCACGCCAGCTTCTGCCCTCAGACTCTGCTGGTTTTTATTCTCGCCTCCTCTCCTCTCCCCTCCCCCTCCCTCTCTTTATATCCTTGATTTGAATTAAGCTCTTTTCACTCCTTATATTTCATTTTTATTGGGTTGGATGTTATGTACCATCTTTTAGTGGTTATCCCTTAATTTTGAAAAACGGTGGTAAATCACATGCATATTTGTAAAAGCTGGTGTCTGAATGTTCCTACCCCTCTCCCCAGCTGCCTGTCCACCTCACCTGGGAGCCGCCCAGAGCCCAGCCGTCCAGGAATGAGGGGAGACCTCGCTGCTGGCAGCTGACTTGTGTCTGGATCGGCCATCACGACTGTAGTCCTGGTCGTGATTCAGATGGACACGAGAGTCCAGCATGTTCAGCATTGGGACCCGACATCACAAAGGCACATTGTGCCTATGGGCCAGGCACGCTCTGTTCAAAGGGCAGGTTTTAAATGCCCCTTCCAAGAGCAGCATATGCCCGGGGGTGGGGGAGGCGGGGAGACCAGGGTGGGAGACGATGGAAGGAGACCCAAGAAGCAGAGAGACCAGCCGTCAGCTGCTCCCAGCAGAGCCAAGTGGCCAATGGTCCTTTGTGGGGAGCTTCCCAACCCGATTTGAAATTGCGAACAGGAGAGGGGAGGCAAAGGTGAGTGGGATAGGCCTGCAGAGGAGGAGGATGCCGGCAGACATGAGCCGAGAGTCAGGCTTAAAGGCGTCAAGATCAGAGGGTGGAGGCCACCAGTGTGAGAAGGGCGTGGGGGGTGCTGGGCCGAGGTGGGAGCGGCCGGGCCGCAGGCACCCTCACTGAGTCTGTTCCAGCTTCTGCTCACATCATGGCGACGCCGCCCACCCTGAGCACCCCGGCAGCTGCATTTTCTCTGACGGAAGGCTGTGGTGGCACGTGGCCCAGCACCACCTCCAGAGCCATTCTCCCAGCGCGTGGTCACTCCGTGTCTCTCACACGCTGGCCTTTCTTGCGCCGTTTCAGACATTTCTGGTGCACATCTAAGCCCACAGTAGGGTGTGCACACCACTAGTGTGCGCAGGGAAGGGTGAAGATGTCCGTGACCCCCTTATGGCCACCATGGTCTGGCCCCAAGGGCTTGGTTCCTGAGGCCGCCGCTGCCACCACCACTGGGGAGGGCTTTCACGAGCAGACATTGACCTTCCCACAGTGTCTGAGGCCGGGAGTCCAAAGCTCCAGCGGAAGATCTCTCTCTGCTGGCTCTGGGGGAGGGCCCTGGCCCCTCCTGCTGGTTTCCTGGGTCCTTGGCTGTCTCTGTGTGGCCTGCCATGTCCCTCCCACAGCCACAGGAGGTGGTTCTGCTTGATGTCTTGGAAGACATTGTTTCAAGGCACACCCTACTCTATCCTCCTCACTAACGAATGTAACAGAGAGAGCTGATTCCCTACTGAGATGGTATCCACTGAGGTTAGGATTGACAGCACCCATTTTAGGGTGAGGAGGCATGGCAGAATAGTGGGTTGCCTAGTGGGCTGCTAACTACAAGGTCAGAAGTTTGAAACCACCAACCGCTTGCCGGGAGAACGATGAGGCTTTCTACTCCCCTAAAGAGTTACTATCTCAGAGACCGACGTGGGCAGTTCTAGTCTGCCCTAGAGGGCCACCATGAGTCAAAACAGACTCAGTGTCAGTGATTTTTCTTTCAGGGTGAGATGGGTGCTGAAGAAAAGCCAAGGTAGAAGCCTGGAGCGTGGGGTACAACTCGGTGTCAAGAAAACCCAGTCCTCCCAGCCGGACCCACAATAGATGGGAAAAGATTGACGTTGTCAAGGATTTCATCCTGCATGGAGCCACAATCAGGGCTCATGGGAGCAGCAGTCAGGAGCTCAAGTGACTGGGCACTGTTCTGGGTAAACCAGTTGCACAAGACCTTCTAAAGTGTGAAAACAGGATGTTCATTTGCAGACTCAGGTGTGTCTGCCCCGAGCCAGGGTATTTCCCATTGCTCCGAGCACTGAATAAGGACGGCTGCAGAAGAATCAGTACACTGAAGTCTGGTTGCTGGAAAAGAACATTGAAGGGACCGTGGTCCCCCAAGAGGACCAGCACATCCCCCTGGGGGAGCACAGCCAGCTGCTCCCTGAGGCAGGGGCAGTGAGACTCCTCGCGAGCGTTTGCAGTGTTGTCGGGAGAGGCCAGTCCCTGGAGAAAGAGCTTGCGCTTGGCAGTCATGGGCAGTGACAAAGAGGGAGGCTCGGCAGGGTGGATGGACACAGTGGCTGCAGCAATGGGCTCAAGCACACGAACAATTGTGAGGATGGTGCGAAGCGTGCAGTGGTTCGTTGTGTGTGTGTGTGGTCTGTCTAGGTCCACCCCACGACAACACCTCAGTGAGATGACAACAGGTGACAAAGAGGGCTCACCTGCTAGTGGAACGCGGCCGATGACTGATGGCTGAGCAGGCGGCCGCATGGGTGTGAAAGCAACAAGGTGCTTTGTAAAGTCAACCTGCCTGCTCTTGTAAAAACAGAGGGGGACCCCTACCTCACGCCATACGTGGAAACTAGCCCCCAGGGATTCAAGGTGTAAAAGAACCCACAAAACCAAAACAGCAGGAAAGAAAAGGGCTTCTCAAACAAGAGGCTAGAACAACAAGCCACAGGGGGGAGTCGTGACAGGTTCCACCTCCTGACCATGAAGAAATTCAGTCGCTAAGGAATCATACATCACCGACTCCCCAGAAAGAACACTGGCCCATCGAGGGTAGAGTGAGAGAAGTGGTGGAACCGAACTCACAAGGATGGAGACTATGGGGACCCCGGACTGTGGCCCTTACCTTCAAGTCTGCAACTGAACTCACCCCGTGTTAGAATCACCCGAGCCTTTTATGATCACAGGGCAGCATCTGCCCCGGGATGGAGTTGAGAGAGCGAGGGAAGCAGGAGGTGGGAGGCAGGAAACAGGGAGGACATGGGGTGAGGGAGGATGCACGGAGGGGGCCGTGGACCGGAGGAGTCTGAGCGTGCGTGAAAGTATGGCCTGCACCTCCTGACCATTGGCATAATGGGAGTCAGGCACAATTCATGGTAGCATTGCTCACCTCAGCCCCGCTTGATAGTCCAGGTGGGGGGACTGTCACCTAATTCCCAGTGAAAAAGGTAGAAGTCAGGAAAGGGAACCATGAAGCAAGTGAAAGGCCACTCAGGCTGGAGAACCACCGCAGTGAGGTTGGGTAGCAAACAAGGGTCACAGAGTGTGGGAAACAGAAGGATTTCTCCCAAGCTGTCTCCCCCAAATATATGCCAGACTCAGCTGCTTGAGAATGACTGTACACTTGGAGGTCATCAGGAGTAGATTGGGGGTCATTCTCCCTAAGAGCTATCAGCCATCTAGACCAAGCAGACACCACTGTTTATCCCACAACAAGTAGGGCCCACTCCCTTCTGATAAGGATAGTAGTTGTCTGTTTCCTTGTAGGAGACACCAGAGAGGTCAAACCCGCCCAAGGATGACCAAGGTTAGGCTGCCATCATGAATCTAGGGTCGGCCCATCTTGTCACATGTATACCCCTAGACCTTCCCATTCCTTTGGGCACACCCCTAGCTCATCCCCTTCCTGTTATGCTTATGCCTATCATAGATCCCCTTCCTACAATGTGTATGCCTATTGTACTGCCCCTGCCTGTGACGTGTGATTCTGTAATCATGTCCCCCTAACGAGATATAACGCTTGGTTAGCAATAAAGAAGCTCTCCCCAGTCCTTGGGCCCTGGGGTTCTCTGGCTCTCACCCCCAAGGCTCTCTCCTGCTCTTGTGGTTGGGCTCCCCCCACCTGGACCATCGAGCGGCGCTGAGGTGAGCAATGTTACCATGAATTGTGTCTGACTCCATTATTCCAGTCTCTCCTCTACCTCTCATGCTCTCTATGACTTTACTATAATCTTTACTTATTATCGCTGTACAATTGCGCCTACCGGACCTGTGGTGATTTGTGGGGGACCCCTCTCTTTTACCCGACAACAGAGCAGATGTGCCGAGAGCTCCCACAGACGGGTCCAGAAACAGGCAAACCCCACTGCCCACAAGGCGGTTCTGGCTCACAGAGACCCTCGGCGGGCTCTCCAAGGTTGCCAGTCTTCACAGGCACACGGCCTATTTGTCTGCTGCAGAGCAGCTGGTGGATTCTACCACCCAACCTTGTGGTTGGTCGTCTGATGCTTACCAGACAGCACCACTTCGCACGGGGCTTCTGTCTCTCTGTGCAATGGGCCAAGGGCACTTGCGGCCACTGCTGGGCCCTTTCCAGAGGGTCCCCGTGGAACAGAGCACCTGAGAGGTCAGGTGAGACGCTGAAGGGCAGCAAATCCCCTGGATGGTGGAGTCCCTGCTGGCCAGCCAAACCAAGACGCAAATGCCGTCCCTGACCCAGCAGCTCGGACCCCTGCCCCCAAGGCACAAGGTGGTGGCGATTATAAATTTCATTCCACTTTTCAATAAACACTCTTCCCTGACGCCACGCACCTTGACCGCATATGGCCCCAGTTAATGCAGGTGACCCCACTGACTGCAGGCGATTGACTTTGGGACAGCCCAGCTATGGCGTCCAGCTCCACAGAGCCTGGTGTCCAGTTACCCAGAGCACAGCAGTCCAGTTACATGGGGCTCGGTGTCCAGCCACACGGAGCCCAGCGTCCAGCATCCCACTGCACAGTGCAGCCCACAGAGCCCCGTGGTTACATGGTACAGCCCGCGGATCCTGGGGCTGACCCAGTTGGCCGGCGAGGGAATGGTAAGGACAGTGTTGTCTAAAGCAGTGCTGGCTGAGGCTCTGTGCCTGATCCCCCCTTAAAAGTGAGGGGTCTGAAGAGACAGCCACTCCCTGGGCCATCCCACCACCTGCCCAGTGCCCCTGGTGCCTGGTCAAGTGCCACCACGGACTTAGCAGAGGACGGAGGCACCTGTCCAGACCCAGCCCGGTGAGCACCGCGGAGCCCCTGTCCATCGCCCTGGGCCTGCACAGACCCCTCACCACAGGCCCTCACATTGTTAGGTGCCGCTGAGAAGGAACCTACTCACAACAGGAGAGCCGTCCCCACCACCGCTGCAGCCACTGTGTCCCCACTCCTCACGGGAGCCTCCCCCATGCTCCCACGCTTGATGTCCTCCTCTGGGGACTGGCCCTTGTGAGAGCATCTGGCTGTGGTTCCTCGGCTTCTCCCCGCCACCACGCCTCGGCCCTTCCCTGGTCACTTTCTCAGCGTCTAGCCCTCACACGCACGCACGCGAGGTGGAGGGAAATGGGGTCAGGTATAAGTGGCACCTCTGCTTTTTGAATGTTTGCCTGATCACTCAGTCCGGGAGGTTATGGGACAGCCTGGTGTCCCGCTCACCAACTCACATGTGAATGGAAGCCCCTTGAGTCTCACCTCCCCGCCTTCTCCTGACCCCTGGGAGGCCTGTCCTGGGGTCAGTGCTGCCCTTTGAGCTCAAAACCAAACACCCACAATCACCACCATGGAGTCGGTGCCGACTCACAGGGACCTGTAGGACAGAGTGGAGGCCCCGTGGGTCTCCAAGACGGTGACCCTGTGCAGGAGTTGACCTTTCTCCTGTGCAGCAGCCGGTGGTTTTGCACCGCTGACCTTGCAGCCAGCAGCCTGGTGCATAACTGCCCCGCCACCAGGGGCTCTGATCTTGGTGGCTGGGAGGCGTTTGGGTCTCCCAGCGACACCCTGTCTCAGCCGGCCTCAGCAGCTCTGCCCGTCTGGGATTGTGGATCCAAGTGAGACATGGACATGTTGGGGGCTCCTTGAATCTGCGTCTGTCTGTGCGCCAGAAGCTAGTCCCAGGGGGCAGCGGTGGGGGGGCAGCTGAAGCCCAACTGAGGGGCACACTTGCCTCCTCCCTTCATGGGGCCTCTGGGATCAGGTGGGATGCCTTCCCAGGGTCAGGAGCCTCGTCCTAGATGCAGGCTGGCCACTCCAGTACCCCACCCCCAGCCCCACTGCAGCGATCGAGCACCACCTGGGGAGGGTGTGGGGGCTGCTCTGGTCTCAGCCCAACGAAGTCTGACGCTGGACACCAAATGGGAGCCCAATGGGCCAGCAGTGGGAGGCGTGCCTTCAGGGTCCAGCCAGCTGCTGGGGCTCAGACTCAAATAAATACATGCACACACACAGGCCAGGAGCAGCATCCATGGACACACACACACACACACACAACTTGGTCAGAGTTGCGGCTAAGCGTCCCAGCTCTGCCTGGAGCTGGAAGGTGAGGACCGGGCTGAGGGCAGTCTGACAGAGGAGGTAAGAGAGAGGAGCTATGAATCAAACACTGGGAATTAAGAGCCCCCCGTCTCCCTTACAGTAAAACTCCCCTTTGAAGTACATTGGTAAGGAGGTTCTAATTCAGCAAGTTCAAGCAAGCACAACTTTCTGAACAAGCGGGGCCATCGGACAAGCAACAGAGCCTGCGACCTCGGGGAGCGGCAGACCCCAGGTGCCACCCGTCCCAGTGAGCCAGGCCAATGACCAAGTTCACTGTGGCCAATCTGTGGCCACCTCCTGTGACCTGCCACTCAGCTGGCGGAGGGCTATCCCTTACTTGTTCTCTCAGCTTGGAGGCAGCAAACCCTCCGCTTCCTCCTGTCGGCCACGTGCAGAACAAACCGGTTCCAACACCTGTTCCGGCCCAGGCAGGGCAGGTTGCACGTCCAGTCAGGATAGAAGGGGGACTGCCTTTGGAGGGGTCACACAGATGTGGGGGGTCATGAGGAGTCACATCGAGGGGTGTGGGGAGGGTTGCAGGGGAGGGGCATGGTGAGCAGCTCCAGGGTGGGGCCATGAGGAAGAGCCCCTAAGGGGCCATGTGGAAGGACTATGAGGTGTGGGGGGAGACCGCATGGGGTCCATGGGGGTGGGTCACATGGCTGGAGCCTTGGACAGGGTTACAGGGAAGTGGGTGGGACCATGTGTGTGGTCCACGGGGAGGGTGCCGCTCCTCAGGGTGCAGCTGCAGCCTGAGCTATAACAGTGGGGTCCCAGTGAGGGGGATCACTGGGACAGCAGATA
Source organism: Echinops telfairi (assembly GCF_000313985.2). Classification (NCBI taxonomy): domain Eukaryota; kingdom Metazoa; phylum Chordata; class Mammalia; order Afrosoricida; family Tenrecidae; genus Echinops; species Echinops telfairi. Next base: position 829,632 of record NW_022103915.1, read on the forward strand.
TGCATGAGAGAATGGTCCCTGGGCTAACCCAGAGCTCCTGGCTGGGTACAGACACCCTGCTAGCAACGTCATCTCCCATAGAAAACCAGGGCATCCGGTGGTTGCTGAGCAGCCAATCTCTGAAACAGCAGAGTCAGAAGCAATAGTGCCGGGCTCAGATGCCGGGACCTCACCCCCTCAAAGCCTGCTGCTCTCCCAGTCCTGGCAAGTCTCCTGCCTTGGGCCCCTCCACTGTCCCTGTCCCCTGACCCCTGTCCCCAGGTCTCGGCTGCCTCCTGGGCCCTCCCTTGGGAGTCCCACAGGTCACCACTGGGGTCTGCTCAGATTTCGCTGTGTCGGCCATGAAGAACCATTTTGAACTGCCTCAAACCCTACTCTAGGCTGTTCCACACGTAATGTAATATAATCAGATTCTGTAATGCAATAATCTAATATCATTAACCAATCAGTCAGCTAGAGGGGAGTGTCTGGGGTGTGGCCTGCCTTCAGTTCAGAAATAAGTGTTCTGGTTGAGTTTCTCCTGCCCCTTCTCCATCTTCCTCCCTCCCTCCTCCCCTGTCTGCTCAACTCGGCATGATCCCGTCACCTGACCTAGGGATGTAGGGACCCAGGCTTGCAGAAATCCCTAGTCCAACACCTGACCTACCTGTAACGTACCTGTGAGCCCCACAACTTCCTGAGCCAGTTCCTCTAGCTATGCATCTACTGCATCTTGACAATAGATCTAGAGATGTAGGGAGGGAGCTATTGTGTCTTTTACTGCAGATCAATAGCCTCCCACCACCCCATCCCACCCCGCCATGGACTCAGCATGGGAACAATTGTGAGGCTGGCATAGGACGGGGCCGTGTTGTGTTCTGTTGTCACTACGGGTCAGCACTGACTCGATGGACCTAAGAACAATGTCTCTGTCTGACAGGGACATATATACACTGTATAACTACTATATATATATATACTATATACACATATATACACTATATACACATATACACTATATACACATATACACTATATACACATATACGCTATATATACTATATGCATACATATATACACTATGTATACACTACATATACATATACACATATATACCCACTATATACTACATATACACATATACACTATATATACACAAATACACTATATATATACCATATATATATATCGTTATAGACGGAAGCAGTGTGCGTATCTGCCTCCCTGTCTGTCTCTCTGTCCACATATGGAGGTGAAGGGAGAGAGAGAGAGAAAGCGGGGGGGGGGGGGGGTGGGGGGGGACAGCAGGGGCAGCGAGGGAGAGCGCTGTCTGTGTGTGTGTCCAGAGATGTCGGGGGGATTTAAATGCAAAGCGATGAGCTTGGGCCAGGGTGCAGCGGAGCCAGGCAGGGGTGGGGGCGCTCTTCAGTCACACTGTCCTCTTGTGCTCTGACACCCCTGTGCGTCCATTGTCCTCTTCCCTGGCCCCCTCCCCAGCATGGACACTGAGCCCTATCCCCCGGCAGGTGGTTCTCGGGAGATGTGAGGCTGAGTCCAGTTGGGCCCCCTCTGGACCTGAAGGGAGTGACCAGGAGCCTCAGTTGTGCCCACCATGATGCCCACAGGGATGGCTGGGGACCAGAGTGCAGCGGGGGCTCCTAGGGGGCCGCCTGAACCAAAGCGCGCGCTGTGCCAGGGTTGACAGCGCAGCTCCCGCTGATTTAGCGGCAGTATCATAAAGCACAAACCTGGTTGCTATGTAATTAACTCGAAATGTAATGAGCAATAAAAGTACAATTAAACTCCTGTAATACATTAAACCCCGGTGCTTCCTCCATTCACTTAAACAGCCCTGCAAGTGCCCAGGAGGCAGCTCTCTGTAAACACAGCCCTGGGGCAGGGCCACCTCACTTGGGCCTCTTGGTCCCCAGCAGGGCTGAGCCCTGCTCACAGAGGAGCTGGCCTCCAGGAGTGGCTTGAGGGCCTGCCGCCCTGTCAGGAAAGAGCTTTCCTGGGGGTCCCGTGGGGGGTCCCCAGTGGAATCCCCCGAGTTCACAAAGAAGAGGCCAGCTGTGTGCTCAGCAGTCTAATCAGATAAACAGATCCCGAAACCCGGGACCAGCCACGTCCATTCTGACGCATACCACCCCATGGGCAGAGTGGACGCCCTGCGGGTGTCCTGGCTCACATGGCCCCGTGGGCTGAATGGATGCCCTGTGGGTGTCCTGGCTCCTGGTTCACATGGCCCTGTGAGCAGAGTGGACGCCCCGTGGGTCTCCTGGTTGCTGGCTCACATGGTCATGCTCCGTGATGTCCTTCTCCATGGACTTGCAAAGAACGTGAGAGGAAGTCTCTCCATCCCTGCTCCGGGGGACCCCCGTTTCTTCTGTGACGGGCTCATCTGCCCTGTCCTTTGTGGACTCTTCACTGGCACCCTCATCCAACACGTTGATTCTCCTTCTGTCCTGTTGCTCGCGTGCTCTCTAGCTCTCTCTCTCTCTCTCTCTCACACACACACACACACACACACACACACACACACAGCGGTTCCCTGTGGGTGTCTGCAGCTATAAGCTTTCACAGGAGGACAAAGCCTCATCTTTCTCCCGTGGAGCAGCTGGTGGTTTCAAACTGCTGACCTTGCCGTTAGCAGCCGGACGTGTAAGCAGGACTCCTCGTGGGGCGATGAAAGCGCCGTCGCTCCACCAGGAGCACCTCAGAGGGGCACACGCCCCAGAAGTCCCGCACTGCTGGGCTGCTGTGAACTTGCACAAGGGTTCCTGAGGAGCAGGCAGGCACAGCCCCCCCACCCCGCCCCAGAGGACGCTGAGCGGGCAGTGGGCCAGGACTGGCATCCGGGCAGGCTCAGCCCTCTCTCCAAGGTCACTCTATAGGACGAGTCCTGTGGATTTACAGCCGGGGTGGGAGGGTTTAATTGCCACATTTTAAGAGGTGTTATTACCGCTGCAGCAGGCACTGCAGAAACACTCCCCGAGAAGTCCCAGCGCAGCTGCTCCGTGCCCCAGGGACGGGGGCTGCAGGATGGGCTGGTGGGGGGCCGGGGGGCAGACTGCTTAGTGCCCCATGGGACAGGGGCCTGCTCGGCATGGACCCCGCAGGTTGGGGGGATGCTCAGCGTGGACCCTCAGGAGGGTGCTGTAACCTTCGGCCTCCCTGTTCTGCCCCAACCTGTCCCTCTCCCCCAGGACAGAAAGCACACAGGGGACACACTTCCTCCTCTGCCTGCATGCCTCTGTGGTGACATGGCAACTAGTCTACCTGTGATGCCTCTCGACCAAGGGTCAGCGAGCCTGTCCCTGCCCAGGCCGGACTCCACCCCTGCTAGGCAGGACCAGCCCAGTACCTGCAGCCTGGCCCCAGGAGACACAGGGGGAGGGCACTGCAGCCTGCATGGGGAGGCATGGAGCCGCAGGGGGTGGTGACAAGTTGTGCCCTGTCAGACCTCCCGCCAAGTGCCTGGCTTCCAGAGGGTTTTTCTCTTGATTCTTATTTGCAATTAAAGATTATCCTTGACAAATGTCCCCAGTAAAAAGGCTCCACTAATTTAAAAGTCGCTCCGGTCTCCGTATACAGAGAGAGTGGGAGTCACGAGGCAGCTGGCTCCTCTGCTCCAGAGGCTAGGGGGAGTGGATGGGGCTGGGGGCTGCACAGGTTCTCCCCAGCCCTCTTGAAGTCTGCTCAGGGAACGTAATTGGCACAGGGGTCCCAGAGACAGGGAACCTCGCGCCCCCCTCCCCCCAAGGCCCACCCACTCTCGGGATGGTCCGGTGTGAATCGGAGCCAGAGGGTAGAGTTGGCACTGGGACCAGGCTGGAACTGATGGGGGCCACCTGCTGACCACCCCACCTGCCCAGACAGCCCCCGCCTCCAGCCTGTCTGGTTCTGGAGGCAGATTGGGGGAGGGGCGGGCACATGACCTGTCGGGGAAAGCCGGCGCCCTGCTGGGCATGGCCCCTGCCAAACTGCTCCCCAGGTCCTGCAGATAAAGAGATGGACAGACAGACGATGGGCGGAGGGGCAGGGCCCGCCCTCACTCAGGGCACGTACGCAGGGACCTGCATGTGTGTCCACAGACCTCTGTCCTTGGACACAAGCTCTGTTGCCCACGGGTTCCACCTGGCCCTGAAGATCCCTCCCCACAGCTGCTATACAGCCCAGGTCGGGGTTTGGGGCAGCTCTGTGGGTCTGAGGGTCAAAAGGCAAAGGTGGATGAGGGCAGGGCTCTCCTTGTCTGGGACCCCAGGGTGGGCAGGCCTTCTCTGCCTCCATCACTGCCCTCCAGGCTGCGGCTGGGCCTCCCAGAGCTCTGGCCATGGAAGCTTCTGGAGTTTCCTGGGTCGGGGAGGTACACAGCCTGGTCCTCTCTCCCAGCAGCCCCCGCCCCTGATAAGGTGGCTTTGTGTCCCTGGTTGCTGAGGTGAGGTGTCCTTGGCAGTGGGCAGCAGGTTCCACTCCACCAGGCCCCACCCCCACCCCTGGCCACCCCTCCACCTGTCAGGTCTCAGTACCTGACCCCATGGCCCCTCCACCTGTGCTGTGAGGCAGCCTGACTCAGCAGAGGTCTGCTGGGGTGCGGTCCCAGTGACCACCTGTGAACCATGTCTAAAAGCCCGACCTTTGGGGAGAGAGGCCCGCAGCCCCAAGAAAGACATGCTGGGGTGCCCACAGCCAGGGCCTGGGCCTAGCAGCTCACTGAGCTCCCCCTCCCCACCACACGTGCCTGAAGGACACGGCTCGTCTCTCTGTGGGGGCTCTCAGGTCATGTGGGCTTTGCCACCTCAGCTCTGAGGGTCTCAGTGCTCCCAGGCGGTCTAAATCTGTCCCCACACGGAGGCCCCACGCGTCTGCTCCGCTCTTACCCAAGACACCCAGGCCGAGGGCAGGGGTAGAGTCCACCCACCTCCCACAGAATCCGGATTCACCAACAGAGGCACAGCCACGGACAAGGGGCTCCCACGTGCCTTTGGTGGGGCGAGGGCACGATTCAGTCCACAGCACCCCTGGGGGAGGGGGTGGGAAGGATGTGCCCCGGGCGGAAAGAGAAACAAAGTAACCAAACCCACTGCTGCTCACGCACCCCCTACAGGACACCGTGGAACTGCAGCCGCGGGGTCCCAGACCGGAGCTCTGACCTGTCTCGGTCCACGCGCCTGGTGGTTTTGAACAAGGGTGAGGACGCGTCCATTCTGTGCCCTGGGTCTCCCCGCGGTGGAGAAGACCACAGAGCCGGCCGCCTCACTAAGCCCCCAACCCCACGGAGGCCCAGCAGTGGCCGCCCCTGCGCACCCAGTGTCCCCAGGCCTGCTTGAGAGGCACCGCTCACCCCAGAAAGCCTCGCTGTGTGAGCAGTGGACAGAGCCCCGGGGCTGGGAGGGCCAGGCCTGAGCCGCTGTCCCCTGGGACGGGAGCAGTGATCTCAGGGCCATGGCTGAGGGTCTGTCTGTAGGTAGTATGTACTATTCTTGCGTGGAGATCCTGCTGGGTCCCGCCGGCTGTCCCTGGAGCGCCTACTCCTGCAGAGGCCCCGGGACTATGACAAGAGACCAGCCGGGCCCAGGCCTGTGGCTACGCTGCGCCCCCCCCC
>NW_022103915.1:835315-858783 GCF_000313985.2 Echinops telfairi
CCCCCCAGTGTCACGCAGAAAGGCCTCCCTGTCTCTCCCGTCCCCTCTCCCTGGACCCCTGGCAGCCACGGCCTTCTCAGCATGATGGCCCTCAGTCCCCCGGGGGAAGGAAGTCATCTGTCCTGGAGGAAGCACCACAGCTGTCCTTCCTCAGAGGTGACCAGGTGAGGCGTGGTGTGTTGTAGACCAGAGACACTCGTGGATACACTCGTGGATACACGAAACCTCTATATGAAGAGTAATTGCATATTAAGGAAACATCCCAGCCCATCCCAGACACAGGCCATAAGTGCGATACCAGCCCATATGTCCAATACCAGTCTATAATTTCCTCTTCAGACTCACGCCACCATGCAACGATGCCAAATGCAGGAAGATCCCAGGCCAGTGGGTGGAAAGTCTGTGGATCCAGTGGCAGTGGAAGCATCTCAGCACTGGCGTGGGTCTCCACGTGGCTCCTCCAGCTCCAGGGCTCTCTCTGGCTCCATCAGCACAGCTCCATGTGGCTTGTCAGCAGGAATGTCAAGCAGAGTCTGGGTCTGGCCTCCAGTGAGCCAGTCTTCTCCTTAGCACCTCCAAAGGAGGCCATCGAACTGTGACCTGATTAACAGGCTAGGCTCCACCCCTTCACAAGTTGACAGGAAAGGATGCAACTGCCACACCTGGTCCCATGCACCTTGGACAAGTCCTCAGCAGAGACCAGTCCCTGGTGAAAGTCATGGTGGTGGTAAAGTGGAGGGCTGGCGCCCAAGAGGATGACCACCTTTGGCGAGATGGACGGACACGGTGGCCAACAATGGACCCAGACTCAGGAGCCGTGGGGAGGACGGCGCAGGACCGGCGGTGTTTCCTTCTGCTGTGCGTGGGTCGCTGTGGGTCTGCACGGCTCAACGGCATGGCCCGCACCGTCCTCACGGTCATCGGCTGCAGTTGCTGTCCACTGGGCGGGCCCTCCAGCCCAGGGGCCCTGCACAGAAAGGGCTTTGTGGCATGTGGACTTCACGCTGGAAACAGGTCACCAGGTCTTCCTCCTGGGCCCCTTCAGTGGACGCTCTGCTGAAACTTGCCAGGCCTGCGTGACTCTGCCGGCGTTTGAACTTGCAGCGGCGGAGCTCCCAGCGTGTTGGCCACAGGCAGGCCACCGCCGTATCACACGTGGACAGATGGGTGCGGGCCGTCTCTGCCCCTGCATCCCCTAGCGTTTCGGAGGGTGGCTCTGACGCCTTCATGTCATGAGTGTCCCGGAGCCCGCCCACCACAGTGTCGGGAGTTAGGACCCTCCGGAAGAAGAGGCTGCTGCTCCTGGGAAGACACGCCGCCTGGGGACTCCCGGGGACCCTTCCCTCTGATTCTCCGGGGTCAGAACCCCCTTCAGGGCCCACGTGAGCGTGCTGGAGGATTAGGCGGACTCTGTGTCCTTTCTCACTAGGGTCTCCACACAAGACCCGGTGTCAGAGTGGGCCAGGGTGGTCCCTGCACCCCGAGAAGGCATCCTGGCTGCTGGGGTGTGAGGTGGCCAGGAGTGGAGCTTAAGTGTGAGCCAGTGCATGCAGACAAGCTTTAGCTTGCCATGGGGACGGACGGTGGCATGGATGGTGGGACGGGGGAGTCAGACGTCCCTCGAGGTAGGTCCCTCTGTGGTGCTCATCTCCCCACAGCCCACTTTCCATCTGGAGGGGAGCGAGGAGCCGGCAGGGGGCAGGGGGCCAGGCCTGTCCCAGTCAGGGGGTGCCTCAGGAGGCAGTGGAGGGATGGGCTGCAGGGGCTGGGGGCTCTGCTTAGCAGTTACAGAGCAACCTGTTTGCCTCTGTTTCCCAGAGCTGCGGGGCACTGTCTCAAAGATCAGCAATGTGCTTCCTGGGCACTGGGGCTGGAAGTCCGGGGCGGGGCTCCTTGATGCGGGGAAGGCCCCTGTCTCTGTCCCTTTGTCTGTCTCTCTCTCTGTCTATCACTAGCTCTCTGTCCTTGTCTGCCTCTCATGTGTCTCCCTCTCTCTGTGCCTCTGTGTCTCCCCACTTCTCTCCCTGTCTCTCTGTCTCTGTCTCACTGCCTCGCTTCTCTGGGCAGCTCCATGCGGCATCTGTCTCCATCGGCCACTCAGCTCCTTAGACCACTGAGACAGCCTGAGGACTCACCCCCCTGCAGTGAAGTGGCCTCACCCACAGGGCCCCTCCCCGCTGGTCAGACACCTCCGGCCAGGACGGCTTCAGAGCAGCCCACGCTGAGGGGTGGGCACTCTGTCGAGTCCGAGGCTTGAAAAGCAAGCCCCAGACAGGGCAAAGCGCGCCAGGTACTCAGGCCTGGGGTGGAGGGCCCTCCTACTCCAGGGTCCAGCCTTCCCCTGGCCCTGCGCCCCCAGCCCCCAGCCAGACGAGGGGTCAGAGGGGCGGCCGGCGGCCACGGGCGACAGATCGCGGGCCCTCTCGGGGCAGCGCAGCGCAGAGTTGGCGGCATCTTCTCTGTTTCTCAGACAGCCTCCTCCTTGGCTTCTGATTTGCTTTGCAAATAACCTTGAATTAAAAACCATATACATCTATTTTTAAAAACCCAGTCCTTTACTTCCTTAATTAAATTTCCACAAGATATTTTTCCCTAGGAAAATTCAATTAGGTTTTAATTTTAGTCATCAAAGAGGCACTGGTGCTTTGAGTATTTGATTTTTAATTTAAGCCCCTGACAGGGCATTCCAATTAAAACCCCCGGGCACCGCTGGACCGTGACCAGCCCCGTGCACAGCTGCTGAAGACCCCTTGGCTGGTGGGCAGACGGCAGGGCCCAGGGCTGGCCTTCTGTTCCACAGCTCCAACCATACCACCCCTGTCAGATCCTCAGCTCAGGGTCCACAATGAGACCCCCACTCAGTGGGGGGGGGGGGGCTCAGGAAGCCAGATGGTGAGTGCCCAGAGGCCCAGCCCACGGGCCTCTGCCCAGCACCCCCATTCTCGCCCAGCCAGACACCTCAGTCCCTCCTGCAAGCAGGCTGAGGCTGAAGCACAGATGTGCGGTGAGGCCGGGCTGGCTGGGGAGGGAGCCCTGGGCCCAGCCCAGTCTCGGGCCTCTCCCCACCCCCAGCTGAAGAACACCTGCAGGCAGAGAGTGGACCGGCAGTGGTTGACCTTGATAAATGTGCTGTGTCCTGTCTAGAGCCTGGACACCAGGCCAGGCAGGAGCAGCCCTGGGCACCGGCGTGCAGCTGAGGAAGCCCAGCCTGCTCAGAGGCACTGGAGGTACCACACATGGCCTGTGCTCGGGACCCCACGGGGCAGGCGGGCGTGCGCTCCCAGGATTGTCAGTGTCTGCGTTTTGTTCCCCACATTTTTCCTCGGAGGTGCCTGCGGGGACTTGAACCAACAACCTCTGTTGGCAGCCAGGCCATCCCAACTGCACCACTCGGGGCTGCCTGGCAATGCCCCCACCCCACCACTGGGCAGAGGGGAGGGCAGGGAAAGGGGATGAGGGGATCAGGAAGCAGGCCAGCTTGGGAGGGTCTTTGTTAGTTGCTTCTATTGCTTTGCTTTTGATTAATTGCCCCCCCCCTTGTACCAGCACCACTGAAGGGCAACAGGCCCCAGAGGGCAGCGGGGCAGCCCCTGTCCCCATGTCCCCACCCTGCACGGTGAACACTGACAGAGAGCCGTCCATCTCCAACAGGTCCCCTGGGGTCACCTTTCTGTAGGCCCGCCCTCCCTCCTGCCCCTGCCTCTGCAGCCCCCCGAGAGCGGGCACCCCGATGGAGCCCACAACTCCAAGCAGTGTACGGGTCCCAGAGCATGCCCCCTGGGGCTGTCTTGGTCCACTCGGTTCTCCGACTACGCGTGCGGCTGTTGCCTGTTCAATAGCCCGTTCCTTTTGTCAGCACGTAGGGAATCCCATCGTGGCACCGCTGTCGGCCTGCAGACTTGCTGGAGGCACTGACGCCGAAAGCGGTGCCTATGGTGTTTCAAATACCAGCAAGGGCACCCCTGCCAGCCAGGCTCCAACAGAGCCACTAGGCTGAGAGGAGCTGGGCAGAGAGGCCTGGTCCTCCCCGTCTAAGATTCAGCCCAGGAAGCCCCTCAGGCGGTAGACTGTTGACCACAGCTCTGGCTCGTGTCCTTCATCACATGGACAGGAAGGACCGGTGGCTGGAGTGGAGTTCTAGAGGGTCCTTGAACTTGAGGGGAGCTCAGGGAGATGGACTGGCAGTAACGCCAAGATGAGCCCGGACCACCCAGCAGGTGTACCGATGGCCCAAGGCCAGGCAGGCTGTCACTCTGTGACACTGCAGGCTGCGCGGGGGCAGGGCCACCTGGATGGGAGCTAACGGCTCAGGCCACCTTTGTCCGGACCGCTGTGGCTATGCAGCTCTCACCCTGCGCACACTGGCCCAGCTGCCTGTTGTGCCCGGTGTCGCAGTGACGCCGGGAGCCAGCCATCAGGCTGCCGAAGACCAGGGACACCCAGGGTGGGGACAGGTTTCAGCGGAGCTTCCAGACAAGAACTGTTCAGGGAGAAGGACATGTGCCCAATTGGTACGGAATCCAGCCAGTGGGACCCTCAGCAGCAGCCGCGGAACACCGCCAGGTACAGACGCCAAAACAGGACTCCTTCCAGGTGGACGGCGATCCAAAAAGACTGGGGTAGAGCTGCCCCCACACAGGAGAGCCGGCCTTAAGGACGTGGGCCCCAGTGTTTTACACAATGCTGCCCAGGAACTTACCAGCCACGTCGGGAGAGCTGAACCCAAAACCCAGCCTCACTGCCATCAACCGGACACCGGCTCTTGGGACCCGGTGGCCTCGTGGTGACAACCGCAAGGTCAGTAGCTCGAAACCACCAGCCGCTGTTCGGGAGAAAGATTAAGCTTTCTAGTCCCAAGGGCACTTCTGCCGTGTCCCATGGGGTCACTCTGAGCCACGGAACTAAGAGCCGCTTTGAAATGTCCAGGCAGTCAGAAGCAGACAGCGTTGAGGAAGACCGGCGTCCCAAGACCCAGGAGCAAGACTTCCTGAGCCCCAGTCGGACCCGAGGAAAGAGTTGGAGCTCTGACTCCTAACCACGGTTTCCTCACAGGCTCTGCTCTGTGTGCCGGCCGACTGCTTCCTGATCATCAGTTGTTCCTGTAGAAGCCCGTTCAGTCTTCCACTTTGCTAACAGTTCCTTCTGAGGCTTGGAGGGGAAAATGCAGTTATTAAATTAGCCCAGTCAGTAACTAATGCCAGTAATTATCGCTCTAGAATTCCTTTTAATTACCAATACCCCCTGCTGCTCCTGAATAAACAACCCTGTGTACAAAGATCTGTCAGGAGGCTGCTCGATCGGCTTCTCATCCCCGTGACTCCTCATTCAGCCAGGGATGCAGAAGTCGTAGATCCTGGCACAGAGAGGCTTTGCAACTAGACAATCACTACTCATGGCTCTGGGAATAAGCATGGGAATAATCCATCGTTGCGTGAAATGTAAGCACAGTGTCGTGATGCGAGGCCAGACGCGGGGCTGTGCGGTTATTCGGGCTGACAGCGACCCTGTAGGACAGAGTAGGACTGTCTTGGGGGTTTGCGGAGGCTGTGGATTTTCACAGGAGCAGAAAGCCTCTGTTTTCTCCCTCAGAGCAGTTGGTGGGTTTGAACTGGTGGCTTTGCATTTCGTGTCTCCGTGCATAACCCATTACGCCAAGGCAAAAGACCAATTCAATGCCTATGAAGAGAATTACATATGTAGATGAGACCCATTTCCCAAATGGTCTCGGGCTCACAACCTGAGCCAGCCTCTCATGCCATCCAGCTGTGCCTCCAGCATGCCATTGCCCCACACAGACCCCTCATCTCAGCTCACACAGCTGCATGCCGGGTGGTATCAGGGCAGAGGTTAGACGGTGCCCGACCCCTAAATTAAACAGTGATGTCAAGGGTCTTAAAGGTTCATCTAAGAAAGAAACCATCCCTGGGATGGTGTTTTGTCGTCTCAAACCCCAAAGAAGAAAGGGTTCACGTACAAGTGATCAGCAGATGGTAATTAAATCCTTTACCAAAAGGTGGGAATGTGGGAGGGTTCCAAAGGTGAGAACCTGACTTACATCAAAATGATCGGCGTGGTCTGAACCTCGGCCTCCTCTTAGTGTTTGCTTATTGCTCTTGAAACCATCAACCCCTGGACGGGCTTAACTATATAACAAAGTTTAGACGTGGTTTGGACCTTCGATAAGCCTTTTGTTTTAAGAGCTGTGAGTTCTCGCACTGACAATTAGCTGTCATCCGAGAAGACAGCAAGTGAGCTGTCACGTCGCCGTCATCAGTGCCCTCGTCACCTGGAGGCAGTGGGGGGTTGTCACGGGGTGGGCAATTCTGAGTCTGCCCACTGTGACCCTGCCCGGGACCACTGAGGCAGAGAGCCAGGTGGGATGCTAGAGGGCCTTTGATTTCATGTCACAAGGAACGAAACCAGGGGTGCATTGCCTTCCATGGCTTCTGGCTGAGGCCTGGTGAGGCCGTTACGGGGGAACAGGCAACGAGCATCACGGCGGCGCTCGAGCACAAGCCCAACAGCACAGCTGAAGCATAGTTTAGGTGACGGTTCAGCGCGGAGGAAGTTAGCCATATTCCTTCAAGGGCTGGTTGGGCCCCCTCCTGCAGGCGGAGAGTTTAATCTGCATGAAGGACATAACGAAGCCAAGGTCACACAGCGATTCGGGTGTTGAATGGTTCTTACTGCTGTTGTAGGCTGGGTGTCAGCTGTCCTGGAAGTGGTTTTAAAACTGGTACGGGGATGCTAAGGTTAGGAAACCAACCAGGACAACCGTGCTCAGCATCTCTGAAGTGGACAGAAGTAAAGAAGAAAAAAAAAAACCAAGCCTTGAGTTACAACATTGAAAGGTTCTATGGGCAAAAGTATTGAGGGATCCAGGAAGCATCAAAAGAAGATAGAAAGAGTACAGAGTCACTGGAGAAAAAAGAACGAGCCGACATTCAACTGTTTTAAGAGAGAGCACGTGAGCAAGAACCAATGGTGCTGAAGAAGTTCATGCTGCACTGAAAGTGTTAGCCAAAAACAAGGCTCCAGAAATTGCTGGAATCCCAATGGAAATGTCTCAACAAGCTGGCTAAGCATGGGGGCCAGGAAATTTGAAAGTTAAATGGTCCACTGGCTGGAAGAGATCCCTATTTGTGCCCTTTCCAAAGAGAGGTGACCCAACAGAGTGCTCAAACTGTAGAAAGACATCATTGATGTCACATGCAAATAGAACTTTGCTGAAGATCATCCGACAACAGTTGCAGTGGCGCGTGGGCAGGGAGCTGGCAGATGCTCCGGACGGAAGCAGAAGAGGACGTGGAACACCGGATGTCCTTGCTGATGTCGGATGGCTCTTGGCTGAAGCAGAGACTCTCAGAGAGAGGTTTCCTGGGGTTTCACTGACGATGTGGATCATCACACACTATGCAGAGCCTTGAGAAGGATGGCAGTCCCAGGCCGCCTCGTGTGCTCCTGCAGAACCTGTCCGTGGAGCAAGGGGCAGCTGTCAAACAGAACAAGGGGATGCTGCCTGGTTGAAAGCCAGGAAGGGTGTGCGGCGTCAGGGCTGTATCCTCCGCCATACTTGTTCAATCGTCTGCCGAGCAGCTCATCAGAGAAGCTGGGTTGTGGGAAGAAGAATGTGGCCTCGGGACTGGAGGAAGGCTTACTCACAACCTGCCATATGCAGATGACCCAACCTGGCTTGCTGAGAGTGAGGAGGACTTGAAACCCTTGCTGATGCGGATCGAGGAATGCAGCCTGCAGTGTGGATTATGGCTCAACGTCAAAACCAAAATCCTCCCCACTGGACCCTTGGGTGAATCATAATAAAGTGAGAAAAGATGGACATTGTCGAGCATTTTGTCTTGCTTGGATCCCCTCGGTGCTCGTGGAAGCAACGGCGAGAAATGGGGCAGCATGTTGCAGTGGGCCAGGCGTGGACAAGCAAGGCTGTTGCATGACGGTGGCCCTGGCCAGGCCACGGTCTTTCAGTCCCCTCATCTGCGTGTGAAGGTGGACGCTGACTCAGGAAGAAGGAGCTAAGACCATGCGTTGGGACCACAGTGCTGGCAAAGGGCACTGAAAGTACCCCAGACACCGGAGAACGGCGGGCCTGCTTGGGAAGAAGTACGGCCTTAGAGGCGAGGATGGCCAGACTCGGTCTCACGTACTTTGGACATTTTGTCAGAAGGGACCAGCTCCCGGAGAAGGACATTGTGCTTGGTAAAGGGGAGGGGCAGCGAAGAGGCCAGATGGATGGACGCGGTGACTACAACCCTGGGTTCAAATGTAACAATTGTGAGGATGTCGCAGGACAGGTGGCGGTTCATTCTGCAGCGCCCAGGGTCGCTATGGGTCGGAACAACACAGCAACAAGGGGATCTGTTGTTTCTGCCACATCTCGACCATCACCGTCCCTGTCAGCCCCATCAGAGAAGGCTGGGCTCCAGCCGAGACCTGCCTTCCCCACTGAGCCCCTTGCAGGTGTCCACTCTGTCCTCCCAGCCTCTGGACTCAGTGTGGGCAGCCTCCTGGCCAGCCCGAAGCAAACTTAGAGGGAGTAAGGGGACCGGCCTGCAAGACGAGTCCCCGCCAGCCATCCACACTGATGTACAGCTCCATGGGCGACAGTAAACATTTGCCATTTAAATTTAATCTCTGCAGAAACCAGCACCCCAGCCGAGATGCCCCCTGGAGGCGCTGGGTCAGTAGTTAAAAGCAAAAGGTCACTGTGGCCTCTCAGTCGCTTTTTAATCAGATCGGCGTCTTCCGGCTTCCCGCCATCACCCAGCAGGGCTGGGGGTCTCATTAATGCCGATGAGGGAGGGAGATGACATCATTTACATTTAATTGTCTTGTTTATCCACCATGTCTCCATGGTTGTTTTAATAAAGGGCAGAGACAGATAAAGGCTACATTTGCATCCTGGAAGGAGACCCAGTCAGGATGTCTGCTTGTTGACATTTATTGTTTGCAAATGAGATAATCCAATAACGAGTTAGGAGGCGGGGAGGGCGCTCCTGCCTGAACACAGGCGGAGCCCACCAGGTCCGCAGGCAGGAGGCTGGATGGTCAGGGCATGGTGAGGGTGCCCAACAGGGTCTCTCAGTGGTGGGTGCTGGGCTGATGCACCTCAGTCCCTCTGTTGGGCACTTGTCTGAAGAGTTATGTGCATCTACAGAGATGGGGCAGGTGGGTGAGGATGGAGAGATGGGTGGAGAGATGGAAGGAAAGATGGGCAGAGGGGTGAATGGCTGCGTGGCTGGGAGGGTGAGTGGGTGGACGGATGGACAGGTGGATGGGTGGGTGGATGGATGGAGGGAGGGAGGAAGGGTTGGAGACATGGGTGGGTGAATGAATGGATGTAAAGATGGGTGGGTAGATGGAGGGAGGGATGGGGAGATGAGTGGATGAAAGGGTAGAGGGAAAGAGAGGATGGAAGGTAGGAGTGAGAGAGGGACAGAGATGAGGGAGGGATGGGTGGATGGAGGGTGGAGGGATGGAGAGAAGGGGTAGAGAGAGAAGGGAGGGAGAAGTGGACAGACAGAGGGTGGCGTCCTCCAGGGTTTTATTGGACATGAAGCTGAGGAAGGCCCAGGGCTGGCCCATGAGCTCATTCAGATGATGGCAGCGCCCTCAGGGAGAGACACCCAAGGAGGAGGTCAAGCCATTCCTTTAGCACTGGACAATCAGGATGAATGGTCCCAGTTGCAGTGCTGCTCCAATAGCCAGAGGCCAGGTCTTAGACTTCCGTACTTTACCTGCCACCGGCGGTCTTGAGAGGAAGGTTTGTCCACAACCTGACCTCAGTGGAGGCCTCTGAAGGCTGGGCTCTGAGGTCACTAGGGGCAGGGCACGGGGGTGGGGGACAGCGTCAGCAAATCCCTTTGTCTCTGCTCCCTCCCAGAGGATGAACCGAAGACTGTGGGCTCACCTGTGATGGTCTCACCTTGGCCCCAACAATGAGGACCTGTGTGCCGTCCAAGACACCTCTGCCCAAGACACCTGTTACTCCGCTCCGCCGGCCTGGGGTCTAGGAGGCCCGTACACCTGACCGATGGCCCCAGGCTGCCTGAGCGAGATCAGTCGTTAGTCTTTTATGACCGCAGGAAGGGGCAACCGCAACCTCAAGGTCATGGCTTTCCCACCCTTCAACCTTCCTGGGTCTGAAGTCGGGAATCAGCTTCTGGCGGTTGTGGTTGTCTGATGACCGAGAGGGCCGTGGGATGCAGCACGCAGGACCGTGGTGTATGCAGTGCGGAACCCAGACAGGTTGGCGGATGGGTGGGGCCGTGGTAGATGGGTGGCTCTGGAGCAGGGGGTGGGTGAGGATCCTCAAACCCAGCCATCAGCTGGCTCCATCCACCCGCACTTCTCAGCTGCTGTCAGTCCGGTCTAGGTGCTCCCTCTGTGTACAAGGCACAGAAGGTGCCTGGCCTTGCATCAGCCCCCAGGTACCGACCAGACCAGGTGTGGGACCTCATAGGGCATTCGCCGGCTGGTCTGCAGCCGGCCACTGTGGTAGTTACGTAGCCGTAATTTGAGACTTAAGAATGAAGGGGCAGAGGTTAGCCTGTCAATCAGGTCGCAGCTTGATGACCTCATTTGGAGGCTCTAAGGAGATCAATAGCTCGCTGGAAGCAGGACACACATTCGTTCTCTGCAAGACATTACTGACGAGCCTGATAGAGCTACACTGATGCAGCCAGAGCTCTGGAGCCTGAGGGTCCTGGTGGAGACCCCTGCCAGTGCTCGTGGATGGTTGGATGGAAGGAGGGAGGGAGGAATGGGAATGGATGGAGAGATGGATGTAGGGATGGGTAGATGGATGATGGATGGACAGATAGGTCTGTGGACAAGTGGGTGGTAGACAGATGATTAAGGGGTGGGTAGACAGACAGACAGACAAGTGATCTCTAGCCACTGCAGCTCTTCAGTCTTCAGGACTGGGTCTGGGCGCTTAGAGGCCTCATCTGAACAAGGAAGCCACACCCCTTTCATTGGCAGAGGATAGAGGAATGGAGAAGCCCAGGGCAGCAGTGCCACACAAGGACGCAGCCTACGTCCTTGCATCTGGCTACCATCCCAGGCGGGGCTCTGGGCAAACACTGGGGCCCGAGCTGCCTTACTCCTGCCTGGCTCCCCTTCCCCAAGCGCCTTGTGGGAACCCATCCAGCCGTGCCATCACTGAGCCCAGACCAGCCAGCCCTGGGGCATTGCCAGGGAGCTGGGCTTCCACCCCAGCTTGCCTGGTTCTGCTGATGACAGGCAGGAGCCAGACAGGGCAGGGCAGCCCAGGATGCGGTGTCGGAAGGCTGGGGTCAGGCCGGACCCTCATCCCCTGCAGGATGTCTGCCTAGCGCTGTCCAGGCCTGAGGCCACAGCCCAGCCCCCAGCCCCCAGCCAGGAGAGTCTCCACACACCACTCCAAAGATGCCCTGCCCCGTGCCCCCCACCCTTCTGGAAGGGAAAGTATGTTCTTGTCCTTCATGGAAGACGAGGAACAAGGGCAGGCCAAGGCTGGGACCATCGAGGAGATGCCCTCCCACCACCACCCACCCCTCAGCCTCCCTGTCCAACCTGGGGTGACTGGTACAGAAGGTGGGGCGTGGGGAACCCTCCCAGAGACCATCCCCAGAGACCACCCCCCCTAAAGACTGGGTCGACAGAGACTCAGTTTCCCTAGTGGCCTCCCACTCCAGCCTCCGGCTAGCCTCGCCCTCCTAGAGCGGCACACACAGCGACCCTGACCCTGGGCCTGAGGTCCAGGGTGTCCAGCTGGCCCTGCTGTCCTCCTGGCACTGTGGGCCCCACCTCCGAGTGTCCCAGGCCCCCAAACCACAGTCGCATGTCTATGAGATGGTTCTGCCCCACCCATCTGTGGGGGGCCAGGTGAAGCTGTGGGTGGACACGTTCCCAGAATGCTCCAAGGCTAAGTAAAGGCCACCTGTCCTCCCGCCGAGGTCAGGCCCTCCACACACCCCCGCCCTGGCCAGCCTGCCCAGCCCCGCCGGACACTGATGACTCCACGTCTCCCTGAGACGGCCCATTTCCCCTCGGAAGGGGCAACTAATTCCTCCAAGGCCAAGAATTAGTCATGGGCCAAATGAGATTAAATGCCCTCAAAATGGAATTAAAGTGATGTCACCAGGCAGCCAAGCAGAGCCTCCTGCTTTAACCCCTTCCTGCTCAGAGCGAAGGTGCTGATCCATCCTCTCCTGCCCCCACCCAGGACACGGAGGCGGATGGGTTACCAGGGTGGGGGCCTCCTGAATATCCTTCCCATGGGGAGGGGCCACAGCTGTGCCGGGGCAGAGGTGAGGACCTGGGTCCTGCGTCACCAGCCTCATGGTGGGCTCAGAGCTGGAGTGGGAAAAGCCAGGGGAGCTGGATCTGATGGCCACATGCTGACCGCCGGCTGACCGCTCAGGCCTGTGGATTGACTGCTGGTTAAGTGCTCCCTCATCGTTGGTCATCGGGGGCCAAGGACTCACCTGCACTTCCCAAAGCCCCTCCCTTCACAGGGGCGGGTGACCGAAGGGAGATGGCCCCAGTGATGCTTCCCCCACACTCGCCTCCCAGCCAGCCACCCCCTCCCCAGGCTTGGAAGCAGGAGCCCTGTCCAGCGGGGCCCCTGGGCTCTGGACAGCTCAGGGCCACTTGGGAACAGGAGCAGGCGGGGACTTGATGGGCTGCAAGGCCAGGGAGAGAGGGGACCCATGGGGAGGCGGCCCGAGGACTCCCTCAGACCAGCGCGGTAGGAGGAGGCCAGGCCCTGAGCTGCCACTCATCACAGCGTGGCCACTCGCAGGGCAGGCGGGATCAATAGGCCAGCCTGGCCTGAGAGGCTGTAAATGGGGAGATTTAGGAGGTAGAGATGAAGCTGGTTGAGCAGGGGTGGGGTAGATGGGTGGGGACTCTGTGCCAGAGGAGGAGGACGGATGGGGACCAGAGGACAGGGAGAGGGACAGGAGGCCCAGGGAGGGAGGATTCGGGACTCCCCACCCCAGAAGCCAGCTTTGAACCCATTGAGTCTTGGGGGCCAGCTTCCAGCCATCAGCTGGAAGGCGAGTGTGGGGGCAGCGAGCTCCCTTCGGTCACCTGCCCCTGTGAAGGGAGGGGCCTTGGGAAGTGCAGGTGAGTCCTTGGCCCCCGGTGACTGATGATGATGAGGGAGCATGTAACCAGCAGTCAATCCACAGACCACCTGTGGGCCTCATACCTGCGGAGCCAGGATGCTGCCTGGCTCAGCCCCAGGCGTGGGCCTTCGGCCCAGTCACCCTGGGGGCTGTGGACAGATCCCGGGGCTGGGCTGCCTCACAGCTGCACACCCTGGGCCAGAGTTGGACTGGGCAGTGGGGAGGGGTGCTCAGGCCAGCCTCTACCCAGGACTGCCAGACTCAGGGCCTTGGGGACGTGCCCTCCTTGCCAAGAGTGTCTTTGTCCAGCCAAGGCCACAAGCCGGAGCCGGGCTGGGTCCCTCTGATGCAGAGGGGTCGCAGAGGCTCCCAGGGGTCCTGAGCCCATGTCCCTCCTGGCACCTGTTCCCTGAGCTCCGTGATGCCTGGGCTGGAAGTGGGGAGGTCCTGTGTCCCCCCGCAGGGGCCTCTCTGCTCTACAGGCCCTGGGTCTCACTGTGTGCAGGGGGCGGGTCTCTCTGTGTTAAGGGCACTGTGCTCAGGGGTGTCGGGGGACACTGTGTCCAGGGACCCCTTGACACCTCTTAGTGACCACACTGGCGGGCTCTGCAGTCAGGAGGCCAAGGACAGAGAGGTGAAGGGCCCTGGACAGACAGGGAAGAGGTCAAGCCTGCTGCTTCAGGCAGCAGTTGTACTCGCCATTGGGGGGCAGTGTCCTTGTCTGACAGCCCCTCTCCCATCAGGGGTGGTTCAGGCACACCCCCCATGACAGTACAACAGGGGGCCTATATCCAACGGCCACACTGAGCCCTGTAAACAGTGCCCCCCTCCCTTGGTCCCCACTGAGCACAGCCACTTGGCCTTCCTTGAGACCCTGAGACCCACCCTCCCTGAGTGGGCCAATGGCTCCCTCGGGCCTCCAGGGGCCACTGCTGCCACTTGCAGTGACCGCCACGGGTCGTTCTGAGCTGACCCCCCTCTGAGGAGCCAGGATGCCCAGCAGCTGGTGGAGCCGCAGACAATGGCGGGGAAGCAGAGCAGCAAAGGAGGCCGCTGCTTTGCCGTTTCTGGCAGATTGCTTTCTCAGCGAGCAGCTCACAGGACACCTTGTCCCAGCCAGGAGCCCACCCGCCCACCACCGGAACGACAGCCCTGCCTGAAGCTGTTGCAGCGTCCCCAAGTGGGTGATGGAGCCGGGGTACCCCTGCCCTACGCCCCCCTCCCTGCAGGCAGCCTCTCTGGAGGCCGGCAGGCCTGCTGCCCATGCCAGGCCCCATTGGCAGCACATCCTTGGTGTCCGAGGGAGCACAGGGGAGGGGAGGAGCAACACAGCGACTAGGGGCCAGGCCCCAGGTCAGGTGACCGGTCAGAGGGGGACCGTGAGTGACTGGTGGGGAAGCGTGGCCTCTTGCAGCTCCCTGGGCCTGGTCACCATGTCTGTCCAGGCTGTCTTCCTGACACTCGGCCCCTGTCCGTCGGAGCCTGGAGAGCCAGCACCTGCGTCCGGGTTTACAAGCCCTGCAAGGCCTCCCGCCCAGACTCGGGTCACACACCACTTGTGGACCCCACTTAAAGCCCACCAACATGCCGCCCAACTCGCTGCACAAGGGGACCCACTCTCAACCTGGAGTCCCGGCCTACTGTCCAACCTGCTGCCCACCACGCTGCTCACCGCCTGACCACCTGCCAGCCGCCAGGTCTTCACAGAATTGAGCTTCTCTGATGATTTTCTCAGCCTGCAGATGGAATCAGTATGGTGACCGGGTACAACCTGACGCGCATCTTCCCTGATTTTATACCACGCAGCGCTCCCTTGTTTCCTTGCCCCTGGACCCACGTGCAGAATGCAAGAGCACGGCGGGTGTTCTGGAATTTCCATTCTTCTCAAGGCTGCCCATGTTGCACAGTTGCCTTTGCACCGTCAACAAAACACAAGTGAACATTGTTCTAGCATTCTCTGCCTTCAGCCAGGCTCTATCTGACGTCGGCAGTGAGAGCCCTTGTTCCACGTCCTCTTCTGATCCGGCCTGACCCTCTGGCAGCTCCCTGTCCATGCGCTGCTGCACCGTCCTGGGATGACGTGACTGTTGGAAGCAGACCCTTACTTGCATCCGAGATCCCTGAGATTGTTGAACACGGTCCCCGTCCTGCGGGCCCCTTTCTTTGGGTCTCTCCAGGTCAGTTGGTCCGGTAGCTCCTTCCGAATTTCCTGGCAGAGACGGGTTAGTTTCCCATCAGTCCCTGGGCCTTCCTGCTCCCCTGCCTCCTCCTGACCTGGCGGGACGTCGGCCGGCTCTTTGTGGTGCGGTGACTGCGCGCTCATCCCAGCTTCTCTGGAGGCTGCCTGCAGCGTTGGATGTTTTACCCAGGGAAGCTTTCGATATTGCAACTTGAGTCTTGACTGTTTTCTTCAATTCTTTCAGCGTATTCCTCCTTTGTGACCTTTAACCCCAGGCCTCTGCCCCTTTCCCTCTAATTTCCTACCTTGTCTTCTCAAATGTTAACATTTCCGGGTCAGCTCTTTGACTACATCACGCCTTTGGTTTGCCTTCGCCGCTCGATGCTCAAGAGCATCCAGCACCCAGTTCGTGTGAGGCGGTCTTGCCGTCACCCCGCGGCGCATCAGGCCCCCTGCGGCTCGTGTCCGGTGCGTCCTCTGCCGGTCTCAGCCCTCAGCAGGATATGCTCAGGCTGGGCTTTGGCTCCAGGGGATGGATTTTCATTTCCTTCAGCTTCAACTTGAACTTTCGGTGAGCACTTCACAGCCTGCTCCACGGGCGCCCCTGACCTTGCGCTGGCTGCTAATATTGAGTTTCTCCATCGCTCCTTCTCACAGACATTGTTTGATTTCTGCGTGTCCCACCTGGTGCTGAGTCTCCGTGTATGTTGTTAAAATGTATTTGCCGTGAAGAAGTCGTTGGTCCTGCAAAACTCTATCATGTGGCCTTGAGCTCCATTTCCCATCACCATCCTTCCAGCCGCTCGGGAGTCTCATCTTTGCCGCGTGTGCGCCCATTTCAGACCCAAGCACTGGGTAAAACCCTGGCATTTCTTTACCATTAATTAGCTTCAGTGGCTAGTGCATAAATTTGAATAAAAGTTGTATTAACTTCTTTGTGGGTGTACATACATTAGCCTATCACAGGCACCGTAAAAGAGTTCTCATAGAACCTAAGAAAAACTATATTTAATCTGCTTAAAATGATATGTTGATCACGTATTGCTCTGGGATTAAAAGTGGTGATACACATGGCTGCGGGGGGAGCCAGTGGAGAGGGAGGGGGACGGTGACACCGGGAGCTAATGGAACGGGGTGACACCAAGCCCGGTCATGCCACTGGGCTCCTGCCTGCAGCCCTGTCCCACACCATGCCCACTGGGGCCACAGCCCCTCCCTTGGGACACATACCCCTCCAGGTCCTCCCGGTGGGAACACCTGCATCTGGCTCCCCGAAGACTTCTCAACTTGCTCCCTCTTCCTCTCTTTCTGTCTCTTTCTTCATCTCTCTGTTGGTCTCTGTGTCTCTCCCTCTCCCCTGTGGCCTCTCTCTCTGTCTTCTGTCTTCTGTCTCTCTTTCCTCCTCTCCCTGTTCCTCTGTCTTGTCTCTTTTCCCCTCTCTCTCCTCACCCGTCTCTCTCTCTCCAACAAGCCAAACATCTTTCTTCCACTAATTATTGGAGAACATATTTCCCCCCCAAAAAAAATAATTAGGCAATTTAAATCATGTGCTCTTTCCTGGAGAACTATATTTAACCCCGATTTGAATGTAATTTACACATCGCAGCTCCCTTAAGCGGTTCTGGAAGCCAAACCGCGGATCAAATATTTCTTCAGTGTCAGGCGCTGCTTCATCGTGGCTTGAACTGAGTTTGTTTGTCAGCGAAGCGTTTGATCTCCTCCTTCCCTCTCCGCCCACAGCAATCTCTCCTGCATCAATATGGCACCCGGTTCTCTAGGCGCTGGGCGCTGATGTCGTACGGGAGCGTGTCTGCAATTTGTGAAGTCTTTCAAAAGATGCATATTCAGATCGAAGTAGAAAAGACAGACCGAAAAGGTGTGGGGTGAGACTGCCCTGCTTGCTGGTCCCAGAACTGCTGACCATTCCCCACGCTGCGTGACCACCTCTGGGCCCCCAGAACAGAGCCCAGACAGCCACCCACCCGCCAACCAGGTCTGCTGCAGTGCCCATGCCCGTCTCCCTTCTCCACCAGGAAGGGTTAGGGTCACCATCGCTCCATTCTGCCCCATTGCAGCCCTGTAAGGTGGGCTGGCCGTGGGAAGCTGGGCCTTGAGTAGGGAAGGCCGAAGGCCAAGTGATATGATTTCATTCTGGGGCTGCAGAAGACTGTGGACGGTGCCACAGAGGGCTGGGAGGACAAGCGGACCCGTGTTGGAAGAAGGACAGCCAGAGTGCTCCTTAGAGGCGAGGAGGGCGAGCCTTTGTCTCACACACGTTGGACATGTTGTCAGGAGAGACCAGTCCCGGGAGAAGGACATCCTGCTTGCTAAAGGGGAGGGGCAGGGAAAGGAGGACGGCTTCTAACGAGATGGACGGACGCACTGGCTGCCCCCAGGGCTCAGGCTGGCACAGGCCATGGGCGTTTTCACCTGTTGTGTGCGGGCCGCCATGGGTCAGAGCTGACCCAGGGGCACCTAACAACGTTACAGAGTAGAGCTGCCCTGTGGGCCTTCAGTGCTGGGCTGCTGGGAAGGCAGCAGTTTGATCCCAGCAGCTGCTCCACGGGAGACAGTGAGGCTGCCACCGGCATGAAGCCTCGGAAATGCTGGGCACAGTTCTCCTCTGTCCTGCAAGGTCACGATGGGTTGGGGTCAGCTAGGTGGCAGTGGGAATTAGTCTTCACAAGAGCAGGTCACCACATCTTTTCTCCCAAGGGTGGCTGATGGTGCAAGAGCCAACCTTTCCATTAGCAGCCAAGCACCAGGGCCCCACAGACTGGGGGCCTCGCAGCCCTGGGGCGGGAAGTCTGGCCCAATATCAGCCGCGCTGTTCCTTCCGAGAGCTCTGCCAGGGGATCCATCTCTGCTGCCCCCACTCCTGGGCTCCGGGTGCCCTCTGACTGCAGCTGCAGCAGCACGGTCTCCTTCCTCTGACCCCTGTCTCCTTGTCTCAGCTCCGCTGATAGACAGACAGGGGATGGATGGATGGATGCACGATGAATGGATGGGCACATAGAAAAACATCTCTAGAGATGGGCATATACACAAGTTGGTATATGAAGATACACACACAGAGGTTGATATATGAAGATACACACACACAGGTTGGTAGATGAAGATACACACACACAGGTTGGTAGATGAAGATACACACACACAGGTTGGTAGATGAAGATACACACACACAGGTTGGTATATGAAGATACACACACACAGGTTGGTAGATGAAGATACACACACACACAGATTGGTATGTGAAGATACACACACACATACAGGTTGGTATATGAAGATACACACACACAGGTTGATATATGAAGATACACACACACAGGTTGGTAGATGAAGATACACACACACAGGTTGGTAGATGAAGATACACACAGGTTGGTAGATGAAGATACACACACACAGGTTGGTAGATGAAGATACACACACAGGTTGGTATATGAAGACACACACACACAGGTTGGTATATGAAGACACACACACACAGGTTGGTAGATGAAGATACACACACACAGGTTGGTATATGAAGACACACACACACAGGTTGGTATATGAAGATACACACGCAGGTTGGTATGTGAAGATATCCTCTTGTTTGTTCTGCTGAGAGGGCCCAGAAAAAGATACCCCAAAAGCAGGGAGCACTCCGTTTGAGGCTGTCGATGCCATTCCCCACCAGAAGCTGATCCCAGATATGATGGCTAAGGTTTGGTGTCAACTCATCTGGGCCAAGACTCAGCCCTGTGGTCACTGAGACACAATAATTCCCTATGATGAGACCCTCTTGGGCTGTGACCTGCTCCCCATCTACGTGGGCACTGTGGGAAAGCTTGCCTGCTTTTTGCTGGATCTGGATCCTGTATCCGGCGCGTCATCTTTAGACTTTAGCCTATGGCCTGACCCATTGCTTGCCAAATCTGGGAGTCATCCACAGCCTGTCTTTGGATTCATTTGTCTCTGCAAGCAGAAGCCTGCAGTCTGCCCGTGCATCTTAAGTTCATTAGTTCCTACCGCTCCCCAAGTCAGGAGAAGCCTGCAGCCTGACATCAGACCCACAGACTTGGAACTTGCCCACCTCCACAACTATGTGAGCCACTCCCTTGTTTAAGGAAGCCTGGTGGCCCAGTGGATTATGCAATGAGCTGCTATCTGCAAGGTCAGCAGTTCTAACCCACCAGTCACCCTGAGGGAGAAAGAAGAGGCTTGTCTGTTGAAGGTTTGAAGTCTTTGAAACCTGCCCCCCAGGGTCACTATGAGTCCCAGTGGACTAGAGGGCAGTGGGCGTGGCTCTGGGGTTTGGGGACAAGCATCACTGGCTGTGCTTCTCAAGAGGGACACCGGGCCTGGGGCACAAACACAGAAGATGAGCCTGAGCGTCCTGCAGCAGCAGCCAGGCCGAAGTGCTCAGAACGACCCCAGCTACGTCCCCATGGGGAGGCCAGAGGACGCAGGCTCAGTGCCGGGACACTCCGAGCAGTGTTTCTAGAGTCTAAGCCCGCGTGTAAAACGCACACCTGCTCTCACACCGAAACACATGAGTGAGTGAATCCAGGAGAAGGTGTGAGCGCCCCCGTGTAGAACTCCAAGGAGCAGGTGTGGACTGCTCTGGGTGACTCCCCCCAGAGGACAGGGCAGGATGTGGGCAGGACAAAGAGTCCCTCCATTCAGGCAGAGAAGCCTGTCAAACTTCTCTTCAATTGAGTGACCAGGTCCCCTCAGCTGTGATGCATGGCGCTGGCGGCAGGCGTCAGTTCCATCGGCATGAGCGATGAGGGCGTCGGTGTCTGAGGCCCTCCTTGAGAGCCAGGGCTCGGCCAGCCCTCCTCCAAACGGTCATCAGCGAGGACTGAGGACCGTCACAGCCAAGCGGAGGCGGCGGAGATCAGGACTCGGGGTGAAGCATGGCCCTGGCAGCGATGGGGCCCTGGGGGGAAGAAGCATGGGATGCAGCTAACGGGTCAGGAGAGGCTGGGGGCCGCGTGCTCTCATGCTGGCCCTGCTTTGCAAGTGTCCCATAAATCTTAGCTGGCTCGCCGAGAAAGGAACTGGGATTGCTGCTCCCCCTCAGCCCTCAGCACAATTGGTTTTCTCGGTCTGGGGAGTGTGATTTCCCTGCTCTGTGTCCGGGACTGAGAGCAAGGGAAGTGACACAGGAGTCCTCCGGAGGCTGAGGACGTGGCTGGGAGGAGACCCATAGTGAGTGGTGGGGAAACTGAGGCAGGGAGACTCAGAGAACGCCCAGGCAGTGACGAGGGCAACTCAGCCTCCCTGCTCTCACCCTGCGGGGGGAGGGGGGGGGGAAGAGGTGGCCGATGGGAAATCCAGAGGTAAATCCCAGGCTGCTGCAGCCCCAGACCCCAGATGTCCAGCAGACCTGGCATGCAGGAGCTGGTTTCCATGGAGGGAGCGGAGGGCCTGGGCACTGAGCTAGAAGTGCCCAGCACCAGGGGCTGCAGACTGTGTGCCTGGCACGGCGACAGCATGCAGCCTCTTCTGAGAGTGCCGCATGTCGCATGAGTGGCCCGAGGCTGGGCGGGGTGGACACGGAGTCGGTGCAACCCCTGTCCCTCCAAAACACTTGGCGTTAAGTGTAATGGGTTTTAGGGAATTTATTTTGCCAATTTTAGAACCCACCATAAAAAAGAAAAACGAGAGGGTTTTATGAGGTGTACTGTATATCTTTAATACTCGTATTTTTTTCTCGAAATGCTGAGAATATCAATTACATTTATGGCTTCATGAGGAGCTGCTGCAGCCCCCGGGGGGAAATGCAAGGTTTAGCAGAAGTTAATCGGTAGTGGGTGCAGGGAACCCCAAGGAGTCTGGGGCCTGGGATGTGCGGGCACTGGGGGCTCTGACCGTGAGTGCTTCAGGTTTGGGGGGGTGCATGCATGTGTGTGAGTGTGTTGTGTGCATGTATTTGTATGCATGCTGTGCCTGTGTGTGTACATGTCTTTGGGTACATGTGCCTGTGTGTGTACATGTCTTTGGGTACATGTACCTCTGTATGTACCTGTCTTTGGGTACATGTGCCTGTGTGTGTACGTCTTTGGGTACATGTGGGGGGATTGTCTGTGTGTGCACACATGCACACGTGGCATGGTGCCTGAGTGTGTGTGTCTATGTATGCATGGGTGCATGATGTGAGCGTGTGCACACACATGTATCTTTATTTCTAAACAGGGCTGTTCTGGGGAGAAATGAGGAAAACCACACGCAGCAGGAGTGGGTCCCACGCACCCTGCCCCCGGGAACTTGGCAAGGGGACCCTGGCCCCCTATGCTCACCCACAGGGCCTCCTGCGCCTGCCCCTCCAAGGCCAGTCTCCCCGTAGGGGCTGAGACTGCAGGCCCAGGTCACGTGCCCTGAGGACAGACAGCTGTCCTGGGCTCAGAGTGGGCTCCGCCCCTCCCCCTCCAGCGACTGAACAGGGGTCCCAGACCTGCTATGAACTCTCTCCTGGGGGTCTTGTCAGCCCACACGCATGCACACATTCCCACACTCACACATACCTACACAAGAGCCAGGTCCACATATTCACACACCAATGCATATGTTCTATGCACAGATTTGCAAGCATGTTCACACCTATGTGCACACACACCCATGCACAAATACACATATGCACAATCACTCACACTCATTGACACATACACACGTCTGTGAACACACACACATGCAGGCATACACATAGACATGCACATGTACACTCACATGCATATATATGTGCCCATGGGCACACACAATAACATGCACGTGTACATACATGCACACACATGCAAACACACATTCCTGTGCACATACCCATGCAAGTATGCGCACTCACACAGACATGCACACACTCATGCATGTATGCACATGGACACACATGTGAACACACCCATGCAAACATACATGCCAGTGCACATACCCACGCACATATGCACACTCGCACAGACATGCACACACCCATGGACATCGCAGTGAGAAAGAAACCCTGAGCACAAGCCTTGGCTGTGCCTGAACGGGGCATGGGGGTTCTCGCAGCCCTGAAGCCCCAGTCCCTTCTTGGGGCGACTGCACCTGCATGGAGAAGCCTGAAGCCCCGAAGCCC
Source organism: Echinops telfairi (assembly GCF_000313985.2). Lineage (NCBI taxonomy): Eukaryota > Metazoa > Chordata > Mammalia > Afrosoricida > Tenrecidae > Echinops > Echinops telfairi. The sequence continues at coordinate 857,727 of NW_022103915.1, forward strand.
AGGCCGGGCCCCTCCAGAGATGACCGCACCTGCACAGGGGGCTCCCAGACCGCTGCCCGGGCCCTTCCTGGGCCAGCCGGCCACGGAGGCCTCGAGCCTAGGTGTAGCCCATCTCAGCACTGCTTAGCCTGATTTACAGCCGGAGTGGCATGTGCTGAAAGCCGGCTGCAGGATCCATCCTCTGCCACCTACTGGGCCATCGGCAGCCGCCACGAGCGCCGAGGAGGGCGTCAAGCGCGTGATTTATGAGGACACAGCCGCCAGCTGGGCCGGCGAGTGGACATTAAATTCTTCCCCTACAAGGGCCGCCCGCTGCTGACACGTGTGGCCGCTCTGTCAAGGGTTTGTCCTGGGGGACCCCAGCACGGCCAAGGTCAGCCTCTCTGCTTCCTGCGGACCTGGGGGCCAGCTCAGGACCAGCACGGGAGCCTGGCCCTCCCCCAGAACCACCGCCGACTTACTCCGTGACCACAAATGTGTCCTTTCCCTCTCGGGGCCTCAGTTTACCCCTGGCACCACGACGACCACTCGGGACCTCAGTTTACCCTTTAACCACAGGGAGAAGGGTCCCGATGGGCTCTAGGGGCTGTGTGAGCACAAAGCAAGTGGGAGGTGACAGCCCACCCCCACGTGGGACCTTGTCTGCTGCCCGTGGGCCCAGCCTGGCCCTCACGCAGCACCTGTGGGTCCCATGCCTGCCTGTTTAGGGGACCCCTCACTGCCCACTGATCTCCCTCTGTCCCAGAGAGAGCCGTGGTGGTCGTCCCATAATCTGGTGTCAACTTGTGAAGGGGTGGGGTCTAGCCTGTCAATCAGGCTGCAGCTGGATGACTTCATTTGGAGGTGCTAAGGAGATAACTAGCTCGTTGGAGGCGGGACACACACTCACTCCCTGCGAGACATTCCTGTTGAGGAGACATGGAGCTACGCTGATGGCAGTCAGAGCCTTGGAGCTCTGGAGACCCACGCCAGCGCTGAGATGCCTCCACTGCCACTGGATCCACAAGACTCTCCACCCACTGGCCTGTGATCTTCCTGCATTCGGCATCATTGCATG
>NW_022103915.1:859077-876320 GCF_000313985.2 Echinops telfairi
GGTTCGACAAGCCCTGGGTGTCCTCAGGAAGCTGCAAAGACTGAGATTTGCCCAGAGGAAAAGGAGGCACCTGTCTGGAAACCCTGGGGGGAAGGGTGTGACAGGAAGGGTGGGGGCAGGCACTTTGCCTATGGGAGAAGCCCCATGAATGCCCCCGGCCTCCTGGTGGGTCTCCATCATGGCCCTGCCTTCTGGGAGTCTGCCGGGACTGCCCCTGCCCAGCACAGGCCCAAGCACATATGATGGGCTCCACACAGGCCCCCAATAGCCCCTGGCCAGCACTGTGTGTCTCCAGCACATTCCCACAGCATCAGCTTCACTCCAAACCAGCACGATGTCTGGTCTCCCCATCCAGAAACCAGCTGTGCCCACTACCCATACCAGCCCCTGTCCACACGCTGGCCAACCCGAACGCAGGGACGGAGCTGCCTGAGGTCAGCTCTCCCACCCTGCTCTGAAACACACTCACACAGTGCATAGTGCATGTCTTCAAACACACACAAACATGCACATGTAGACACGCACTCAGGCACACACCTGCACATGCTGGTATCCACTCACACACCTACATGTACCCTCTCACAGGCATACATCCACACCCTCACTCAACTGACATGTGCACCCATATCCACACACATGCTGTGCTCACGTGTGCATGTTCACGTGCACACACAGTCACACACTGACCTGCACATACATGCTCATGATACGTATTTGTGTGCACATACATGCACATGCCCACACTCAGGGCAGTGGAGCCACACTCCCCAGCCTGCACACAAGTTAATTCAAGGCTCGGACACCCTCACACATCCATGAGAGCACTCGCTCACACATATGTGGCATGCACTGAGTGCACGCTCATACACACAGCACGCACTCACGTACCCTCATGCCCACTCACGCAGCACACCTTCACACACAGCACACACTCACCCACACAGTACACACTCACAGAGACATACACATGTGCACATGCCCACTCACACAGCACACGCTCACACACACATCCACTTACACAGCACAAACTCATATCCACTCCCACAGTGCACACTCACACTCACATGCCCTTATACCCACTCACAGCACATGCACATCACGGAGCACATACATGCTCACACACAGCATATGCACATCACAGAGCACATACACACTCACATGCACACCCTCACACCCACTCACATGCTCGTATGCACACTCACACAGTCACCCTTACACCCACACATGCAGCACATGCACACCCTCACACCCACTCACATGCACACACTCACCCTTATACTCACTCACATAGTACATACACACACACAGCAGACACGCCCACCCACACAGCACATACTCACACACACTCACACACACTGACACCCACTTACGTGGCACACACCTACATACATACACACAGGACACACACACTCACATATTACACACGCACATACACACAGCACAGTAACATACCCTCACACCTACTCACACAGCACACACACTCACACTGTCATACCCACACACATGTACACAGCACACACTCACACATATTCACCCTTATACCCACTCACACAGCACCGTCACATCCACTCACACCACTTGCATGCACGCAGCACACACTCACTCACAAGCTCACTCACACTGAGCCAGGCCTGTCCCTCCCAAGTTCCCCTCTCCCACCCAGGGGGACCAGGACCCTCGCTCCGTGAGCCCTCCTGGAACAGACCACATTTGTAAGGACAACCTCGGGACAGGGTCTCTGTCACCGCAGAGGGGCTAGGACTGCAGCGCGTCTCTCTCGGGGACCCAGCTCCCCGTGCCACTTCTGAGCCCCGAGTCAGGACAGCCTGGCGTGGGGCAGGGCCGAAGGCAGGCACAAGAAGCAGGACACTCCCTGCCTCTAACCCACGGGCAAGGCTCTCCCAGGCTGGGCCTCAGTTTCCCCGTCTGGGGCACCTGTCCTCTGAGTTCACCCTGCTCAAAGTCAGGATCCCTGCTGAGGTGGGGTCCCTCGAGGCCCCCGCCCAGAGCCCAGCCTGAAACAATGCAAATGCCTGCCCCTCCAACTCTCCTCTCTCTGGAGCATAAATGAGAAACCAATATGTTGCAGGACTTCAATCCAAACCACAAATACAAGTATTTCCCATTACAAAGAGTGATTCTACACTCGTGGCAGCTGCTCCCCAAAGGAGCCAGCCCATGGGGGCTCTCAGGCAACAGCCCCCGCCTGTCCACTCCAGGGGACGCCCAGGGTCTGGGGACATCGCAGCGGGCTCCCTCGAGCATCCTGGTATGGTGCAGCTGGCCCTACGGTGCCTGCCTCATAAATATTGCCACTTAATGAACAGTGCGAGAAGTTAATTAATTGTCAGCATAGCTACACATGGCCACATTCCACCTGCCATAAAGCACACCTTGGTGGACTTATTACATCAGCTTGGCCACTCTCACACCTGGGCCCCCACCACTTCCCGCCATCTGAGCCGTTTGGCTTTTATGGGTTTCAAAATGCCACCCAGGGGACAGATGGGGCTAAGGAAGGAGAGGGCCGGGGGGTCCTTCGACGTGTAGGACGAGGCAAAGTTGGGGACGGGGCAGGTGGATGGTCACCAGCTGAGGCTGAGCACTAGGGCTCTGACTGGACACCATCTGCTCCCCCAGCCCCTGTGCCAGGTCCCAACGTCACAGGTCACACTTACCTACAGGTGGGGTTGACCCTGGTCTTGTTGGCCCACACCCAGCCTGAGTTCAGCACCCACATCACATCACGCCCACTGCAGATGCCCGTCTGGACTCAGCTGGCCCCTCCCTGTGGGGTGGGGGGTGTCCTCTCTGCTCGTTGGCCCCAAGAAGGGAAGTGTGAGTGGTGCTACCTGCCAGCCCAGGCAGGACACCCCAGCTATCCCTGACCCCAGACCCCGGGACACAGAAGTGAGAGCCCAGGAAGCATGAGGCTGGCTCAGTTTCCCTCCCAGACCCAAACACCCACCTGGCCACCCACCAGTACCTGCCAGAGTCCCTCCTACCCCACCCACTCTCTGTCTAGTGCTCACAGGCTTTGTGTCCCACGTCACTGTCCAACAAAAGCCGCCAACGTGATCAAACGATTCCTGGTCACGCGGCCACTCCCAACACTGTGGAGACGTGGCGCTGGAGGTGCGGCTATTGTGAGGGAGGAGACGGGTCTTGGATTTTGTCTAACAACTTGATCAAGGCGTCATGGACGTAAATGCCGTAGCTGCAGGGAGTGGGTGGTTGTGCAGAAGGAGCCCTGACGGTCCCCCGGGGAGGTGCACTCACAGGTGAACCCAAGGACGGCCCTCCGACCCACCAGAGCCACAGCAGGGGCAAGAGCGGAGGGCGCTGAGAGGGACCTGCTGAGACAGCCCTGCTCCCCACCAGCAGCCCAACCAGCGGTTAACGTCCATCCGTCCGTCAGAATGGAGCGTCGCACCGACCAGAAACCTAAGCAAATACACCAAGACCTAGAGCTGCCGTGGCCCACCAGATGCCAGCCCGAGGCGATTCCATCCACATCTCCGTCACGCAGCCAGGGAACTTGCTCGTCACCCCACTCCCCCCCGCCCTGCCCCTCCCTGGTCCCCAAGCAGAGGCCCGTCTACTTTCTGTAAGAAAGATGAGGTGCACATTCTGGAGTGTTATATAACTCCCTTACAGACCCACAATGACCTTCCCTGTGTGGTCTGGCTCGCTTCATTGGGCACACGGTGGGAGAGCCTTCCTAGCCGAGTGTGCGTCCATGGCACGTGGATTGGTACTGTCGGTGGCCTTCCCCTGAGGGACATGCCACACTTTATTCGCCCCCACCCCCCACTGATGTGGACACCTGCGTGGCTTCCCGTGTTGGGTTCTCAAACGTTGCCGTGAACACCTGTGTACAGGCCTCTGTGAGGGTGCGTGCCGCTCTCTTGGTGAACACCTGGGAGGGGAGAGGTTCGATGCCATGGCAGGTGTGTGTCTGATGACCTGAGCGAGTCCCTCTGCTGCCGGCAGCACCGTCGTGCTATTAGGACTTTTGGCCTCACCTGTTTTCCGCTGTTTTCCTCCTTTTCTGACCTCCTCTGGGTGATTTGAATGCCTCTTCCCGTGTCTGCTAGTGTTCCTCTGGGACTTCGTGGCTGGCAGTCTTGGGTGCCTTCGGGTTGTCCGAGGAGCCGTGCTAGAGCAGCGGCTCCTCGCTCTGCGGTGCTGGAGACGCTGGGCTTGCTGTGCTCTGGGCTGGTGCACGTTATGTGTTGGAGTCGATGCCACTCCGAGCAACAGCATGGATGCGACGGTGTGCAGTCCTGCCGCCTGCAGGAACACACTCCTATTCCCTGTCCTTGTGGAGAGGAGGAGAATGGGAGGCCCTGGCTGGTGGAGATGACGGGGCATCCCTCGGTGTGGGCTGCGACTCAAGGTCGAGAAGACCCGCGTCTTCACCACTGGGCCCAGAGGTCAAATCATGAGAAACGGAGAAAGGGTTGGAGCTGTCAAGGAGTTTGTGTTGCTTGGACCCACAGTCGATACTCCTGGAAGTGGCAGACAAGAGATCAGAAGACACGTTGCATTGGCTAAATCTGCTGCCTGGGACCACGTTAAAAGTATTAGAGAGAAAGGATGTTCCTTTGAGGACGAAGGTGCACCTGACCCAGCCTTGGTGTTCTCCATTGAATCATATGCATGTGAACGTTGGACACTGGGGAAGGAAGACGGAAGAAAACTCCCCGCATTTGAGTCGTGGTGCTGGAGGAGAATATAAAACGTACCATGGACTGCTAAAAGGACAAACGAATATGTCTTGGGAGAAGTATGGTCAGAGGGCTCCTTAGAGGCAAGGATGGCAAGACTTTGTCTCACATCCTTTGGGCATGTTGTCAGGAGAGACCAGTCCGTGCAGAAGAGCATAATGCTTGGTAAAGTGGAGGGGCAGCCAAAAGCAGGAAGGCCCGTGCAGGATAGACTGACAAAGGGCTGCAGCAATGGGCTCAGGCACAGGAATAATCTGAGGACGGTGGGGGACTGTGCAGTTCTCTGCTGTGCTGTGCACTGGTCACTATGGGGCGGGACAGAGATTTGATGGCACCTAACAATATGTCCAGTTCTCCTCCCTGACCATTGGGCTGTGGTGGCCACTCAGGTTTTACACACGCCATAGACTCTTGGGAGAAGTACAGCCAGGGTCCCGCCTCCCGCCGTGTCACTTCCTCTCCAGCCCTCGCGTAGCCAAGAGGGAGACCCGGTGCTACCGCGGCCCTCTTTTTCCCAGGCGGCGGGAAGATGGCGGACACTCAGACTGAGTATGCCTACCAAAAGCAACCGACCATCTTCCAAAACAAGAGGTGGGCCCTGTTGGGAGAAACTGGCAAGGAGAAGCTCCCCCGTTACTACAAGAGCATTGACCTGGGCTTCGAGATGCCCAAGGAGGCCATTGAGGGCACCTACATGGACAAGAAATGCCCCTTCACCGGCAACATCTCCATCTGAGGGCAGATTCTGTCCCTCAGGCGTGGTGACCAAGATGAAGCTGCAAAGGACCATGGTCATCCGCCGAGACCACCTGCACTACATCCACAAGCACAGCCACTTTGGGAAGGGCCCCAAGAACATGTCCGTGCACCTGTCCCCCTGCTTCAGGCATGTCCAGATCAGCCACATCGTCCCCATGGGAAAGTGCCGGCCCCTGAGCAAGACCATGCCCTACAACTTGCTCAAGGTCACCAAGGCTGCAGGCACCAAGTAGCAGCTTCAGAAGTTCTGAGCCTTCTGCCTTCCAGTGAAATAAAGTTAATTTTGGTCTCACTCAACAAAGGGGGGGGGGGGCGGACTCCCAGCAAGATGGTGACCGAGTAACACATACCAGAGGGACTCTGCAGAAATCAGTGCAGGAGAGCAACTGAGAGCGGAACTCCACTCTGCTGGGACACAGCAGGGGCATCAGAAAGATAAGTGGACACAGACCCACTAGGTTTTCAGGAGCTGTGGGCTTGGGGCTTACCACTGTGGAGGCCAGCTGAGCCCCACCACAGCCGCCAGCCCAAGGGCTTTACTTGAATACAGCCACAGCTCGCAGCAGCCTCTGGGCAGGGTTTAAACCCCTCCAGCCCCACAGTCAGGCAGGCAATCAGGGCTCAGCTATATCTTTACTTTTGTTTCTCTCTCTTCTCTTTTCCCCCCAGTCTTAGTGGGCTCAGATTTTTTCCCTTCTCTTTCCTGTCACAGGCCACTGCTGGCCTCGAAACCATTCCCCTTCGTCTAGGGCAATGACGCCCCTCTCCACCCAGCTGGGGCAGCTCCAGCGCTTTGCAGAATGACACGCGACTGGGGAAACCCTGCCCACCTTCTGCCACAGGGGAACTCTCACCTACCCTCTAAGACCCTAAGTGGTCTGGGGAACTCCCACCCATCCTTTAGGGTGCTCCACTTGGCTGGGAGAACCTCTGCCTGCATTCCATGGAGCTCCACATGGCTGGGGGTGACCCAGCCGTCCTCCGCAGTCCCACGTGCCGAGGGAACTTCCTCCCACTATCCCTAGTGCTTCCCACGGCCTACGGCAGCTCTGCCAACCCTCTCCTGTGCCCCATGCTGCTGCAGGAACCTCTTCCATGCCCACGCAGCTATCTAGCCGACTAGGGCAATTCCACCCACCGTCCATGGCCCTCTACACCAAAGCGGGCACACCCACCTGCCCTTCGCAGCCCTCCCGTTGCAGCAGGCACCCCCGCATCCCCTCTGAGGTGCCCCAAGTCACCATGGGCCACACCAGCACGACTTCCTCTGAGATCATACAGTGCAACGCCATCCTTGTGGGTACACAACCACCCAACCAGCATCCCCTGAGAGGACCATCCGACTTTCCCTCCAAATAACAGAATACTGGTTGGCTAGGGAAAGAGTGAAACCACGGGAGGATAAAGTGGTATCCCAACCCCACAATGCAATGAGCTGCAGGGAGTTTGAAGAAGCATTCCTACACGTCTCCCAAAGAGAGCCTAGTGCTCTTTGAGTCTCTGGAAAATGGCGCCGGGCTTCTCTAAAACAGAACAATGCAAACAGCAATCAGCCCCAACAACCTCAAAACAAAACAGGAGAAACAAACAAAAATGTCAGGAGAAGTCCTGAATCTAATGACGTGCATAGAAGAAGCAGACATTGATCCACCAAAGTCAGAAATCTTCAGAATGCTGCCCAGAGTCATACAAGATATGAGGGAAGCTATACAGAAAAAGGATAAAATGATAGAGGAGATAAAGGCCACGCACCAAAGGAAAATATAAGACCTAAGGGATGAGATAACAAAGGCCAATAGCAAATCCACAGACTTCGCCCACAAATTTGAGGAGGTAGAGGATCGCACCAGTGACCTAGAGGATAACCAGGCAGACTTCAACAAATGGGAAATGCAGTTAAATAAGATAAAATAATAAAAATAAGATAATCAGAGAAGCTGAAGAAAACCTAAGGGCCACATCTGATGCTATGAATAGAAACATTAGAACAATTTGACTACCTGAACAAGACACAACAAAGAAATTAAAGGCAAAAATAGCAAGGGGATTGTTAGAGGAAAACTTCCCCAGCTTAATGAATGAAAACCAGGCAACCATTCAGGAGGTCAAAAGAACACCAGCTAGACTGAATCCCAAGAAGTCACCAAGGCACATAATAGTTAAACTATCCAACTTTGGGGAAAAGAGAAAATCATGAGAGCAGCTAGAGAAAACAAGCAATCACATATAAAGGTAACCAATAAGAGCATGCTCAGGTATATTGGTGGACACCATGAAGAAGAGGAGAGAGTGGAGTGACATATTCCAAAAATTGTAGGAAAATAATGCAAACCCAAGAATACTCTATCCAGCCAAATTATCTGTCAAGATAGATGGAGAAGTAAGAGTCTTCCCAGACAAGGAAAAACTCAAAGACTAGATTAGAAGAAACCCAGCCCTACAAAAGATCCTTGGCACCCCAGTATGGGCAGAAGAGCAACACTCACCAAGCACAAATAAGAGACCCCCACATAAAACAACCTCACCAGAGGGCAACAAAGAGAAAACAGACCCCAAGATAGCATTGGCTAAAGGATGGAAAGAAGTCAAGAATGAAACACACACACACACACACACACACACACAACAACAACACTGATCAGAAAGGGAGGTAGGAAAACACCCAACACAAAAGGTACAAGATGACATCACAGAGTCCACAGATGGATGTAAAGACCCTAAATATGAATGGACTGAACTTAGGCATTAAAAGGCAGAGGCTAGCAGACTGGCTTAGAAAACAAAACCCATCGATCTGCTGCCTACAGGAGACAGAATCGACAGACCGCTGGCAAACCTAATCAAAGAAATGAAGGAACAAATTTCAATAGCAAGGATGAGGGATGAAACAGGGGACATTACATCAGACCCTAATGAAATCAAAAGGATAATTACACAGTACTATGAAGGCCTGTACTCCAATGAATTAAACAACTGGGAAGACATGGACAAATACTTGGAAAAACAATTCCTCCCTAGACTATCCCCAGTGGACATCAAGAATCTCAACAGACCCATAGCAATAGAATAGACAAGGTTATCAAGTGATTACCAACAAAAAAATCCTCCGGACCAGATGGCTTCACAGGAGAATTCTACCAAGCATTCAGGGAAGAACTGACACCAATCCTACACAAACCCTTCAAGAACATAGAAAAAGATGGCAAACTCCCGAACTCCTTCTTTGAAGCTAGTATAACTCTGATACCGAAACTGGGCAAGGATTGCACAAGGATCGAGAACTACAGACCAATATCGCTAATGACATCAATGCAAAAATCCTTAACAAAATATTGGCCAATAGAATATAAAAGTATATAAAACAAATAATTTATCATGACCAAGTGGGGTTGATACCAGGGATGCAGGGATGGTTCAACATATGAAAGACCATTAGTATCATTCGCCACATTGACATGAAAAATTATAAGATCCACATGATAATATCGATAGATGCAGAAAAAGCATTCGACAACACCCATCACCCATTCCTGTTTAAGACACTTGAGAAGATAGGAATGGAAGGAAAATTCCTCAAGACAATACAAGCTATATATGAAGAACCAACAACCAACGTGGTAGACAATGGAGAAAAGACTAACACAATCCCACTGAAAAAGTGGGCCAGACAAGGATGCCCCTTGTTCCCACTCCTATTTAACATCATACTGGAGGCCCTAGCTAACAATATAAGGCAAAGAAAAGACATCAAAGGTATTCATCTGACTATCATTATTTGCAGATGATAGGATTTTGTATATGGAAAATCCCAAAAGCTCCACCAGAGGAGTACTGGAAGCAATAGAGGAGAGTGGCAGGATACAAGATCAACAAACAGAAGTCCATTGGACTGCTATACACATCAGACAAGACCATGGAAGAGGGGGTCAAAAAGGTGGTAGCCTTCACAATAGCCAAGTACAACTGGAAATATCTAGCGATATACCTGACTAAAACAAAAGATCTATATGAGGAAAACTGCAGAACACTATTACAAGAAACCAAGAGTGACCTCAACAAATGGAAGAATATCCCATGCTCGTGGATTGGAAGACTCAATATAGTAAAGATGTCAGTTCTGCCAAAGGCACTATATAAGTTCAATGCTATCCTGATACAAATACCATCATCTTTCTTCAAAGAATTGGAAAAACTGATTACCAACTTCATATGGAGAGGGAAGAAGCCCAGAATTAGCAGAGAACTCCTCAAGAAGAAGGACACAGTGGGAGGACTTGCTTTACCTGACTTTAGCGTCTATTATACAGCCACAGTGGTCAAAACCGCATGGTATTGGTATAATGACAGATACTCAGACCAATGGAAAAGAACTGAAAACCCAGAAATAAAATCATCAGCAAACAGCCAACTGATCTTCGATAAGCCCCTCCCCCCAATCAAATGGGAAACAGATGCCCTCTTCAACAAGAGGTGCTGGGAAATATGGGTATCTACCTGCAGAAAAATGAAGCAAGACCCTTACCTCACTCCATGCACAAGAATAAACTCAAGGTGGATCACAGACCTTGAGGTAAATCCCAAACTATTAGGACCATCAATGAGGGAATTGGGACCAACCTGAGAATATTGGCTCAGGGAATACATAGGCTATCAGAAATAGGGAAGGACACAAATACAGATGAGGCACAAATTGACAAGTGGGATATACTGAAGATAAAGCACCTGTGTACATCCTAAGAATTCACCAAGAGAGTAATCAGAGAGCCACGGACTGGGAAAACATCTTTAGCAATCACACATCAGACAAAAAGGCCTTATTGCTGAAAATCTACAGTACTCTGCTAGCGTCCAAAGGAAAACAACGAATTTCCCACTGAGGAGGTGGGCAAAGGACCTGAACAGAAGTTTCACAGGGGAAGAAATCTGAATGGTCAATAAACATATGAGAAAATGTTCTCGATCATTAGCCGTAAAAGAAATGCAAGTTAAAACTATAAGATATCACCTAACACCCTCAAAGATAGCCCAATCCAGAAAATAACAACTGTTGGAGGGGCTGTGGTGAGATAGGAACTCTCGTCCACTGCTAGTGGACCTGTAGGTAAGTACAGCCACTATGGAAATCAATTTGATGGTATCTAAAACAGATGGAAATCGAGCTACCATATGACCCAGCAATCCCTCTACTGGGCATATACCCAGAAGAGACAAGAAACAAACCACGACCAGACATCTGTGCTCCAATGTTCATTGTGGCACAGTTCACAATCGCCAGGAGTTGAAAACAACCCAAATTCCCATCAACAGATGAGTGGATTGAAAAACTGTGATTGATACATACATACATACATACATACATGGAGTACTACATGTCACTAAAAAGCAGTGATGAACACATGAAGCACATCGCCGCATGGGAAGAACTGGAGGAAATTATGCTAAGCGAAGTAAGCCAAGCACAAAAGAACAAGTACAATATGAGTCTGCTAAGGTAAGCCTAAACATACAAAAGGGGCAGAGGGGAAAAGCTACTGTATACATACATTCCCCGGGAGAGGTCCAGGTATTATGGCAGGGGCCAGACCCAACCAGGGATACATAGGGTAGCCAACTAAAAAGGAGGGGGAAAGAAAGAAAAAAAATACATAGGTACTGGGGGAACAGAGCACTAATCCACCGAAGGGGAGGGTGTTGCTTATAGCTCTACAGAAGAGAGAAAGAGGGACCAGACTTCAACCCAGTGCACCAAGGCATGAATGCAACATACAGGCTTGAAGCAGGGAACCAATAGAGATTGTGTGGCTAGCCCCAATCCCAACTACATGGACACCCCACCACCACCACCCACCGTCCACCCAGAAGAATTCACTTCAGAGGACAGCACTGAAGCCACAGCTCAGGGAGAGGGGTCCATCTGATCAGAGCACACGGGAGCAAATGAAGAGGGAAGGAGAGAGAGTGGAGCACATCCTGGCCCACCAAGCCCCAAGGACGGACGATACCCTTGCTCAGAGCAGCCAATGCACAGAGAGGACCATAGGGCCAGCCCCACCACGAGACAAGACGCCCCTCCCTGACCTTAATGCTACGAGGGACAACACTGGAAGCACAGTGTGGGAACTGTGCCCGATCTGACCCCACCACACCGTGGCAAAACGCTAAGGGCGTGCAACAGAGCAGCAAGGGGAGCAAAGCAATGATGTCCCCAGGGAATACCAAAGATAGACTTTGGGGCCAGGGCATAGCACCCCATCAGACTCAACCAGAAAACACTCCTAAAGGTCAACAAACAGAACTGGGACTATTTATAGGCTTTTCTTTTTTCGAAATTGGTTGTTGCTTGTTTTGTTTTGTTTTGCTCTGTCTTGCTTTTGTGCTTATTATTGTCTCTGCATGTCTATCTACATAAGATAGACGGGATAAGCAATCCGAAGGAGAAAACAACAGGACCAAAGGTTCTGGGGGAACACAGGAGAGGGGGAGGTGGGGGAAAGGAAGTGGGTGTTAACAAACCCAAGGACAAGGGAACAACAAGTGATGGAAAATCAATGATGAGGAGGGTGTAGGAGGCCTAGTAGGGCTTGATCAAGGGCAATGTAACTGAGAGGAAGTACTGAAATCCAAATGAAGGCTGAACATGATCGTGGAACAAGAGGAAAGTAAAAGGAAATAGAGGAAAGAACTAAGAGGCAAAGGACATTTATAGAGGTCTAAATATAGGCATGTACATATGTAAATATATTTTTATATAACTATAGGGAAATAGATCTATGTACATATAATTATAGGTTAAGCATTAAGGTAGCAGGTGGACCTTGGGCCTCTACTGAAATACTCCCTCAATGCAAGCACACTTTGTTCTAATAACCTGGCATTCCGTGATGCTCACCTTCCTGACACAATCACTGAAGACAAAATGGGTAAATAAACAATGTGGTAAAGAAAGCTGATGGTGCCCGGCTATCAAAAGATATAGTATCTGGGGTCTTAAAGGCTTGAAGATAAACAAGCGACCGTCTAGCTGAGAAGCAACAAAGCCCACATGGAAGAAGCACACCAGCCTGTGTGATCGTGTGGTGTCGATGGGATCAGGTATCAGAACACAAAATCATATCAATGTAAATGAAGGGGAGTGCAGAGTGGAGACTCAAAGCCCATCTGTAGACAATTGGACATCCCCTTACAGAAGGGTCACACGGAAGAGACAAGCCAGCCAAGGTGCAGTGTAGCACCGATGAAACATACAACTTTCCTCTAGTTCTTGAATGCTTTCTCTCCCCCCACTATCATGACCCCATTTCTACCTTACAAATTCAGCTAGACCAGAGCATATACACTGGTACAGATAAGAGATGTAAACACAGGGAATGCGGGACAGATAAACCCCTCAGGACCAATAATGAGAGTAGCGATACCAGGAGGGGACGGGGGAGGTGGGGGAGAGAGAGGAGCCTGATCACAATGGTCTACAGGTAACCCCCTCCCAGGGGGATGGACAACAGAAAAGTGGGTGAAGGGAGACATCGGTCAGTGTAAGACATGAAAAAATAATAATAATTTATAAATTATCAAGGCTTCATGAGGCAGGGAGGGGAGGAGAGGGAGGAGAAAAATAAGGAACTGATGCCAAGAGTTCGAGTAGAAAGAAAACATTTTGAATATGATGATGACAACAGATGTGCAAATGTGCTTGACACATGGATGGATGGATTGTGTTAAGAGTTGTACGAGCCCCCAATAAAACGATCTTTAAAAAAAAATTTTTAACATAAAGAAATAAAATATTCCCAAGAACTTGTAATATTTCTGCATTAAAAATAAAGTACGGCCTGAGTGCTCCTTAGAGGCCAGGGCTATGAGACCTCATCTCACGTACTTGGACTGCTGTCTGGGGACGTCGCACTTGGAAGAGCAGGTAAGGGAGGCCTCCATCGAGATGGGCCGGCGCGGCGACGACGACACACACCAGGCGGTGTTTCATTCTGGTGTGGGGTCGCGGTGCGTCAGGACAACCTCGGCGGCACCTGACGGGAACAGGAACATAGACTCCACACCGCATCCAGTGGCCTCACGTGCACACGGAAGTGGGACATGGAATAAGAAGACCGAGGAAGGAGCTGACACATTTCTCTCTCCTTCTTCCCAAGGTTCATTGGCCTGTGACGCACGTATACAACCCAAGAGTTGAGAGGTATACAATCATCACCACAATCCGTTTGGGAACATTTTCTTCATTCTTGTTAGTTCCCATTTCCCCCCAACCTGCCCTGCCATCTCTCCAAGAAACCAGTAACCTGCCTCTATAGATTTACTTATACTAGATTTCATACATGGAAAAACACGAAAAAACAAACAAACAACTAAAAGAGCTGATACCAAGGGCTCAAGTAGAAAGAGAATGTTTTGGAAATGCTGGTGACAATATATGTACAAATGTGGTGAGCACAATGGATGTATGGATTGCTATAAGAGCTGTAAGAGCCCCTAATAAAATGATTTATTTTTAAAAGTTAGCAAGAATGAAAAGTGCAATAGATAAAACCTCAGTTGAAAAGCAGAGCATATTAAAAACTAGAACAAATTTAAATGGATCACAAGGGAGACCAAATGATAGGCTGCTAATGGGTCAAAAGGGGGGTCAAATGATAAGATACATATTTTGGCCTGTGTCTGCCGCAATTGAATTTGCGACGCTCTCAAAGAGTCTGATAATAGGGCTATTCAGATCCCTCAACTGTGACCAGAGACTATTCCCCAGAGGCTCAATCCATGGGTGGACCCGGCAAGAACTGACACGTTTCAATTGTGGTGCCAGAGAAGAAAGAGCATCCCGGTCTCTCTGGAAACAAGTTCAGCCGGTGCTCCTGGAAAGGAAGATGGCAAGACTCCACCTCGTGTCCCTGGGGCGTGTTCTCAGGAGAGACCGGTCCCTGGAGAAGGACACTGTGCTTGGTAAAGTGGAGGGGCAGGGAGAGAGAGGAGGGTCCGTCGTGGGATGAACTTGCCCGGTGGCTGCAACAATGGGCTCAAACGTGACGATTGTGAGGGTGCCGTTCTGCGTGTTCAGAGTCACTGGGAGTCCGACTTGACTTGAGGCACATTGTGACTGCCTTTGTTTGACTATGTTTGCTTCGGCCTCCTCTCATCTACGGAGGAGAGAGGATGGATAAAACATCGTTGGGGGACGAAAAACAGAAACGTGGGCGAAGGGAGACAGCAGAGGGTGTAAGATATGAAAATAATAATCATTTATCATGGGTCCACGAGCAGAAGAGGGTGGGGGTGGGGGTGGGGGTGGGGAAGAGAAACGGATACCATGGGCTCAAGGGGAAAGCAATGATGTTTTGAAAGCAATGATATACAAATGTGTCTGATACACTGGATTGTTACAAGAGCTGTGAGAGCCCCCAATAAAATGATGTATTCATTTAAAATATTAAATAAATAAAACGTCTCTGGCATTTGCCCGTGGAAACATCAATTCCAGTGTTTTTCATGCCTTTGTGAAGCTCCGTGTGTCCTTCTGTCTGAAGGACCTCACTTAGCACCCTGGTAGTACATAGCTCCTGATGAGACATTCCCTCTGCTTTTGTAAGGGGGGGGGGGACTATTTTGCTTTTGTTTTTATGTCTATATCTCCTAGACACAGCATCCTAGGCTGACCCTACCGCCATCCCACCTTCCCTTTGCCCAGGTCAAGATGCCGCTCCACCGTCTCCTGAGTGCCATAGTTCCCCGTAAGAAATCAGCTGTCCTGCCTTCTAGTCCGCTGTACTTACGGGTTCTTTCTGCTCCCTCACTGATTTTAAGATGGTTCCTTCACCATTAGTTTTGAACCAATTTCACCACGCTCTGCCTGAGTGCAGGTCTGGGCTGTCCTTTGATTTTTCCTGTCCCCCATGTGCGAGCTTGGTTGCGCTTTTTGAATCTGTGGGCTTGTAGTTTTCCTCTTCTGTGGAAACTACTTGTCCACTATTTCTTCCAGTATTCCTCCTGTCCCCAACTCTCTCTCCCCTCTCTCGGGCGTGGGTGCTGCAGTTAAACATCCGTGAGGCCCCTGGAAGTTGTCCTGGACCTCACTGAGACTCCGTTCATCTTTGAAGCCCTGTCTTCTTTCTCGGTATGTGTCGTGGTTAGTGTCTATAACTGTCTTCAGGTCTGCTAATCATTTCTTCGGAGTGCTCTAACCTGCCATCCGGGATCATTTTCACTGGGCACGTTGCAGGTTTTATCTCTAGGAATTTGACGCGGGTCCCTTTTTACATCTTCCACGTCTCTATCTAACTTTAAGAACTTATGGGGCACAGTTGTAACGGCTGCTTTAATGTCTTTTGTCGGCCATTTCTAACATCTGCGTCAGCTCTGGGCTGGCTCCGATGGTTTATTGCTTCATTATAGGTCATGTTTTCCTGCCACTTAACTTTTTATTGGCTTTCAGACATTGCGTGTTTTACCTGGTTGCGTGTTGGAACTTTTTATTCCTGGATGTGTTGCTAAGCTTTGTTTCCATTCGCTGTTTGACCCTCCTGGTTGTAGATTAGGAGACTTGCTGGTGCTCAGTCTGAGGTTGCTTCTCCCACTGCGGCCGCAGGGCCCTGCATGAGCACTGGCGATGGGCCGGCAGCAGGTGGCCCTGGACTGACAGCTGGGACAGGCATCCCCAGCCCTGCATAAGCACCAGGCTGCTTACTTCCGGCCTGTCTAATGCTCCCCTCCTCACTGCAGGTAGTTTCTTCACATCCCGCTGCTGATCAGTCCCCCACAAGGAGTTCGCTGTGGGCATTTCTGCCCCTCCCCAGAGCTCTGCCCTTCCAGTCTCACCCTGGGCCCCCTCCTCTTTCCTGCTCCACAGCCTGGAAATGCCCTCCAACAGGACGATTGGGAAAGCCCGGTGCCCTGAGCTTCTAGGACTGGCTTTTTGTCCATCGCATTCCGGCAGGGTGCAGGCAGGTCACTTTGGCTGGAAGCAGAAGCCCAAATGTTCTTTGATCTTAATTAGTTTGCATCCAAACAGCGACAGGTGAGTAGTGCTTTAGAGCGGAGTGTCCCCGGGCTCTGCAGGACCAGGTTCCTGTGGGCTGGCCTCGAAGCTGCTCAGCCTCTGGCCTCCAAGGCGTCCGTTCTCTGGCCCCCAGAGCATCTGTTGAGCGAACAGCTTGCAGGACAAGTATCATCAGCACAACTCTAGGGGGGCTCCGGAAGCCTGGTCCCCAAGTGCCCCAAACCAAACACTGCCAAGATGTCACAATGCCATATTCCATTCCCTCAGGTGGGTCCCCCACCTGCCCTGCGAGCCCCCTGCAGCCGGGGTTGCCTGTGGACCCCTGGTAGCCATCCTTCCTCAGCACCCCCTCCTGTCCCTGTCCCTGTGCTGTCCAGGCCTCCCCAGGGCCCCGGCCCCAGGGCCCCGACCACCCTCGGATCGAGAGCATCTTTTTTCTCCCCGCACCACTTAAGCCCAGAGCAGAGACGCAGGCGGCTGTGGTCCGATCCGGAAGAACAGACAGCAGAGGGCTGCAGGGGCTGATGCCCTGCCTGCGAGCTCCGCTCTCTGTCCAGTCCAGAGCTGAGCAGGTGCTGGACCACCAGTCAAGGAGCCATCTCTACCTCTAAGAGGTTCACAAGAAGGGAATGGCTTCTCACACTTCCTCATGAATCGCACTCAGTGTTGGCCAAGGGCAAGTGTCTTCCCAAAAGCATGAACTTGGCAGATTGAGCAGCTGCCCCAGGGCTCTGAGCACTGAGTGCCCGCAT
>NW_022103915.1:876472-887892 GCF_000313985.2 Echinops telfairi
GGGGGGGGGAGCTACAGGGTCTGGGGACATAAACAAAGGGGTGAGGGGGCTGTGGACATGTCCTGGCCCCGCATCTCCCAGGCTGGGGGGCGGGGTGCACAGCCCTGGGTCCTTTCCTCCACACTTGGATGAGCCTGGTTTTTACGGAAATAAAGCCATCTGTGCCCACGCTCACCACACCCACTTTCTCTTGTGTCTCCAGCTCTGTCCCTGCCTCAGTTTCTCTCCTGCACCAAGGGGGACTGTGCTCCTTGGAGGTCACTGAATCCTGACCACTCACCTGCCCCAGCATCTCCCCTACCCTGCAGCAATGGCTGGGCTGTGCCCTTGAGGGCTCAGGTTGGCCAGGACCTGGGCCCACAGACCCCAGTCCACTGCTGGCAGGGTTGCCAGAGGGTTATACCCATGACACCCATCACACACACAACCATCACACCATGACACCCATCACACACACCTATGACACCCACTACACACACACCGATCACACACACTGGGACCTGGGGACAATAGAACTCACCCACCCTTAATGAGGCTGGCAGAGCGCACGCATGCACACTCACGCACACATACACTCTCTCACACACACACACGCACCACACACATAAACATACACACACAGATCACACACATAAACATACTCCTCACACGCACACACATGCACGCACAGCCCCTCCAGCAAGCCCAGGCACCTTGCAGACCAGCAGCGTGAGGCCCTCCCCGCCTGGGGATGCCGCAGTCCTGCTAAGCCTGCAGCAGGATGTGCGGGCACATCGGAGCTGCTCCTGCTGATGGCTCAGCGCCCTCCACTCCCGGGGGCTGCAGGATCAAGCCACTGATTGCATGTCTGCCAAGGAGCCTTCTGCAGGGTCCAGGCCTCCAAGCGCCCAGCAAGGGGGCTTTAAATAGACTCAGGGCCGTGGAGTCTAATCAGACCCGCAGTCCGTCTGCAGGAGAGCCCTGCCCACAGAGTCCCGACACTGCCGTCTGTACAGAGGCTGGGGGGTTGAACCACTGACCTCGTCAGCAGACAAGCAACCTTGAGAGCTGGAGGTGGGGTCCTGTGTGACAGCCATGGGGGCTGTGAGCCTGGGGTGGAGCCCAGGTTGTTCTGAGAGGCTGTGCCCCTCCCAGGCCCTTGGGCTCAGGGTCTAGGCAGGGGCACCTGGAAGGCTGAAGGAGTCCTCTCTGCACCTCCCGGACAGAAGCCCCAGGGGAGTCCCTGCTCCCCAGCCTCCTCCTCCTCATCAGTGTGAACACACAGGGGGCAAGGGCAAAGGACCATTATCATCACCATCCCCATCGAGGGCAGGGACCAGGGAGAGGCCCCCAGGATGGGGTCAGACTTAAGGTGGTGGGGGGGGGGTGTAGGAGATTGAGAGAAGAAAGGGTTACAACAGCCAGGGGGATGAGAACCCAAGCCCCTCCCACCGTCCCTATGCCCAAGTGGCCGGACAAGCCACCAGCTTCTGCCAGTGTGCAGACCTGAGCCACAGGGGGCCGTTCTGGGGAAGGATGGGGTACAAGGACTCCCACCAGAGGTCAACTTCAAGACCCCTCTACCAGAGACTGCACACATTCTCACAGTGGCTGCAATAAACATCACTGAATGGAGGGATGGGGGATGGATGGATGGATGATGGATGGATGGATGGATGGATGATGGATGGATGGATGGATGGATGGATGGATGGATGGATAATGAATGGATGATGGATGGATGGATGGATGATGGATGGATGGATGGATGGATGGATGGATGGATGATGGATGGATGGATGGATGGATAATGAATGGATGAATGGATGGATGATGGATGGATGGATGGATGATAGATGGATAGATGATGGATGGATGGATGGATGGATGGATGGATGGATGGATGGATGGATGGATAGATGGATAATGGGTGGATGATGGATGAGTAGATGGATAATAAATGGATGGATAGTGGATGGATGAAAGGAAGGGAGGGAGGGAGGAAGGATGGATGAAACTGTCGCAGTTACTAGAGCTGCTGTTACGAAGGGACCACAAGAACAGGCAGTAGCTTTCTCCGTTCTGAAGGCCAGAGTCAGCTCAGGGCATGGGGCGCCAGTGGGAGGGGTCTCCTGGTCTACTTTATCGTCTAGAAGCCCTGAGATAGATGGTGGACACTTCTGGACTAGGATGCCACTGCCTCTGTGGTCACTTGGAAACACCTCCTTTGTGCCCATCCTTCTGTGTCTGGAAAACTCAACTCAGAAGGGTTGGGACCTACCCTACTGACTCCCTTGGGGACCTCATTGGCAGACGTTCATGAAATGGGTCCCTGACCCTATGCCTGCGGATTGGATTCTCTACACCAGCTTAACGGCACCGACTGTGTGGATCACAGCCAACTCGGAATAGCATTGAGAAGAAAGGGAATTCCCGAACCCTTCACTGTGCTCATACAGAGCCTACGCAAGGACCAAAAGCAACCTTTCAGTGAGAACACGGGCATGCTGGAGGGTTTAGTTCAGGGCAGGTGTGCCTCGGGGCCATAGCCTCTCCCCAGGCTTACCCAATCTGCATGCTGAGCTCCTAATCCAAGAAGCTGGATGACAGGACAGAGGACTCGGCATCAGAGAAAGGCTCACTAACAACCTGGGATGCGTGGATGACACACCTCTCTTGCGGAGAGGACTTGAATGAGGACTTGAGGCACTTGCTGAAGAAGGTCAGTCCTTCAGTATGGATGACACTTTACCATAAAAGGGATGAAACCCTCACCAGTGGGCCAACAGGCACCACCATGGTACACAGAGGAAGACTGAAGGGGTCAAGGGTTTCGTCTTGCTTGGACCCACAACCAATGCTCCTGGAAGCAGCCGTCAGGACCTCAGTGACAACTAGCACTGGGCGAATCTTCTAAGGCCTCCTTCAAGTTGAAGCTCAAGGATGTCACTCTAAGGATGTTGTGCCCCTGACCCAAGCCACGGCCTCACCTGCACGTGGAAGTTGGACCATGAATAAGGAAGCAGCACCGGAAGGGATGCCTTTGAATGTGGTGTTAAGGACGAACACGGGAAGCACTGGACTACAGAACAAACAAGCCTGTCAGAAGCCGTTCAGCCAGAGGGTGCCTTAAAGGCAAGGAGGGGAGACTTCATCTCAAGCCTGTTGGACGCGTTATCAAGAGCGATCAGGCCCTGGAGAAGGACGCACGCTCAGCAGGGCAGAGGGGCAGCGATGGAGAGAAAGGCCCTGGAGAGGTGGATGGAGACAGGCAGCGATGAGCTCAGGCCGAAGAGCAACGGTGAGGACGGAGCAGCACTGGGCGGGTTTGCCCCGTTGTACCTGGGGTTGCTAGGCGCCCATCACTGTCAACAACAAGCCTGCAGACATGGCTTCATTGGGAACAGGGTTTTCTTTGTTATGTTTATGACCCGACGCCAGTGTAGGGTGTGCCCCAACCTAACCTCCCCTGTAATGCCACAAGCAGACTCAGCAGAGAGCAAGCCCTAAATGGGATAGGGGTGGGGCGACCTTGAAGGGAGGGACTATGGGGGGTAGAAGAGACAAGGGCCTAGTCGAGAAGGAGAAAGAAGGAGCCCTGGTGGTATAGGGGCTATTCATTGAGCCATGAGGTCAGCAGCTCAAACCCAGGAGCCGCTCCAGGGGATCAAGAAGAGGCTATCTACTCCAGTAGGGACTTACAGCCTTGGAAACCCTAGCTGTCTCTGTTTGGAATCAGCATTGACTCAATAGTGCTGGATTGTTTGTGTGGGGAAAAGGGGGTTGGGCAAGGGTTAATGGATGGATGGGTGGATATGTGGGTAGGCAGCTGGATAGACAGATGGATGGACAGACGGATGGATGGATGGATGAATGGATGGATATTTGGATGGATGCTTGGATAGATGGATGGGTGGGCGGATGGATGGATGGGTGGGTGGATAGATGGATGTGTTAGGCAGGGTTCTCTAGAGAAACAAACCAAGACACTTATGATTATATATATCATAGGTAGGTAGATAGATAGATAGATAGATAGATAGATAGATAGATAGATAGATAGATAGATAGATAGATAGATGATAGATAGATAGATAGATAGATAGAGCAAGAAGGGCTATAACATCTAATTAGTCCACACAACAGTACAGAGGGCTCAGTTCAACTCACTTTCATGAAACAGTTAATATACTAGAAGTTCTTCAACTCACGCGGGTTGCCAGGTGTAAGGTCAAGGAAGCAGACAGTAGAGTCTTCCCTTGGGCGAGGCAGGCAGCGTCTGCCCACAGGCAGCAGGCAGCAAGGTGGACCAGCAACAGTCAGCAGCTCGGGAACTTAGTGAAGCAGGCCCACTGGGACCTCCATCTCAAGCACTGTGACAGGATCCATCAGCCTGAAGCTCAAACGATGTACATGCCAGCAGCGTGCAAAGCAGGTCTCGAAGGAGCCTCAAGCTCAGGCGACACAATCCACAGGTTGGCTTGAACCACAGGTGATGTAGCACACGGGTTGAGGCAGAAAACTAGCGAAAGTAGCAGCCTGCTGGTCGATCACCAGGGAGCCGGAGAGATCTCCGCCCACCTGTTCCTTTTGGCCTAGGTGGCACAATGAACCTAACTATCACAATGGATGGATGGACAGATGGAAGGACGGACAGATGGACGGATGGAGAGAACACCTTCCCCTATAGCTGGTCCAGAGTTGACTTCTGGCCTCCTGAACTGAGGAAACGCAAACCTTTATCCTCGAAGGCCACCTCACAGCAGCCTTGGGAGATGAAGAAAACCCTCTTTCCAGACGGCTGACAGGAGCAGGGGCAGGTCCGCCATATGGCTTTGGGAACACAGTTCTATCCATAACTCCAAGTCAGGGCCCAGAGCAGCTTCCCAGCCCCCACCCACCCCGGGGCCTCTGCTGGCCCACCTGCCAGCCTTGTCCTCACAGACCACCTGCGACACCCCAACTCTTCACCATCCCACCAAGAGGGCCTCAGGGGTCAGCGCAGTGGGGCCCATTCACTGCAATGCCCCCTGGGTGCCCTCTCCCTCCTGCAGAGGTCAAGGTCCTCAGGGGATTCCCTGCTGCTGCCCTGGGGTCCCCTAGGCCAAATGGTCAGGTGTGCAGGGCGTGGCTGTGCTGGGCCTGGTGTGCCTACCTGCAGGGACGTTGGGAACTGCAGAGAGCTGCACCCCAAGAGCCCCCCACCGTCCACCACAGGCAGCCTAGGTCTCTGTCCCTACACTGTGCTCTTCCGCTGCGGCAGCAAGGCACCGTCTGTGGTTCGGGATGGGTCTTCAGCGCCCCCACCCACTTGGAGGCTCGGACTGTTGGACCTTGTTCCAGGGAAGCATGTCCCCCTCAGAGGCTTGGCGTCCAGCCCTGCACCTGTGGGTGTGGCCTGACTCACAACCAGAGGTTCTCCACTCGTGTTACATGAACTCGAGCACAACGGAGTGCGCCTACTGACCGCAGCCCCGGTGACTACTGTCCACCCCAGAGAGGGGCAAGCGCGGCAAGCAGAGCTCAGGGTGGGGATGGGGTACCTTGCCCAGGATCGGGTGGGTGACCCTCCCCCAGGGCAGCAGGGAAACCCCCAGCACCTTTGGAGGGAGCCTGCCTGGATACCCTGGATTCAAACTCCCAGCCTCAAGGAGAGAGAAGGAAGCCATCTCACTCTTTCAAGCCGCCCAGTATGGGGCTATGGGCCTAAGTCAGGCTCGGACTCCCCATTTGGAGGGTCTGCCTCCATATGGGAGAGTAAGAGCCCTGCCTTAGCACAGAGCCCAGCCCCCCTCCCATCCCCGTCCCCCCCGTCCCTCCCTCCCTCTCTGTCCCTGTCCCTTCCAGGCCCCCCTCAGCCCTCGGCTCCCCCACCTGCCGTGTCCCCTGGAGAGTTCTTCTGCAAGCTATTCTGGGCAGACATCTGGGGGGGTCAGTAACCAGGGCAGCTGAGCGCCGGAAGGAATGTGCCCACAGACCCTTGGGCCTACCAGAATGAATGGGCTCTCTGGCATTTCACAGGCCCAGTTCCGTCCCGTGAAGGCCGACAGCCTGCCAGTGAGCCCGCCGGTCTCCACGAGGGATGGCGTGCATTTGCTCTGAGGAGGAGCTGGGTCCCTATCACTTACATGTCCACAGTTGCCACAGCCACCAGCCACGCAGCGCAGAGGAAGCGGGGGCCAGAGAGGCAGAAAGGAATGCACACTTGGCCTGCTTGGCCCAAGCTGTCTGTCCCGGGACCTGGCCTGGACCACACCAGTTCTCTCCATCTGTCCAAATATCTGTGTCCACTCGTACAGGCTGGGCCTGGGGCCACTAGGCATTATGTCCATCGGTGGGCAGTAGGTGACCACAGGGGCTGCGTCCACCCACGGAACCTGCAGGCATCCCCATGCAGCCACGGGGCAGCTGGGCATTGAAAAC
The DNA here is from genome assembly GCF_000313985.2 of Echinops telfairi. NCBI lineage: Eukaryota > Metazoa > Chordata > Mammalia > Afrosoricida > Tenrecidae > Echinops > Echinops telfairi. The sequence goes on from NW_022103915.1 coordinate 882,875, forward strand.
ATGCTGCTGAACAAGAAGACAGAGTAGTGGCTCCAGACCCCTCACGGGAATGGAAAGATTGTGGAAGTTGCCCCCCGATTTCTGTAGCCCCCTGGTCCGAGGAGCCTCGATGGCATCGCAGTTACACACCGGGCTGCCCTCTGCGAGGTCCGCAGTTTGAAACCACCAGCTGCTCCAAGGGAGAAAGTGAGGCTCTCTGCTCCGGTAGACAGTGACAGTGGGGAAACTCACAGGGGCAGTTCTACCCTGTCCCGCAGGGTGGCTGTGAGCCAGCACCGACTCGATGGCAGCGTGGGTCTGGGCACAGGGGATAAACACACGCACAGCTGGGCTGTGACGCGGGCAGGCGGGGGAGGATTGGTGCTTTGATGATGGGGCTGGTGAGGCACGGCGAAAGGACCCAGGGCTGCCGAAGAAACACGGCTGAGTGATCTTCATCAGGGAGGGCGGCGAGAGTCCACCGCAGCCACGGACGTGGCGGCACTCTCTCGAGGAGGAGGCCCAGTGGCTGTCGCTAAGCACTGGGCTGCTGAGCCAAGGTCAGCAGTTCAAACTCTGTAAGAGAAAGATGAGGCTCCCTGCTCCAGGACCAGAGTCACGGCCTCGGAAACCCGGCGCAGGGCCGGGAGGAGCCGGGAAGACGGGAAGGACCACGGCCACCAGAAGAGCAAGCACATCGTCTTGGAAGAAGCACAGGCAGCGCCCCTTAGATCAAGAACGGTGAGGCCTCGTCTCACGTGCTTTGGACGCGTGGTCCGGAGAGACCAGGCCCTGGAGCAGGGCATCCGCTGCAGTCATGTGGAAGGACAGTGACAAAGAGGAAGGCCCTCCTCGACGAGGTGGGTGGACACGGGGGCTGCACCCAAGCCCCAACACAAGGACAATGCGAGGATGGCGCAGGCCCGGGCAGCGTCTCTTTCTGCGGACGGTTGCCCTGGGTCCGAACAGAAGCAATGGCTCCTAACAACCACGTGAGACGGATGGGACCCGACGGCCATGGCCGTGGCTTTGAGCTTACTTTGGACACGTGGTCTGGAGAGACCAGGCCCTGGAGCAGGGCATCATCCTTGGTGCAGTAGAGGGGCAGTGAAAAGAGGGGGCCCTGGACAGGAGGGCTGGACGCAGTGACAGCAGCGGCGGGCTCAGGCACAGAACAATGGCGAGCGTGGCACGGGATCGGCGGCGGTGACCGCTCTGTTGTACGTCGAGAGCACTGGACAGCAGCTTGAAGAAGCCAGAGACTACCACTGTGACTGGGGGTCGCAGTGATGGTGGCCCTGAGGGCAAGGGCTTAGCTTAGGGCCTGCGTGGGTGTGACTGCTGGCAGGATGGCCTGGGAGGGAGGAGGGTGAGGCAGGGCGTGGGGTTCGGAGGGCCTGACCGCTGCCTCTGAGCTGTCCCCGTGAGACGGCTGAGACAGCATGAGGGTGGATGTGCCAGTGTGCATCTCCTCCCCGTGATGACGATGATAATGATAATGATCATAATAATAGGATTGGGCGTGGGGGAGGGAGGGGAAATGAGGAGGTGATACCAAGGGCTCAAGTAGAAAGAAAATGTTTTGAAAAGGATGATGGCAATATATGTATGAATGTGCTTGACACAATGGATGTATAGATGGTTATCAAAGCTGTAAGAGCCCCTAATAAAATGATTAATAATAATAATAATAATACAATTGAAGGGAAATTCCCCTAAATGTCGCAATGTTCTTGGTGGGCGGCTGTGCGGGAGCGGGGGGCACGGGTGGGGGTGGTCTTCCTTTTCTGTCTTCCCCACTCCTTCTCACGATGGCCTCCCGTTCTCCTTGGGGAGAAGCCGTGGGGCCCAGGACCGAGGGGGGCACGCACCCGCCCCCCTTCTGAAGGCGGCTGGAAAAGCTGCAGCAACAAGAACTGTCTGTGTTTGTCTCACATCTTCAAAGCACCGAGAGCAGAGCAAATGGTGGGAAGTGAACCCGGCGCCCCACCCTCGGGGAAGGCCCAGCCCCAGCAAGGGAGGCCCCAGCAGAGGCCCAGACTGCGGAGGACTGGGCCATCCGATGGGGCTCCCCAAGCACTGCCCCCCGCAGAGCAGTGGGTGAGGGGCAGCTGGAGGACTGGAGGACTGGCTGCCAGTGTGGCCCAGGGAGCCCTGGGGCTGGCCTGGTCCCGTGCACCGTCAGTCACGCCCAGTGGCCGTCATGGAGAGAGTATGTACCCGTGGCCCTGGGCCGTGCTACAGGTCAGAACTCGTGTTGCATGTTTACAAGCACGATGCTGGGACTGTCAGGGCTGGCGTGGGGGCTGGGAGGGAGTCTGGCGCTGTAAGATCCGAGAAACCATCAAGACTGGCTAACATCACCTGCCTGGCCAGCGAGAAGCAGTTCCAGGCATCACTTCAGGGGTGAGTTGGTCTAATGTTTGACCAGGATGGCCCAGGATGATGTCATTCATAGCCCCACAGTCATGCTCTGCAGAGTCCAGGCCCAGAGCTGGCCGGAGCCAAGCGCACACCAGGAGATGGGGCAGAGTGAATGGGCAGTAGGCCAGCCTTTGTTGGGCAGGCAGCTCCTGATGGTGACCATGGTGGCCCAGGGAATCACAAGACTTGAACTTTGACCTAAGTGCTCCCAGGCTGAGAGCATCTCCCCAGGCCCGTGGAGCAAGCACGTCAGTCACCTCCAAGAAGGGACCATCTTCCTGCCAATGCCTAGGCGGCACAGCACGGTCAGGAACCCCGAACGGCTCCTCAGGAGGCAGACAGTGTGGTCTGTGGTCGCAGTGGGGGGCCTCGGGAACCCTTGGGGCAGCTCTCCCCCGTCCACGGTCTGAGCCAGCATTGGCACCGTGGCAGTGGGTTTAGTGATAATCCTCCTCGTTCCCAGCCGGGCCCGCAAGTGGCTGAGAAGGGCCTGCCCCCAGGCCTCCAGGACCATGACCTTCCAGCCAGGCCTTTCTGCGGTGGTGCCTCTGGGGGGTTTACCCGGCAACGTTACGGGTAGTGGTCCAGCGCTTACCATCGTGCCACCCAGGACGTCCACACAACCCTCCCAGGGCTCAGCGTGTTCCCACAGAACCTTTTCAAGTGGCACCCCGGCACACAGAACTAGCCAGGCACACAGTACGGTAGCCGAAGGCACTAGACACAGCCCGGGATGGTGTGAGGCCGGGCATGGCAAGCATGGGCTGCAAGAGGGAAGGAAGGGAGCTTACACTACGTTCAAAGGATCAAGACCCGGCTCAGAAAGGTCTGTGGGAAGCGGAAGCTGTCCCTCCTGCCTGAGCAGATTAGCCGAAGAGCCGAAGGGGACAGATCACATGCTGGCCAGGCTCAGCAGTCGCCGTTGGTAGCAAAGACAAGAACGTGCCCGGTCAATGTCGCATTCCCCTGACGTCTGTGCCTGGGCCCTTCGCCTCGTGCACGGTGCCGCCGCGTGGGATTGACTGAGGCCCTCACCGTCTCGCCAGCCCCCAAAGACAAACAGGGATGGTGTCGGGGGTGCTGACGACGAAGGCAACAGTGGTGAGAACTGGAAGGAACTCGATGGGACAGCCCACTGACATCAGGACAGACTGACACCGGAAACCAGTCCTGAGGATGGTGCGATCCGGAGCCAGGGGCAGCAAGGCCAGTTTCTCCTCTGCACCGCCACCCAAGGGCGCGGGCGCTGTGGAGGCAGCAGAGCGTCCTGCTCAAAGGAGCGGAACTCCTGAAGAAGCACACGGCCTCGGCAGAAGGCTTCTTTACAGCCCGGGAAGAGATCGCAGCGCCTGCCTGCTGAAAGTGACGAGGACTTGAAGCGCGGGCTGACCACGAAGATTAAGTACTGCGCCTTCAGTAGGGTTCCACCCGGGCCAGCAGACAGCCTCGCCAGCAGTGGAGACAAGACCCAAGGCCCTGCCGAGGCCTTCACGCCACTTGTGGGAGACACGTGTCGACACCCCTACCGTCTTGGTTCCTCTCGGTATAAACCCCCGACTTGGACCGTGCCTGATGGGTGTGCAGAGGGAGCACCGGACACACCGTTGTTACCCATATGAGGTCACCAATGAGTGTACCGACAAAGGCTCAAGAAAGCCCATCTGTATCCGCTTTAGTGAGAGAGAGGCTTGATCAGCCGATTTAGCGAAATTGGGCACCCAAGCCTCAGATGACCCCAAAAGGGGCCCTGCACGCCCCACGCTGGTTCCTGGGAGTTCTACATTCTTTCCCTAGTTTGGGAGTCCTTCTCCTGGCTCCTCATTGACTGAGTACTATGGGGTTAGATCCTGTGGGTCAGCCGCCTACTTAATGTAAAGTTCCGACTTGGGGCAGATGCTCAGCCTCCCTCCCTTGATGCATTGCGGTCACAGACTGTCCCCAGGTGCCTGTGCTCTTGTGATGACCCCATCAGTGATCAGCTGTGCTCCGGCTGCTTAGGAACTTTATGGCCTTTTGATCCCTTAAAGCAGTGGTTCTCAACCTTCCTAATGCCGCGACCCTTTGATACAGTTCCTCCTGTGGTGCTGAGCCCCCAACCATAAAATTATTTTAATTGCTACTTCAGCACTGTAATTTGGCTATTGCTATGAATTGGGTAACCCCTGTGAAAGGGTCATTTGACCCCCCTAAAGGGGTCGCGACCCACAGGTTGAGAATGGCTGCCTTCATGGCTGACGGTGGGCCCATTGGGCACTTATTTCTCACACTTGATCCACAGTCCACGTTTGTGGAAGCAGCAGGGCAGACAGCCAGTGGGATGCACATGCCCTTGTCAACGTGCCCAAGAGCAAAGATGTCCCTGAGGACTCGGGAGTTTTCTGTGGCCACACGTGCACGTGGCGGCTGGCGGTGACGAAGGAAGAGCAGGGGAAGCGGTGTCAGGCTGAAGAGGTGAGCAGATCTGTCTTGGAAGGAACCTGGGCAGAGTGCTCCATAGACGTGAGGATGCCGCCGGGTCTCTCCTGCTGTGTGCCCGTCATCTGGGGACCTGTCCCCGGGCAGGGGTGGGGGGACATTGTGCTGGGTAAAGTGGAGGCTCTGGGAGAGTGGGGGGG
>NW_022103915.1:889403-896094 GCF_000313985.2 Echinops telfairi
GGATCGTGCTGGGTAAAGTGGAGGCTCTGGGCAAAAGAGAGGACAGTGAGGCTGGTCGCCTAGAGAATACGGCAGTGATGCTCACGCAGGTGTGTGCAGAGACTAAGGTAAGAACATGCCTGTGGGGGGGGCGGGGACAGGGTGGCAGTGGCAACTTGCAGTTCAGCTGTCAGCAAGGAGGCTTCCCGGGCGTGAGTAGCTCCAGGGCCTGGGAGCCCCAGCTGGTCAGGATGATGCACTGGTGCCAGCAGAGGCCGGGACCCAAGTCCGGGGCAGATGAAGAGCCTCCCACCAGGAGACTCTCCAAAGGAAGCCGCAGGAGGTCGCCATCCAAGGCCTCAGAGGACAAGCCCAGCCCGGAGACCAAGGACCGGAGGACGGCCTGAGACGAACTCCACGGACGGAGCACGCTGGTGGTGCCCTGCCCCACGGGCGGTGGGAAGGGGCAGGACGCAGCCGCAGCTAGGAGGGCCTGCTGGGGCGGGGGCTAAGCGCTGGGCTGCTGGCCTAGAGGTCTGCGAAAGCCGAAAGCCGGTGGTCTGCTCCCGCAGAGGTGACGGTCTCGGGCACCCTCAGGCAGTTCTAACGGTCCTGTAGGTCAGAGGTCACAGAAGCTCTGTTGCTAAGTGTAGGAATCGGCTCTGGGCAGTGGGTTCTTGAGTAAGGTGACCAGACATCCCGCGTTTGGCGGGACAGTCCTGATTTTTAACAATTTTTCCCGTGTCACGCGGCGTTTTACAAAGTCCCAATTTTTGGAAAGAATGCACGACAAGCTAGGGTATACGGTTTTCGGCTGCCATGTGGCTATTTCGCCGGGATAGGAGTTTTGTCAATGGTGTCCTGCTTTTGTCCTGCTTTCCAATGTTAGAATCTGGTCCCCGTGTTCTTGAGGTCCTGTCGACAGCCATCATCTTGACCATGATGTCAGGTCTGACGGGCCGGCCGCAGAGAAGGGGAGCCTGGCAGCCGGCACATGGCGTGGCTGCGTGAGCTGCAGATGGGAGATGGGCCGGGCCCCTGCGGGCCTGCTCCTGCCTGACTCTGTGCAGCGGCTACCACTGGACAGCCAGACACACCGCCTCCAGCCAGCGGACCTGTTCTCCCGCCGCCCGGTCTGAACAGGAGGATGCTCTGTCTCAGTCTGCCTCTACCCCCATTCCCCGCTCCCTCTCTCTCCCTGTCTCTCTCCGACTCCATCTCTCTCCCTGTGGGACTGGAGGAAGGTTCTGACCCCCTTGGGCTCTTACTCCCCACCCCTTACTGGGAGGCTCTCAGCTACCACCCTGCACATGCGTGTCCCATGAGCTTCTGTACACAGACACTTTTCACGGCCTTACACACAAGAAGCATCGACATGGGCTCATGATCCGGTGCATCCCTCCTCACTTTGACCAGATCTCCGGCTCCAGCCTCACTCAGGGCTTCCTCGTGCTTCTGAGCCAGGGACTGATTGGCCACCATCCCTGGGCCCCCCCGCGCAGTTCCCAGCCTGTCTCCCAGGCTGGGGCCCCTCTCTGCCACCCTGAGCTTCCCTCTCAGCAACAAAGGGCCACGGGCCAGCCTCACAGTGGCACTCCCGGCCTCCCCCCACCATGGCCCCACTGACCTCCAACTCGGCAGCTGTCCAGGCAGGCAGGTGGCCAGCAAACCCATCTGCTGCCCCTCCCCCTCCCCAGCATGCCAACACCCCAGCTCTCCCCCTCACAGCCCCTCCCCCCTTCCTTCCCCAAGCTCCTCAGGCCTCCCCCCTTCCCAGCTCGGCTCCCTGCCCTCCATGGCCTCAAGGACCAGCCCAGGGGCCACCTCCATGTGCAGGGTGCCTCTCGGGTAGCCAGCAGCCTCCTCCCTGCCCTGACTGGGTACCACAGCCCTGAGGCTCAAAGAAGATGAGGACCCCACACACCACATGCCTGGCTCAGGGGTAGTGCCCAGTTTGCGTCCCCCCTGTGGACACCAGCCCCAGGGAACCACCTATTCCTGAAACACAGACATGGCCTGGGTGTGTCCCTAAGGAGGAAGGGGCAAGCCTCCAAAGGGGAGGACTTCAGGGAGCAGGGCTCACCCAGCAGGCCCACCCATCACCCAGTGACCCTCAGCCATCTTTAAGTAGCGGGGAGGACAGGGGTGGGGCTGGGAGTCCAGCTGAGTCTGTAACACTAACCAGCACCATGTGATGTCGGGCCATTCCTGCCAGATTTAGGACGGTCCCTGTCACCCAGGGCACCTGGCCCTCCTGTAGCCTGACCACATGCTCATGACCTCCTGCTCAGGACTCGGCCTCGGGGCCACAGGTGGGCGGCCTCACAGCTGGGGAAGGCTTCCCAGCGCCCACCCACCTCGAGGACAGCCATGCCCACTGTGGGGATGGCAGGCCCCAGGCCGAGAGAGGACAGTACCCTCCTATGGGCTGAACTGCGCCCCCCAAACTATATGCTAGGGTCCTGACCCAAAACACCAACCTCTTTCAAGATCAGGGCTTTCTTTCGTTCTTTGGTGGGGTCCTGCCGAGGACGGGACAGGCCCCCTCCTGCCCAAGTACCGCGCTCCTCCCACTGTGTCATCTCAGAACAGGGTAGAGGTGCAGAGACACGGGAGCAGGTTGGCCCAGGCAAGGGTCTGTGGCATCCCGGGAGCCACAGACCCCAGGAAGGGGAGCCCACCAGAGAGACAGGCGTGGGCTCTGTCTCTGGGATGTTAGGTCACCGAGTCCCTGTCCCTTAGAGCTGGTGTTTCTGCAAAGGCAGCCCAAAGGCCTCACGGGGACAGGCTGGCAGGACACCATGACAGCGGCTTTCCACAGACCCCTCACGGTTCAGCAGACGCAGGTCCGCACTCTGGGAGACCTGCTGGCATCGTGGGCTTGTCGCGGGAGGCTAACCTCGAGGTCTGCAGTTCAAAGCCACCAGCCACTCTGGGAGAAAGGGGCGTTTCTGCTCCCCTGACGAGGGCCCCGGTGGCCATGGGCTTGGGCATTTGTGTTCTGCTTGGGCTCCGGGGAAGGCCCTGCCTGCTGGTGTTGACGAAAGGGTTAATCCAGGGCGGTGCGTCGAGGCTGCGTGCTGCTGCCCAGGCTTGCTGGTTTCATCTCTGCTGTCTCCAGAGATGGACCTAAGACCCCTCCACCTGGTCACTGACGGGTGACAGACAGCCACAGGCAGGGAAGTACATGTTGACGGCGTGGGCTTGAGGAGACAGAGTTCAGTCCGTAGCACACATTGTCCTGAGCAGCAGCCCCTCTCCCAGCTCCGGGAAGCCGCAGCAGGGTGGGTCCAACCTGCGTGCAGAAGCCCCTCCCATCCACAGACCCAGGCCCAGCACCTGCTGTCCCATGCTGCCTGCCCCCACCGGCCCACAGGCTGGGCTGGAGCACATTGGAGTCAAAGACTGCCCTCACGTGCCCCAGGGTTCTGCAGACAGAAGCCCTGGGGTCCGATCATCCTGGGGTAGTCAGGCGAGCAGCCTCCATCCTGCAGGATGACGGGTACAGAGATGGTGATGGAGATGACGGAGATGGCACTGGTGACAGTGGTGACGATGGTGGTCATGATGAGACTGGTGATTTGACGACAAAGATGGTAGAGGTGGCGCCGATGGTGGTGATGGTGGCGATGGTGGTGGTGGTGATGATGGTGGTGATGGTGGTGGTGGTGATGGTGGTGGTGGTGGTGATGGTGGCGATGGTGGTGATGGTGGTGGTGGTGGAGGCGGTGATGATGGTGGCGATGGTGGCGGTGGTGGCGGTGGTGGTGATGGTGGTGATGGTGGTAACAGTGACAGGGATGACAAGGAGGACATCCCTGGTGAGTCCGTTTCAAGGCCCGCAGCACAGTCAGGCTGCCCCCAGACTTCTGAGGCTATAAATCTTTAAGGGAGCAGACGGCCTCATCCTTCTCCCAAGGAGCGGCTACTGGGTTCCAGCCACCGCAATTCAGTTGGCAGCTGAGCACTTGCCCACTGCGCCACCAGGCTCCGTGTGAGGCCAGAGGCTGACTTTTATGCGCCGCCCCCCACCGCTGCATGCTGGACACCTCTCATGGGTCTCTCCTGTGGTGCTCCTGTGGTCATCCCCGCTCCCCGGAGCAAGAGCAGCGGCTCCTGCAGGCTGCAGCTCCGAGAGCTGGGCGCTGGGGGGATGGGGGCAGGGTTGCTGGCCGGGGCTGGTGCACCAGGCACCCACCAGGCTGCCTCTGAACCTGCTCACCCAGTCTGCCGCTGAGGACAGTGAGCCCCTTGAGAGAGCGGCAGGGCTGGGATGCAGCAGCAGTGTGCTGAGGAAGGAGGGGCAGGCAGTGGCCCAAGTGAGGGGCAGCCAAGAGCTGAGCCCAGTAGCCACCGTGGGCCTCAGTCTCCTCACCTGATGAACCTGACAGGTGTGGGGTACCACAGGTCAGGGAACGGCAGGCCTCTGGGCAAACAGGAAGCCCCCAGATTTGTCTGCTGGCCTGCTCCTTCCCAAGCTGCCCCTGCTGGCTGTGGCCAGACCTCTGGGACTGGACATTGGTGGGCGCAGGCTGGGCCCGCATGCCAGCGGCTGGGTTGGGGTACAGACTGGAGCTCCTGGAGGAGGCAAGTCCTGAAAGGGTTAAGGGCTCCCAGCCCCCATTGGCTCATTATCCTTTCTAATGCTGATCAATACTCTCCCCTGCCCCCAGCGGAGCCCCCTCCTCTCATACTGTTCTTTATCAGATGCAGGGGAGGAGGGTGCAAATCAATGGACCCTCCTGGATCATCCCTCTCCCCCACCCAGCCTGCTGACACTGTCTCTCCCTCCCCCCGCTGCCACTGGCTAATGGGATCCCTGCCTCCCACGTGGGGGCTCCTGAAAGGCCCTGGTCGCTCCTAGCCCTGGCTGGACTCACGAGGAGCTGCCAGCCAGCGCAAGTCTCCCGCTGCCGCCTTTGTCTCCTGTGATAAAACAGGAGGGTTTTCTTCTCAGCCCAGTTCATCAAGCCAAGCGCTGATCATCTGCGTCCCCTCCAGGTGCTGGCTGGATGTGGGGACAAAAGACATAAATAAGGAGTGATGATGATTGGATCTCTGGGGTGGGGGGGAGGCGGGTGCAGGAAAAGGGGTGGGGGACAGAGCCGGAATTACATCTGAGGGAAAGACCACCAGGGCAGAGGGAGGGACAGCAGCCAGTAAGGCCAGACCTTTTCCACAGAGAACCTGGAGGTGGGAGCAACGCGGAGTGCCCAGACCCATTCCCTGCACTTCGTTTCCCCACTGGACACCTGCCTCACACACTGCACTGAAGGAAAGGCTACATCCGGAGGTCTGTTATTGCCAAGAGTTCCTCTAAGGGATGGTCAGCGTTGCTGCCAGTCATAACACACTGCTGGGACTGAGATGCTAGGTCGATGCTGGATGAGCACTATCTAGACAGACAGATGGAGAGACAGACGGACGGATGGATGGATGGATGGATGGATGGATGGATGGATGGATGGATGGATGGGATAGATGGATGGGCAGACAGAAAGATGCATACAGATGATGGATAGATAAGTAGATGTATAGCTAGATGATGGATGGGTGGACGAATAGATAGATGTATAGAGAGATGATGGGTAGATGAAGAGATGGATGGATCGATGAAGGATGAATGGGATGAGCAAACATGGATAAATAGATAGATGCATAGGTGATGGATATTGAGCATAGATGATGGATGGATAAATAGATACATAGGTGATGGGTGGGTAAATAGATGGCTGTGTTGATAGGCTCACACTGACCTTGTGAACAACAGAAGAAAACACTGCCCAGTCCTGCTTTACAGTCATGATCACTGACACGCCCAAGTTCACTGCTGAGCCCCTAACGAGCCAATCCGTCCCTCTGGGGGCTCCCTCGCCCCCGTTTGCCTCCATGACACCAAGCGTGACGGCCTCCTTCAGCAAGTGACCTCTCTTGGAGGCATGTCAGAAACAAGTGAGTCCCCCAGTGTCATCAGGACCCAGAGGGCTCTTCCTGCCTGCTTCCCAGCAGTGGGTCACCAGGCCTTCCTTCCAACTCCCTCCACGTGGGAGCACCACTAACGCCTGCTAAGAAGCGGGCCACCTCCAGTGACAGTCGGGGGCTGTGGCAAGCAGGTGATAGCTGCCCATGAGGTGCTGGCAGGGCAGACCTAGACCCCACGGAAGCGGGCTGCAGGTGCTCAATCACCGGCTACACAAGGCAGCACGCACAGGCCGGGGCCATCTGACCCATCGCACGGCAGACGGTGGCCAGCCCTTCCGATTCCATGAGCCCTGCACAACACGGCCATGCTGAGGTGGCGGTGCTGGGTCCTAGGGCCGGGGACACTCCACAGGGACAGCTCAGGCAGCCCTTGACACCCCACTCCCCCATGGCGATCGTCCATTCCCTCCCGGAGAGAGGCTGGCATGTGGGCAGGACGGAAGCTCCTGGAATGGGTCTCTCTGACAGGGAACAGGGTTAGGGCCCACCCCTGCCCTTGCCCCCACCCCCACACCAGGAAGGCACCCCAGCACGATGGGCTCTAGGAATGGCAGGGAGCCCTCCCACCATGGGGGCTCATCCCGCTTTCAGACTCCTGGGCACCAGCTGAGCAGCTCCTGACTGGCCCTGGTGTGGTGACACCAGGCCCTGGGGAGGACCCCCCTCCAAGTGCCACCCTGAGCATGTATCTTGGCTCCCAAGGGATGCTGGGACAGAAAGACCACACGGG
>NW_022103915.1:896218-928573 GCF_000313985.2 Echinops telfairi
TGGGGGCGTGGGGCTGTAACAAACAGAAAATCATTTCCTCGTCGTTTAGGAAGCCGGGAGTCTGACAGCAGGGCTTCGCTCTGGGGGCAAGTCCCGTCTTTCCAGGTTCTGGGGCACCCATCTCCCCTCTCCGCCTCCTGAATCTCAGCTCCTTTCTACTCAAACAAGATCCAGTTAGAACTGGCCGTACACGAAGCCTGTCTCGTTGATATAACAAAGAAACCCCTGTCTGCCGGCTGCATCCCGCACCCCCCCCCTCCCCCCGCCCCGCCGCCCAGCACTGCACGTCCATGTCCAGGGCCTTCAGCAGGGTCCAGGAGCTGCAAAGGCGCCAGGCCTCACCCTGCCCACACACCACAGGGGCACATGTGTGCGGGCCACCAGGGCCCTGTCCCCACGTCAAGCGCTAATGAGCTAGCCCTGGTTTCCTAAGACAATATTAGCCCTACAGAACTAAGCGCACATGTTAATAAGCCCTTCTCTGCGGGCAAGCGGGTGGCAGGGAGCAGTGATTTATCGGGTGTTTGCCGAGGGGCTCAGAGGCAGGCGGCACAGTGGAGGGGCGGCTCCCAGTCAGGAGGCCACACACCCTGCAGGCTGGCATCTTCTTAAAGGCTCAGGCCTCCTCCCAAGGCCCCGGCCAGCGGGGAAGCAGGGAGGCAGCCCTCAGAAGGCAGGGGGGAGCAGGCACAGAGCTAGAAGGCCGTCTGCTTTGGTCTGAGGGAGGGCCTCCTTCCTGACTTGTTCGGCAATTGCTCCAAGAGTCGGCCCGAGAGCAGCTGTAACAGGGCCTGGCCACCACCGCCTGGGACACAGCCATGGTCTGGGCATGGGGGAGTGCTCGGGGCCCCTCCTTGTGTCCAGTGTCTGCGGCTGCCTTTGGTGACACCGGTTTGAGCCTTCCCTCCCGAGCGCCTCCGTGCTGTGAGCCCAGCAAGCACTGTCTAGTCAATGCCACAATCTGGCAAAGCTGACCAGAGTCACCCCCTAGGGCATCCATGGAGGGCCCCTCTCCAGGCAGGTGAGCCCTCAAGGGATAAGGGGCGCCTGCCCCATGCCAGGTGTCCCCACTGCCTCAGAGGCACGGGAAAGCTGCTCTGTGACCACAGAGGCCCTCGGGGCAGGCCCCTCTGTGGGGCAGGGGTGGCTCCCCGCAGTGAGAGAGGAGTGCGGTGCTCACATGCCGGTGCCCAGCCCTCACAGCACCGGGCCATGGGACTCACCACCTGCGGGAAACAGAAGGATTTCTCCCAAGCCGTCTCCACCAAATTATATGCCAAACGTAGCTGCTTGAGAATGACTATACACTTGGAGGTCATCAGGAGTAGATCAGGGGTCATTCTCCCTCAGCCATCAAGCCCAAGCAATCACCACTGTTTATCCCACAACATTTGGGGCCCACTCCCTTCTGATAAGGATAGTAGTTGTCTGTTTCCTTGTAGGAAACCCCAAAGAGGTCAAACCCGCCCAAGGATGACCAAGGTTAGGCCGCCATCATGAATCTAGGGTCCACCCATCTTGTCACATGTTTAACCCTAGTCCTTCCCATTCCTATGGGAACACCCCTATCTCATCCCCTTCCTGTTAAGCTTATGCCTATCATAGATCCCCCTCCTACGATGTGTATGCCTATTGGACTGCCCCTTCCTGTGATGTGTGGTTACCTGTAACCATGCCTCCCGAAAGAGAGATAACGCTTGGTTAGAATAAAGTGGGGGCTCTCCTGCTCCCGTGGCCAGGCTCCCCCCACGAGGACCATCAAGCAGGGCTGAGGTGAGCAATGCTACCGTGAATTGTGTCTGACTCCATTATTCTAATCTCTGCTCTACCTCTCATGCTCTCTATGACTTTACTATAATCCTTACTTATTATCGCTGTACAATTGCGCCTACCGGACCTGTGATGATCTGTGGGGGACTCCCTTCTCCCCACAACCACCCCCACTTCACAGGGGCACACTGGGCCCCCCACTGTGAGCAGGTGTCCCAGGTGGGATCTGAAACAAAGCTGCCAGGTCCAGCGGAAACAGCCAAGTGTGCGGTCAGGGAGAAGGGGCCGGTACACAGCGGGCACCCCACAGAGGACCCTCGCTCCTGGCCCCACTCCAGTGAGGAGGTTGGGTGGGTTTGCCCAAGCGCCCTCTCCTCGGTGACTTCCCCTGAGTCCAACTCAGGGTGGGTGGGGCTGTGTCTGAATGGGCCCCCCGGGTCCCCTGAGCCCTATGTGCACTTCAGAGGGTGTCCGCTGGGGCTGGGCTTGAAGAAGGGTGACCTCCCACAATCCCGCCTGTGTGGCCACAGCCCTGTAGGGCTCTGCACCCCCAGCCATCCTGCCCGGCTGACACCATCCCTCCCTCCATGTCTTAAGGGTAGGGCCACTGTGGGGGTCACAGTAGGGGAGCTGTCCCAGGTCTCACAACACAGCCGTTCATAGGCTCCGACCCACTCACCTGTACCAGGTGGTCCTACAGCAGCAACACCCCACCCCACCCCCGCCACCCTGCCACTGGGAGCCTGCCCCTCCCCTACCAGTGGAGCTACTCAGATGAGCAAAGGCCACATGGGGTCTGCACATGCTGACTAGGGTCCCTAAGATGCCTTACAGCCCCCCACCCCCCTAGGACTAGCAGGGCCTTCCCTAGCTAAGCACACGCCCCCTGGACTGCCCACCCCTGCTCTGTGGGACGGAGGTTCTGCTTGCTGGCCACCCTGCCCCTCCCCCCCACACCCCTCCCATGCAGACCCACGCTGGGATGCCAAGGGGTCTCATCCCACCCCTTTTCCTCCACCACCACCTCTCAGGGGTCTGGGGACCTCCGGACTTGGCAGACCCATCATTTCTTTCTTGTCTCAGGTGTGCCCCCCACCCACTGACCACAGCCACCCTGTCCCTGTTTGAACAACAGGGACAAAGCACCCGGGTGAGGTCACCTGAGGCTCTGGCCCCAGCTGGGGTCCCTGTCCCGTGGAGAAATGAGGGGTCTGACTGGGGAAGGCCAAGCGTGCGGTGGTAATGGGTCTGAGGAGAGGACTGGGGCCTGCCCCCCTGCCCAGGCTCCTGGCACCTTTGTGACAGAAACACGGGTGACTGTGTGACCCTCAGACCCTCGAGTCTAGGGGTGAGTCCAGCCCAGCCCAGCCTTCAGCCAAACAACAGTCAGACCAACAAGGGCAGCAAGGAGCTCTGGGGCCGTGGAGGGCCACCACCAGGTCACTGGCTCACACCCCAGCTGCTGCACATGAGGAAGACGGGTCTGCCTGCACTCTCAAGAGTTCCCGTCTCTAACCATAGGGCAGCCCTTCCTCATCTGTGAGCCAGAGGTCTTTCCATGGAGAAGGAGACCTGGCAGCCCAGGGACCTTGAACCTGGCAACCTTGAACCGCCAACCACAGGAGGCCCCCGGGCAGCGCTTGCCCAGGGGGGGCAGCGCAGAGGACAGGAAGGGCCAGCAGGGAGGATGTGGGAGAGGCTGTGACACTGAGGGGTGGCCACCAAGGTCGCCAAGCAAAAGGGGACTCGGTGTTGACTGGAATCCCGCGAGTTTGTGCTGAAACTTTCAGCTGCCCACAGGGGACAGTGCCCAGGCAGACACCACGTCCCTGCCTCACAATGAGGAGCTAGAAGTCTCCCATCAGGCCACGGGCCCTGGAAGAATGTCCTCTCCTTTCTCTGTGTATCTCTGTCTCTCTCTGTGTGTCTCTCTCGGTCTCTGGACTCTGGGGGAAGGTCCTTCGCCCCTGCTGTTCCTCAGTCTCTGCAGCCACCCCCACCCCGCACTAAGCAGCTAGCTTCCCCCACCCCCATCTGTAAAGGCCCCTCTCTGTCCCCCCTTTGCTCAGGGGTGCTTTGTGTTAGACACACCCACACCACTCTGGCCTTCTGACAAAGAAAGCACCACTGGGGGCGGGGGCTCGGATTTGACACGTGTGTCTGGGGGGGACTCAGTGCAATCCATGGCACCCACTCTGTAGGCCCGCCGCTGCCCCCAGCCCCCCAGGCCTCCCGCCCATTAGCGGGGTGGCAGGTCCATCTGCTGCAGACGTCCTTCCGGCCTCCTGCCCCCACCCAAGCCCAGGCCTCCCTTCCTGCGGGTTTCTGCTCTCGCTGAGGCCTGGGGCCAAATCTAATCCAGCCCTGCCTGACCCCCCAATTTCCTGCTGGGACTGGAGGGGCCGGAGGTAGGGGGTAGGGCGGCTCCCAGATTGCAAGCCGGGAATCTCATTAGGCAAGCTCTGGGAGGGCACTGGAGGGGGGAGGGCAGAAACGCCCACCGCCCCACCCCCGCCCCCACCCCCAAGGTGGGCTGGTCTACTCTGGAGCTGGTTTGTTTGACAGTGTGGTGTTCTCATTGTATGACTAATATTATGACTATATTTTATATAGTTGTTAGGTACCAAGAAATAGGGACAGGGAGATGTCCCGCTCCATCCCTGAGGCCCCTGCAGGAGGTTGGAGGAGAATCAGGCGAGCCCTTAGCCAGCCGTAAAGACTAACTGGGCATGTGCCCAAGTCACCTGTCTGTGACTCCTCCAAGTGTAAATCCCAAGGCCGAGTCAGGTGGGCGGTACACCTGGGCAGCCCAAACTAGGCCCAGGTGGGCTTAATTCAGCCAGTGGGGTCAACCAATTCCTTCGACCACACCTTCCAGCCATACGCCTCAAATTCCTTGACTGTGAGACCTCCCCACCCCCCCTTCTCCTTCACCGACTCCTGTCCTGTGTCCTCTGGGCAGTGCTGGGTCCCCCTGGCCTCAGGCTCCCCGTGTGGGTGCGCAGTCCATGAGGTTGTCCCTGTTCAGTGCCTGTAACACCTGAAACTTCTCCCATCCTTTATTAAAACCCACTTGGACCACAACCCAGGCTTCGGCATGAATTCTTTCTCACTCGAAGTCAAGAACTGAGGTGTTTCCCACCTAAGAGACCTCACGTGGTTATTTATATTGTTCTTAGGGTCAAACCTAAGAACCCCACTCTCCTGTGCTTGGGGTCACTGAGGGGACCGGCCCATGGCACCGAGCAACAAGGGCCGTGTTCCTGTGACTGCGATGAGACTGTGCGGCGGTGTGACTCAAGTCCCTTCACTATCAGCTGCTAGAAAAACCTCTTCACAAAATGCAGCCCCCCAAGGACGTCATTGATGCAGTCTGTCTGGAGAAAGGTTGAAGTTGTCAAGGATGCTCGGGCCCACCATCAACCCTCATGGCAGCAGCGGTCAAGAGATCAGAAGACGTGTTGCCTTAGGCAAACCTGCTGCGCAAAACTTCTCCAGGGGATTGAAGAGCAAGGTGGTACTTTGAGGTGCACCTGGCCAAGCCCTGGTGTTCTCCATTGCATCGCGTGCAGGTGAACGCTGGGCACTGAAGAAGGAAGGCCGTACAAGAAGCGATGTGTTTTGTGGTCCTGGCGGAGAACGCTGAAATTGCCACAGATGCTGAAAGGACAAAGGGATCTGTCTTGGAAGACGTCAGCTCAGAGTGTTCCTTGACGGTGAGGCTTCAGCTTCCATACCTCGGACGCTTTGTCAGGAGAGACCAGTCCCTGGAGAAGGACACCGCGTTTGGTAGAGTGGAGGGGCAGCGACAGCGAGGAAGGCTGCCTCAATGGGCTCAGGCCTGGGAGCCATTGTGAGGACGCGCAGGACCGGGCAAGTCTTGTTCAGGTGAGTGTCAGGTCGCTGTGGGTGGCACCTAGCAGTGATAGCAGCAAGGCACCTTGGAACTGCTGCCAACTCCAAGAGGACCGTTTGGAGGTGTTGTCCCCTAGAGGGGCCAGCTGCCTCTGAAGGTTCTCTCTTCTTACCTGAGCCCCGCGATCTGGTCCGTCAACAACCACAACCGGAGACGCCAAGACTCATGACCTTATTGCTGTTGTTCGCTTGCTCTCGGTCAACAGTTGCTTCCCGAGGCTGCCCTGAACCCGAGCTCCTGCAAACACCTGTCTGACTCCCCCAATGCAAACCCCAAAGCCAGACATGTCCATGCTCCGTGGGCTGTGATTTCAAGTGGGGATCCACCGAGACAGTGGGTCTGTGAGGCCTGCTCTCCTTGCGGGCACACGCCCACAGGAAACCTCTCTTCCTCCTGAACCTGGCCTCAGGGACTGGCTGCAGCACTTCAGGGTGAACTGCGTGCATTTCAGGGGACACCGGACATCTGCAGCCGCCTCGCCACCTCCACAGGCGCCGTCTCCATGGGGACAGCTCAGAGGCAGCAGTCATGCCCTCTGAGTCCCGAGCCCAGTCTCACCCTCCTCCCTCCCCA
Source organism: Echinops telfairi (assembly GCF_000313985.2). Lineage (NCBI taxonomy): Eukaryota > Metazoa > Chordata > Mammalia > Afrosoricida > Tenrecidae > Echinops > Echinops telfairi. The sequence continues at coordinate 902,478 of NW_022103915.1, forward strand.
GCCATCCCGCCACCAGTCACATACAGGCAGGGCCCTAAGCTAAGCCCTTCTCCCTCCTCCCACCCTAGCCATGAGGGTGTTGTTAGGCGTCATGGGTTATTTCAACACCCAGTGACCCAACGTACACCAGAGAGCGAGACCCGCCATCCTCACAGTCTTGGCCAGTGTGACCAGCCCTGGCATCTCTGTGCCCTGCCTCACTGCTGGCCAGCCTGACACCTCGAGTCCCCACAGCCTGCGCTGTGCTCTTGCTCCCCTGGGTGGGGGCCGGGCGAGGACCTTCCTGAAGGTCTCTGTCCTGTGCAGTGAAGCGCAAGATCCCTGGGCACCTACTGGGCAAACCACAGCTGCATGGACCCCAGGCTCAGCGACTGAAGGTCCCTGAGCTGGGCTTCCAAGGAGAGGAAAGGACCTAAGTCAGACCAGGAGTGTGGGGGGTTAGCCTCTAGGAAGGAAAGAGGGGCACTCAGGCTGGGCAGAACCAGCTGGTACCTCCAGTCCCCACGCTCTTTGCTTGTCTGCTTCTCTCGGGACTTTCTACTATGCCCATGGGACTGGAGGGGTTTTCCTGAATCCCTGCATGCCTTGCAGAGTTGAAGGGGGAGAGGCCACAGGATAACAGGGTCCCAGGGGTCATAAGCCACCCCAAAGCCTCACTAGTCCTGGGGGCCTTGAAGCATGCCCACTCCAGGCCTTTCTGGGTACAGCTCCCCAAGCTTGGGGGAAGGCCAGGCTGGCAGGCACATGTGTCTCCTGGACAAGCCACCAGGTGTCAGGAGCAGGTGGGGCAGTGGGCAGGGCTCCTTCCACACTGCGTCCCGCAGCCTGTCCGGACATGCTGATCAGGCCTCCTGGATCTCACCTAGGCGGACGTCCTGCTGGAAGACCTGAGGGCATCCATGTGGGGTGGACTGGGGAGCAGGACTGCACCCCCATCCTCAGAGGGCCCGGCAGTCTTCCCGCTGAGTCAAGGCCACCAGAGGGGCGTCTGGCCACTCTGCCACTGACTCCATGATTTTCCTTTGCAGAGGGCGTGGGGGTGGGGGGGGGCACTTCCAACAACAGGCTCTAAAGGATGCGTGAAGCCCACCCTGAGCCGGACTCCTGAGAGCAGCTCATCCGACCTGAGCGTCCCCGAGGACAGACGGGCAGTTGGCTACGGAGAGGTTGGGGAGGGGCTCCTCCGGATAGAAGACCCTCACATCCCCACAGGACAGACTCCCATAGGCCCACACATCTATGGGTCATGGGGGCCCAGGAGCTCTTCCCAAACGTGACAATGGGAAGGCTTTGGTGTGGCCAGTCAAGCAAAAGGGAGCTGGACCAGACTCGCCCAGGGGCGCCCCTGGGGAAGACAGGCACACCAGGAAGTAAATTGTGGGGGTTATGAATATGCAACAGATTTCTGAGACATGGCCATGAATATGCATTAGGGCAGAGTTAGGATTCCCAGCCAGGAGATGGCTGGTCAGACGGCCGCTTCACCTTAAACGCTGTCCAGGTCGGTCTGGCCATGTCCTTCTGCTGGTTTGTCTCTGACTTAACCCTTTCACTCCAGAGTCAACTGTACTACAGGTTGTGGCTGTCCTTTCTGAGCATGTCCTGGTGGGGGCCGGGGCATGGAGGTGCGGATATGGTCATAGTGTACATCATTCCAGGGGTGCGGGTGGGGGGAAGATACTTGCCCAGGAAGAAAGGGCTTAAACAAGACAGGATCTTGGGATGGAAACAGCAGGTTAATTGTGGGCAATTTATCTCTATTTCAATAGGAGCCTGGTGGCTCAGTGGTTATGAATTGAGCCTCTAACCCCAAGGTCAGCAGTTCAAAACCACCACCCGCCATGAAGGAGAAAGATGAGGCTGTCTACCTCTGTAAAGAGTCACAGTCCTGGGAACCCACAGGGGCAGTTCCACCCTGTCCTGTCAGGTCGCTGAGAGTCGGCATCAACTGGCGCTGTGACTTTGGTTGGATTGTGTGTGTTTATATCCTCAGGGTGGCCTCACTGGGTGAGATGTGGGATTTACAGTTCTACGGGGCTGAGAAGTTGGGGAGTGGTCTCACTCACTGTCAACCTCTTCTTCCTCACTAAGCCCTTAGCCCTGCCACCAAGGGGCAATCGCATCTGGCCACACACCAAGGCTGGACCGTCTGGCCGTTTGTGCGACGTGGGCTGTGTCACCCAACTCCATTTGCAATCCCCAGAAGCCTGGGGGTTGCCCACCTGTGAGGGAATGTGCCAGTTGGCCGTTCTGCATGCCCTCCCCCAACCAGGGCAGCAAATCCAGAGCCCCCACCACCCTCCCCTAAGCTAAACACCACTTCAGACTGAGCCAACACAGCCATGGGCGCTTCCAGAGGCAATAAATCCTGGGCTGGAATCAGCGGCCGCTGGCCAGCCCTATATCACAGGAGCAGCCGTTGTAAATACAGAGCCTGCCGCCGCCGTGCTGGCTCTGCGCATCTCTGTGGCCTGATTTATTCATGAGCCAGATCGGCCCAGAGGCCCTGCGGCTGCAAATCGACACAGCCTGGTGCTGCCGCCCGTCCGGCTCCCCCCGACACACGTTGTATATTCATGATCCCAGAGCCCGGCACGGCTGCTGGCCAGCCCAACCTCTGGAGCCAGAGCTGGCTTGTGGACAAGCCCATGTCCCTCCTGCAGGGGACTCCAGAGACCAGGTCACCGTGGGTGGTGGGGGGGGGGGTGTGACCTGCTGGTCCCCACAGACTAACTGTGACAGGACACGTCTCGTGGGCCTGATGGAGCCCGGGGTCAGGGCAGGCGCTGAATTGAATCAAATGCTTCCTCCCTCCCTCCCAAGGGGCCCCCTGGCCAGCTCCCCCTGTCCTCCCCGCACCCACCCTTGTTGCATCCTCACCCCAGGGGCTCTAGCCACCCAAACTCATCCTGACCAGCAAGTCTGGGGACCCCCGCCCTGCCTCCATCTGGAGCCCACCCAGACATCAGCAGGCCACTAATTAGCAGGCAGCCGGTGACACTGGCCCGCCATTAGCATTCATCCCCATGCTCGGCTCCCCACCCCCACCCAGCCACCAGCTGCAGCCGCACCCTCCCGCCAATCACAGGAGTGACCTGTGAGCCCAACACCTGCTAAGACCCCTGTCTCTGTCATGTTAGAAGTGGCCACAGAAGGACACGCCACCAAAAGCATCCGGAAGCCGCCGGTCGTTGAATATTGATGGAAGCGGAGAGGAAGCACACTGTGTTCCCGGGGAGGCTGTGGGCAGGAGAGACTGTGGGTGCGGAGAGAGAATGCAGGACAGGGAAGAGACTGAGGGGCCAGGGCTGAATGCAAGCCAGGGGAGACTGTGGGCCAAAGAGACTAGGGAGCTGGGGCGCGCTCAGCTATTGACCACCAAGCTGGCGGTTTGAAGCCACCAGTGGCTCCTTGGGAGAAGGAAGAGGCTGCTTGCAGGAAGCTGGAGCCAGCAGCGGGGGCCGCCCACCCCCAGCTCTGCTGAAAGAAGGGTGCCTGGCTCTGCAACCGGCTGCACTACCTGGACCAGGAGGGTGATCCCTGGGAGGGGCTGTCTCCCCCACTCCATCCTCCCCCCTCCCCCACCTTCCCAGGCCGCCTGCTGGCAGCGTCCTAACGCTCCTTCCAGCTCAATCGGAGGTGTGAAGAGGCAGTCAAGGCTGACAGCTTGCTGGACAGAGGTGTGAGGGCTAGAGAGCCCATCCCATTAACCCGCCTCGCCTCCTGCCAGGCCGCCAGGCCCGGGCTGCATCTCTGCCAGCAACGGCGGGCAGGGACGTGAGCCTTTGTCCTATTGACTACTGGACCAGCATAGCGACAACCGCTGGACCTCTGGACAAAGCTGGGCCCTCGCAGAAACCGACAGCTGACTTTGACGTGGAGTGGGGGGGCTGCGTCCACCACACCCCTGTGACGGAGCACGCCCGAGGGCGGCAGCTGGCCCGCTTTATGTTCTAAAGTGGTTCTCAACCTTCCTAACACCCCACGACCCTTTAGGACAGTTCCTCATGTGGTGGTGAGCCCCAGCCATAAAAGTATTTGTGTTGCTACTATTACATAACTGTACTTTTCTACTGTTATAGTCATGTAAATATCTGTTATGCAAAATGTATTTTCATTGTTACAAATTGAACATAATGAAAGCATAGTGATTAATCACAAAACAATATGTAATTCCATATTGTGAAATAATTCTTTCTAATGACAAATCAATGAAATTGTGTCTTGAAGCATGGTGTAGCATGGGTAACAGTCTTCACGCCGGGTACTTGTATGTGGGCATATCTGCATGTGGGTGGACCCGCCTGGAGACAGATAGAGGAGTGGTGTCTCTGTTCCTAAGACCATCAGAAGTAGATTTTCCGATGGTCTTAGGCGACGCCGTGAAAGGGTCATTAGACTCCCCAAAGGGTGGAGACCCACAGGTTGAGAGCCACTGAACTAGGAGGTGGGACAGAAGCACTAAACATCCACTGATTAGACCAATTCATGTGCTGTCTTTTGAACCCCTGAGCCTGAGCCCGAGCCCCCGGCCAGGAAGCCACCCCCAGAGGGGGGTTTGCTGCAGAGATGCAGGCTGGGCCATTGCCCCTCTGTGGCCAGTCCCTCGGGGCGGGCAGGACAACGAGCTGCGAGACTGAGGCCTCCTTCTTGCCGCCAGCGGCTGCTCTCCACAGCTAGCAGTCACTTCTTCCGCTGGCACGCTGGTGCCTCGAAAGTTATTCCCGCCACCAAGCAGAGAGGGGCTGCTCCACCAGGACTTCTGTGGCTCCCTGGAAACCCACAGACCACCTCCCTGTCTCAAGGGCCGCCGATTAGTCACCTGAATCACGTCTGCAGAGCCCCTTGTTCGTGTAGCAGAACATTGTGGGAGTGAAACCCGTGGAAGGGTCCCCGGGGCCAGCACTCGCCACCTGGCCCAGAAGGCTGCCTGGCAGCCAATGCAGAGTTGAGGGGACAGCGGTCACAGCCCTGGACACGGAGGCACACCTGCTGTCAGAACAAGGGGCAGCACATCGAGGCCCTGTGTGGCCCGGACAGAGTATGTGATCATGTGGGAATGTAGACAGCAGGCGGGGGAGTGTGTGGGAGTAGAGGTCAGATGGGTGTTATGAGTGTGAGAGTATAGGTGAGTCAGGTGGTAGGTGTGTGTAGGTGCACATGAGGGTTGGTGTGTGTGGGTGGCCGCACTCCACTCTCTTGACCCCCGAAGGCAGCCCCTCTGTGTCCTCAGCCACCTGGGGATGGGCCCTGTCCTCCCTCTAGCCTGGCAGTCCTGGGGACAGTGCTGAACCTCATCTTGTTCTGACGTGCCCCCATCGCTGACCCTATCCCCACTATGCCCAAGCCAATCCTTCTCAGTCACCCCAGATTCACTTTGATCCAACTGAGGTCAGTCACACAGCCTGGCCCTTCCCACTGCACTACTGACACCACCCCAGCACCCCTCCGCGGTCCCAGATGCTCCAGGGCTTGGCCACTGTTCCCACCTCCCCTAGTGGGGTGGGGTTCCCCAACAGTACATACTACCCCTGCACTCAATGTTCTTTCTGCTGGCCTCTTCTCCCAGGGGCCCCGCTATCTGTTGGAGTGGCTGGATGGTTGATGGATGGATGGTTGGATGGATGCATGATGGATGGATGGAAGGGTAGATGGATGATGGATGGAGGCTAGTGGATGGATGATGGGTGGATGGGGGGGGGCGAATAGGTGGATGGATGAATGGAAAGATGGATGGATGGATGAGCGAGCTGGGGAGGGCACCTGCCACCCAACTTCTTCTGGCCAACTTCTTGGGAGGGTCCCCTGCTTAGGGGCTGTCTCTGGCCCCCACTTCACTTCGCTGTCCAGGCCCTGACCCTGAACTGTGCTGAAGAGCCTGAGAGGTGCCCTGAGAGCTAAGTCGCCTAGCATGTGACACATGAGAGCTCCTGGCTGACCCGGGGACAGCCATGGGCCCTGGGCCTCAACCCTCACCTGACCAATCTCGGGGCTCTGAACCTGGGAGACCCCAGAAGGGTGCCTGGCTCTGACCCAGGAGCCCCAGCCCCAGCATGTCCTCCCTCCATGGAGTTACCAGCTACTCGGTGTCCAGTGTGTCCTGTAGCACTTCAGCCCAGCTCTGGCCTGGGACCATGAGATACAGACCCTGGAACTGGCAGCCTCTCAAATCCCCTGGAGACCCTAGCCCACTGGGGCCATCCCCTGGACCCCTGAGGGTGGAGCTGACTGGACTTGCAGAAGGAGCTGGGTGGGCTCCTGAGGCACCATCAGCCATGCCTGGGGTCTGAGAGGAGGCTGGTCAGCACACAGTCTGCAGCTCTAATTAGGCCTGAGAGGGTTTCTATGGCGACCCCCTGTCAGGACAGGCATGCTGTCTGCTCACTCACTCTGCGGGGCGGGAGGGCAGTGGGCAGGGGCACGTGTAAGGACAGCACCTGTCACAGCCTGGAGCCTGAGCGCCAGCTCTGAGCAGAACACCAGGGCTGCAGGGCCAGAACAGCCAGGGGCTCCTCAGAGGTGGCCGGTGGCCCCCAGGTGGCCCTGCACACGCATCACAGGAGATGGGAAGGGGCTGCAGTGCATGAGGCCTGAGTGACAGCCCTACTGTCCAGTGGGACTGGAGCGGGGACGTGGCAGAAGCCCTGAGGGGTGTGGGCGTCAGGGAGGAAGAGTGGGCAATGAAGGGGGCACTCAGAACAAGCACATGCACACCTGTGTCCACACACATGTGCACACAAGCATACAGTGGACACATATGCAGGTCTGTGTAGCTCCTACAGCCAAAGCAGCTCACTAGGAGCCGCCAGAGCTGCGAGAACAGGGAGGGGTTGGAGGGGGGTGGGGAGTGTGTTTGATTCCCAGCCCGCAGGCCTCTGGGCACAGAGCTGGGCCTAATTGATCCCCTCCCACCTGCTGGGGTGGGGGGCTTCCAGCAGGCTTTTACCTGCAGGACAAGGAGGGAGGGGCATCTCCATCCTCCACTCCAGGCCCCCTGCAGAGACCCACCAGGAACCCCACTCTAGGTTCACCTGCCTCTGGCCGGCCTCCAGGATGGGAGCCCTGCCTGTCCCCCCCACCCACCCACCCCCAAGCTGAGAAGCACAAAGCACTGTAGGTAGTTTCAGGGCCTAGATTAGGAATGGGGTGCCCCACTCCTTGAGGAAGCCAGTGGATCAGCCGAGATACGGAAGTCGAGGGACCCCTCTCCCTACACCTCTGCATTCTGCCCCCCAGGTCCCACCCTCTGAAGCCCCTCCTCCTTGCCCTGCTCCAAAGACCCACCAAAACAGGCAGCCCTCAGACTCAGCAACACCCCCCAGCAAACCCAGGTCACTCAGACCCCAAACACACAAGGCTCAGGCTCAGGAGATACCCCAGGATGGTGCCCTAGAGTCAGTCCTATAAGGCTGGCTCATCAGAGAGACAGCTCCGAGGTGTGGGCACCTCCAGCCCAGAGCCCTGGCCCCCGAGATTTCAGCCCTCCATGCCCACACCCTGCCCTGCACCAAGCAGGGCCTGCAGAACCCGGGAATCAGAAAGAAGCAGGCACAATCAGGCCGGCCCGGCCCAAGACAGGGCACAGGACACCTCCAGTTCTCCTCCTGCCCCTCATTCCAGGAGCACCAGGGGGCCCCTCGGCAAATGGGGTACGCACACTGACACACATGGGACAGGCTCTTCCTGGGAACATGCAGGTACACACATGAAGCAGGCTGCTTCTGGGAAGACACGTGTGCACACACACTGACATACATGAAGCAGGCAAATTCATGAACGTGCATGCATGCACACATGCAATGACACACATGGAATTGGTTCTTCCCCGGTAAGCACCCAGCTGTGCACACAAGCTCACACACTGAAGTGCGTTCATATATGAAGGATCTTCCGAAAGGTCCCAGGGAAATTCCATTCTCTTTCTGTTCCATTTTACTGAGACATCTCTGACGTCCTCTCATATGCCCACCTCTACCCACTCACATATGCACACCCACCCACATCTATGCACACTCGCACACGAAAACACATGCACACACGCACAGGCCCCCATGTGGGCACACATGTATGTATGCGTGCACACACGTACACGGGCCCACGCATGCATACACTATTACGCAAGCACTCATACACAATCACACATGTGCACACACAGGCACTCACAAGTGCATATACCTATACACAGACGTACATGCACATACATTCACAAATACATGCACACTCATACACACGCATGCACACACATCTGCAGACTTACCGGCACAGGCACATGCACACTCGTAAATGTGCATACACATCTGCAATACACATGCACACTCGTAAGCACACACACATCCAAGCACAGAGCGCCACTGGAGAAGCAAGCAGGCACACACTTGCCAGCACTGTGGGCACAAGGGTGGCAGCCCTGCCCCGGGGCCCTGGCCTCACCTGCCCTGGGGCTGCCCAACCAACCCCAAAGCCCAGCTCCTTCCAGGAGGCGCAGAGGTGATGGACGGCCCGGCGGAGGCCGAGCAGCGGCAGGTGCCGACTATTAATTGCACCCATTGCCAACCAGGACAGCTCCGCCCGCGGAGACAAAGGCGAGACGTCCCCCGGTGCATAATTTATCCTCCATTAAAGCTCACGACAACCTGACAAATTAAATCTCTTTTAAATTTAATCTGCCTCTAATAGTTAGCAGAAGGGGGACCGGCCACGCAGCCGATCATGAACCTCCACCTGAGGGTCTTGCCTGAGGGGTGGGGGGCGGGGGATAGGCGGGCAGCACACTAGGAGCCGGACGCTGGCCGCTGGCTTTCTGAGAGGCCTCTGCAGTTCCTCCTGGGGTCAGGACCGCCTTTATCTGTGGCCCACAGGCTCCTGGCAAACAGGAAGAAGGCGCAGGTCATGGAATGGAAACCAGCAGGGGTTCATGGAAAACACAGAGAGGCCACGCTGGGTCCCTGGAATGAGATTTCCGGCCAGCTGAAATATTCCCCTCCACCTCCCAGGCCACGGCCCGTGGAACGGTGTCCCACAAACACTTCCTGGAGTGGGGCCCTCTGAGCACTTAATTCAGAGCCCAGCTGGAGTGAGTGCCTGCGGGTTGGGGCTGAGAGCTTCCTCTGCCCTCCGAGTGCTGACCAGCAGCCTGGAGCATGTCCTGGGCAGTTCTCTCTGACGTCACAGCCTGTTGTCTTCCCTCCACCCTCCCGAGCAGGCGGGTCCTGCGAGGGGCCAGGGAGCCCAGCTTACCCTTGGTTGACTCTGTGTGCACAGCGGAGGAGGACCACAGGCTGCCCCGGTCCCTGCCTGTCAAGTGAGCCCACCCATTGGGGCTAGGGCAGGGCAAAGCTGCAGTCCCCTGCCCCCAAGACCTGGAGCTGGGACACTGGCTCCTCTCCGTCTTGCTGGAGGGTGGCCCGAATCATTCCGGCGCCCACCAAGCCAGGCCAGGGGAAGCATGGGTCCAGGGTCCAGGGGCTCAGGGATGGCCAGCAGCCTCCTCCTAAGTGTAGGTGGGAAGGTACCTGCTTCTGACAGCAAGAGACCACTCCCATAGGTGGGGAGGAGCTGCCTGTTCCGCATACCCTGGGTGCGTCCCCAACCAGCTTCACCCCATCTCTCCGACACACACACACACACACACACACAAGCCCCCCAGCACTTGCAGTCCTAGGAGTGGTGTTGCACCCTCCCTGACCGCTGACCGCTGACCCCACACTGGTCGTCTGAGATGGCACAGCTGCTCCTAGTCTGGGGCAAGAGGCTCCCAGGCCTCAAGGTAGCCCTGACTCCCCTGACCGGTGTGGACCGAGAGACCGGGGGACTGCCCTGACCCCCCTGGCCAGCATGGTCCTAGAGGCTAGGTCTTAGCGCCACCTGGCCCTCCAACAGGGGCAGGAAGGACAGGCAGCCTCAGATGCTGGGACAGCGGAGGAAGGGCCATCCCCATGAGGTCAGCTGCGCCTGGCCACAAGGGCCAAGCTGGGACTCAAGGAGCCCGAGGCCGGACACGGGTGGTAGGCAAAGGCAACCGCAAACCTCCCAGCTGCCCGGCTCCCCTGCCCCTCCCTGTCTCAGCTGGAACAGCAGTCTCAGGGCCAGTGGTCCCACAGCTTCCCTTGTCCCCAGACCTGCCCCCTTCAGCCTCAGACTGCAGAGTGGGGCGCCCATGCCCACGCCCCTTGTCCACAGGCAGGGCTGGATCCCACAGCACCTCTGCAAACCAACCTTGTGCCAAACACGGTGGCTAATGATTCCGCTTGCCACGTCACTGCCTAAACTGGTGTACGATAACCCTGGGAGGATGGGCTGTGGTGGGCAGCAACAGAGGCCCCACAGAGACCACCTGAGTTTAAGCCCATCACCCCAAAGGGAGGGTGGCCCCACCATGTCAGAATCCGATTTATGGATTTACGGAGTGGCCGGCCCTGGAGTTGCACGGGGGCGGGGAGGGGGGATGCACAGGAGCTGAGTGCATCTGAGACTTGTGGACACAACTCAGGTCTCAGTCACTGACCCCAGACCACAATGGGGAGCCAGGGGCCATCTCATGCCCAGCACCCTGCCTCCTGAGCCACTCAGTTTTGTCCAGGCACGTCCTGCTGACCCCCAACTCCTGAGACCCAGCTCAAGAGAGCACCCAGGCAGGGTGCCCGGTGTGTGTTTCTCTCACTGAACAGGGTATAGGAATCTGCCATGTTCAGCAGGACACCCATGCCATCTGGGCATGCCAGCCTGTAGCCCTCCCTGCAGGTCTGGGAGAGAAGGCAGAGTTGCCCAAAGACCCCAAGAACAGCTCACAGAGCTGCACCCCACCCCTCGCGGCAGCCCTCGGGAAGCCTCTGTCCCCACATGCTCAGCCCCCCGGAACCCAGGCTGCCTTCCTGACAGCCGTCTCATCGTGAAGATGAGGAGACTGAGGCTCAGGAGGTGGTGGTTTTATCCAACGACACCCCCCACCCCCAAAATGACCAGGCTCCTCCTGGCCGGCATGCAGAGTTCCTGGGGGCCTGGGGGCATCTTCGCAAAAGGAAGGTGGCAGCCAGCTCCCAGCCATCAGGGAGGGAGGGTGGCACCAGGGTGCTGGGCTCACAGTGTACCTCAGGCCCAACCCTCTCCTCTCTGCCATGCCTTCCTGGGTGCAATAGAATCAGGATTAGCCCATTCTAAGGGTCTCTCCAAGCTCCCGGGTCCCCCAGGCCTGATCTGGGTTGGGGTCCAGGGAAGTAGGCTGGGGGTCAGGACCCCCTGACAAGCCCAACCAACACAGGACAGCAGTCATTTCCCTGCTGAGGTGGACCAGCCAGAGTCCAGCCCAGGTCCCGCAGGCTTCAGTGGCCAGAGAGCCCTCAGGCCTGGACACGCCCTGTGACTGCATGCCCCCACTGTGGTCAGTAAGGAGCCACGGATGCCTCTCCCGCAGGTTAGGTCTCCAAGGAAAGGGGCCATGGCTACTTCCAGCTGTGACCCGCTCCCACCCCCAGCCAAGCCCAACACAAGCTAAAGTTTTGATTGGATGAGTGTTTGGATGGTAGATGGATGAGTGGGTGAGTGGATGGTGAGTGGGTAAATGGATGGATGGATGGACAGACAGCGGGGGGTGGATGAATGGATAGATAAATTAGATAGGTGAGTGGTCGGTAAATGTATAGATGAATGATAATTGGATGGATGGATGGATGGATGATGGGTGGGTGGGTAGATGGATGGATAGAATGGATGGGTGGATGGGTGATGGATGGACAGACACACTAGTGTGCAGGCGAGTGAATGGATGGACGGCACTAAGGGAGTGTTAGACAGCGTGGTGAGTGGCTGTGTGTTGAGGGAGCACTGACATGGCAGACTGGCACAGGGCGGGGGGCAGTGAGTGGGGGCGAGGGGCGGGGACAAGCAGGACGGCTGGGTGAGGAGGCAGATGGAGAAGCAGTACCAAGGACAGTGCTTGTTTTGCTCACAATTGTTTTCTAATGTAAGCTCTTTCTTGGCACCGAGCAGGTGCTGACTGATTTTCTCTGAGTGAGTGGATGGGGGGAAGGGGCGCGGACAGGGGGGTGGTGCTATCCTGCCCCCTCTATCTGGACACACGAGCACTGCCCCATGTTGCTCCCTGTGGGGTGGAAGGCAGGACTGGTTCCAACCAGTGGGACCGCCAGGTCCAGTGAGGGGAGGGGCAGCCCCAGGCCGCACCCAGTGTCCTGAAGAGCCGAGCCCACCCTGCTGCCTCTGCTCCACTCCAGCAGCAGGCTCCTGGGGTCTGCAGAGCCGTGGCCCGTGGCCCGTGGCCCGTGGCCTGCCCTCCCCACCCTGAAGGGTCCTCAGCTCCAGGAGACTCCGTGTGGGGCCCAACGGAGGAAGGTGTCCGAGTGGCCTAGGGACATGCACTCTTGTCCTCAGGCAAGAATGGCAAGCACGCTCCTGTTTCAGGGCCGGAGCCCAGCCAAGGGCACACTTCAAGCAGGTAGGTGCCAACAAAGGGGCCCACCAGCCCGCCAGCTAGGGAGTGGCCGGAGTGGCCCAGGGAGGCCAAGGTGAGGTTCAGGAGTGGTTCTCACAGGCAATGCAGGCTATGACCTGGGTCACACCTCAGTCTCCACTCTCCAGTGTCCGTCACCGCCTGCTACCTACTCGTGAGCAGCCCCTAGTTCAGCCACCCCACCCGTCCCCCGCCTACCTGGGCTCCAAAGTCCCTCTCCTCTCCCTGCCCTAAGAAGACCCTTGCTTCAGCCTCCTGTGGGGCTGCCATGGTCAGGGGTCAGAAGCCAGCCCTCCCAGGGGACACACACATGCTTTCAATGAAGAGGATGACAAAGAATGCCTCCCTTACCTGAACCTGCAATCCGGAGACTAACACCCAGAGAAGGGCATCGTGCTTGATAAAGCAAGGTGTGTGTGTGTGGGGTGGGGGATAGGGGAGACCCTCAGGAGATGGGCTGACAGAGAGGCTGCAACCCAGGGTTCAAAGGATCATCGCCGTGACAATGGTGCAGGGCCAGGTTCTGTTCCATGGCACACGGAGGTGTTGTGAGTACAAACCACAGCACCTAACCACGGTACACACACATGTGCACACACACACACACACACAGTGGCTTATGCCTGCACACTGCCGATGTCCAGCGACAGCGTGTGTGTCAGCCAGCCTAGGAACCACAGAGGACAGCTCCAGTGGCTTAGCCCAGCGTGGTCAGCGCACCCTGCCCACTTTGACAAATGCGGCTGCCTCACAGACTACTAGCTCGGCCCTGTGCACACCCGCCACTCGGCCCAGCTTGAGGCCTGGGCCTCATCCCCCTGCAGCCACAGCCGTGAGACCCTTGCTGCAGGGCCTAGAACAAGATCGGCTCCACGTGGTGGTGGGGGGGGGGGGGGGGGGGGCGGTGTTGCTGTCGCAGGCCCTCACGTCAGTTCTGATTCACAGCAACCCCACGCCCAGCAGAATGAATCTCCGCCAAGCCTGTGCCATCCACACAGTGGGGTGAGCCCACTACTGCAGCCACGGTATCACCCATCCTAACGACGGCCTTCCTCGTTTCCACCCTCCCTTCCACTTTACCAGGCACGATAGCCTTCTCTGGGCTGGCCTCTCTGGACAGCACGTCCACTGTCTGTGGGATGCAGTCTCCCACCCTGGCCTCTAAGGAGTCTCTGATGGCACTGCTTCCCAGACAGGCTGGGTCGTCCTCTGGGCAGTCCAGGGCACTTTCCACAGCTTCCAACGCTTCCGTTCCTCTTAGGCTCCCTGATCTGCGTCCAACTTTCCCATGCACACGAGGCGACTGAAAATACCATGGAGTGGGCCAGCCATCCCGTAGTCCTCAAGGCACATCCTTGCTTTTCAACAGTTTAAAGAAGTCGTATGCAGTAGATTTACCCAACGCAATGTCCTTTGATTTCTCAATTTCTTCCATGAACATTGATTGTGGATCCAGGCAAGACAAAATCCTTGACAGCTTCAACCTTTCCTCCGTTTGTCAGCGGGTGACCTGTCCACCCACCTGTGGGGAGGGGTCTCCTTTGCCTTGCTCTTCCAGTGTCCTTCTGGCGCCGTGGACAGTCTGGGCTGGGCGCCACCCTGAAGGCTGCAGGCCGTGGTCTTCCTCAGCGACGGCTTGAAGTCCTCCTCGCCTTCAGCAAGCAAGGCTGTCCTCTGCAGACCGCAGGCTGATAACAAGCCTTCCTCCAATGCTGATGCCACACTGTTCTTCATGCAGCCCAGCTCCTCTGATTAGAAGCTCAGCATACGGGTTGAATAAGAATGGTGAGAGGATACAGCCCTGACACACACCTGCTTGCTTGCTTTCTTGCCTTTCTTCATTTTAAGCCATTCACATTCCCTATTTTGGTTAATAATTCCCAAATTTTGCTGAGTTGCCTTTCTTTGAAGTGGGCACGAAGGTGGAGCTCCTCTGGGCGGTGGGCTGAGGACCTGTCTCCTAAGCTTCCTGGCACGGGGACCGGAGCCTGCACTGCTCCCCCAGCTCCATCACCTGTTGGCCCCATCAGCTCCGGGGCTTGCATCTGGCTAAAGCCTTCAGCGCGGCCTGGACTTCTCCTTCGGTACCTTTGGCTCTTGCTCACGTGCCACCTCTTGAAATGGTGGGCTGCTGACCGGTTCTTCTTGGCACAGGACTCTCTGTCCTCCTTCCGTCCTCGTTTGATACTTCCTGTATCAATATCTTGCCCCATAGAATCTTTCAGTGGTGTGACTCGAGGCTCGGCAGTAGCTAATGACAAGGGTAGCTAGCAACTGGGCTCTCCGGTGTCTCAGTATCTTGGCAACTGGCTCTTGCTACCCTGGGGAGGGGCTCCCACCACCATGGCCTCCATCAGCTCTGCCTCACCGCCTCACCGCTGCTCGGTGCGCGGGAGTGAATGTGTGCAGGAAGGGTTAGTGCCTCCTGGGTGAGCTCCGCATCTCTGGGAGGGCAAGGTGGCAGAGGCCATGTGGATCAGAGGGAGCAGGGCCCCATGCCACAGACGCTCGGCGCCTCTGCCCGGTGTGCCCCCCACCCCCACCCCAGCGGTGCTCTTTGGCTCCACCAGGCAGGACATCATGGTGGGTGTGGCTAAAAGGGGTGGCTCCTGGCCAACTGGAAAAGACCTGCGTGCTGGAAAGGGCCAGGGCAGGCTGGTGGCCTCAAACGGGCAACTGTCCACTGGCCTGAAGCCTACATCCTGCTGGTTATGCTCAACCGCCCCAGGGCTGCCTCCTCCTGCCCTGGGAGCCAGCCTCCTCCTTCCACCAGCCCCTCCTCACCCTCTGCTCACCAGCCAAACTCTGGGCCACTATGGGACATGGGCTGTTCCCCAAGACACAGGGAGGTGGGCTGTGGGGTGTGGGGCCGTGGATCTGGACACAGGCCCCTGACCCACCAGGAGCAGGGTAGCCTGGCATATCTCCCTCCAGCTCAGACATCAGAAACCACCCCCAGGACATGTGTCAGCCTGACCGGACCATGAGTTTCAGCCGTTCCCGCAGTAAGGTCAAAACGTCATCATCCCCCTCCCTTCCCAGCCTGCCAGTTTCTTTGATCTTGTAAGGGATGAAGGAGGAGAGGGAAGGGAGCAGACAGAGCCCCACAGCACCGCGCGGAAAGGAGACAAGGGCCCTCCCCTGAGCTCCAGAGAGAGAGCCCAGCCCAGAGCAGGCCCCCCGGCCGTCAGAGACCCCACCTCTGTCTGGGAAAGCCGCCCACGTGTGGCGTTTGTGTCACAGCAGCCCTGAGTAGCTGACAACTGAGTCTCACATGCATGGGCACCCATGGTGCACGCATGTTGGTGTACACACAGTTGTGTACACGTACGCACAGCCCGATGCTGTGCTACTCACATAAGCGTGTATGTATTCCTGCATGGACACACATGCGCATGCATACATACAGGCTGATGCTACATCCCACATGTGCATGCACACACACATAATGCACACATGTACACACATGCCCAGGCCAATGCTGCATTTCACACATGCACATGTGTGTGGTGCTCACACATGTGCACACAGACCACACATGCCTTTACAGGTTCACTCCACCTCTGTGCCAGGCTCCATCATTCCTGTACCCACCACCGGTGACCGCCCCCTGCCCCAGCCACCATGGCCACCTGGCTGTCAACTGCACCCCTACATCCTCACCACGTGGTCACTGTCACCACTGGGCCACCCTTCCCCCTGCCATGCTGTGGGCCCTGTGGTCACCCTGTGGGTGTCTGTGGCACTGCACAAGTGCCTCTGGGAGGTGAACACTTCAGGTCCAAGCCTCAGGGTGCGGCCTGGCTTCTCCCCACCCTGAGGCCTTGGGCTGGCAACTGGACCCTGTGCTCAGAGAGGACCCCGAGGAAGATGAATCGGGAGCAGGCTTCCCAGTGGGTGACTCTGACCCTTTCTTCTGCCTCAGGCAAGAGAGTGGCTCAGCCTTGTGGCCCCACCCGGATGCCTCGCTCTGAGAGCCAGTGGGAAGGCAGCTCCCGGGCTTCAGGCCAGTGGACAGTTGTCTGTTTGGACCCTCTCCGTGCCGCCCCCAACCTGGTCACCTCCCAACCTGACCTCTGCCCTGTGCTGCCTCCTCATGTGACCCCAGGTGCCCAGGGCCGGGGTAAGCAGGGCAGGCAGGCTGGAACCCGCGGGGTGAGTCAGTTGGCACCTTACCCTGGGAAACAGGTGGGCAGGGCACCAGGGCAGTTCATAGCCACTGGTTCCATGAGTCTGTACCTCCAGGCCAGATCCCCAGGCTGCATGTCCACCCCACCCTCTCCAGAGAGCATAGCAGCTTGTGCAGCCTTCCAACCAGGGCCTCAGTTTCCCAACGGTCTGATGAGCAGGACGCATACAGGCCCCTAGGGCCAGCACCCCTCAGATGGCTGCCTGCCCATCATCAGACGGCTGGGTCCCAGGCAGCCTCTGCTTTCCCATCCATAAAATGGGCATATCCCAGCATGCCCGGGACGCCCAGCCAATAATGACAGGGTGGGGCTTTGATGTCCCACATGAGAGGGGGCCCCCCCCAGAAGAGCATCCCTGGACTGTGGGAAGGGGCCCTGGCCACAGGGGACACCACCTTCCTCCCTGGGGGTGGGAATGGGTGGGGAACTTGCCCCATGTGAGGCTCAGAGCCAGTGCCTGGGGGGCAGGGAGCAGGGTGCCTCTGCAGAGGGAAGGGGGCCCTGAGGGCTACCTTAAGCACACCCCATTCCCGTGAGGCACAGGGGAGGCAGTGCAGTGCATGCTGGGAGGGAGAGCTCAGCCCCCAGAACACCCACCCCACTCCTGACCCTGAGACTTGGTCACCTGGCCCCCAGCCCCAACCCTCCCTGCCCTGAGGACAGGACACCTGGCTCCAGGTTAGGTCCGCAACTGCAGAGCAGACCAGCCCTGGGACATAGCAGCTGGGTCTCTCCACCCCTTCCTTCCCACTGCTTGGGTCCCCCCTCCCCCATGCCCATGTCCTGGGACCCAGATGCAGGCTCAGGTGTCCTCTGACTGGTTGCAGTGACGTGCCTGTCCCAGGAGCCACCTCACCACAGGGAGACTGGGGCAGGTGAGGGGCTGTGGGCGGGGCCAGTGGACACCTGAGGTCTGACATGCAGGCCAGGGGCCACTGGTCTATTCCACTGTGCCAGTGGCGTCGGGGCCCAGAGGGGGTGTTTCAGATTGGGGCGTGCCGATGTGGGGCTTTTCCCCACCTCTGGGAGGCCCACCCGAGCTGTGACTGCGGTGCTTTAGCCAGGGCGTATTGCAGGGTTCTGGGGGAAGGATCTGCAGCCAGAGACTGGGGGTGGCCAGGTTCTAGGGTGGGGCACATGTGAGAGGCAAACCTAAAGGGCTGCCCAGGCCCAGGCCCCAGGGTCTGGGCGTGACAGGAGGCCTGAGGCTGCAGGAGGCATGATGGGCAACCTGCAGCAGGCAGGGAAGAAGGCGTGGTGGAGGGGGTGCACCGAAGCGCCCGACAGCCAAGACACAAGGGCCCACGGCGGAAGCTAGGGACATGTGGAACCAGAGGTGAGATACCGGCTGGTGTTGCTACAGTAAGGTGCGGGCTGCTAGCCGGTGGCCCTGGGGCTCCAGGGCCAACACCAGTGGGCGCCCCCAGAATCTGTGCTCTGAGGAAGGAAACAGAGCACTCAGGAAAAGGGTGCTGTTACCCTAGCCTTGAACCCCCTGCTGACACAGCCCAATAAAGGGAACCGGGAGCCCCCAAACTCTGCTTCTCCCAGCCTCTTCAGGCCGAGGCCCCCAGAGCTGGGCAGGGTCAAGAAGGGCTTGGGAAGGGGACAGTGGGGACATGCAGGTTCACTCACCGCCAGGCTCCTCTCTGGCCACCCTCTAGGGCCAGCCTCCCACCTGGGTGATGGTGCCTGCTGACAGGCGGAGGTGTGTACCCCTGGGGCCCATGGCATATCCCCTAACTCCTCCCCGCCCTTCCTCCCAGGTGTCAGTGACGGCAGAGGCCAAAAGAATCCATGTATCTTTTATTCACAGATAAAAACGGCGGCGTGTTATCTACACCTTTGTACAAGGCCTGGATGACCCCGGAGAGGCACAGCACCCACGGGAGGGAGGTCGCCTCGGGGGTCATGAATACACATACCCCTAAGACCCCCACCCAGCCCAGTGTGCCCACAGCCAAAGGGGTCGGCACCGGGACGGCTTCCATAAAAAAATCATAAAAACACACGCCAGACTTTAAAACCCGTTGCAAACGCCACATCCAAAGGCAAATGATACAAAAATACAACCTAACAGAAACCTTACAAAATCTTGTGCCCCCATTTTTTGTTTTGTTTTTTGTTTTTGCAAGAGTTGTGGTTTTTTGCTGTTTGGGTAAGAATTCCTGCCGTGGAGGGGGGCACTGTGGCCCCCCCGCAAAGCCCTTCCCAGTCCTAGGCCGGAAGGGACGGGTGCCAGGAGGGGCAGGCCACTGGCCCCATGCAGACCCAAGCCCGGTCATGTTGGTGAAGGGCCTGCCGAGGGAAAGGGTCATCTGAACCCTGAAGAAGACCCCTGGGGGCTCAAGCCCTCTCTGCTACACATAGCCTGGCAATGAGGAAGGCTTGGCGGGCCTGCAGACCCCAGTGCCGGTACCACTGCCCAGTTCCTGCAGGGCCAGGGCCAGGGCCCCCATGCAGCCAGCCTACTGGTGCCCCGGTTCTTAGCACCAAAGCAAAAAGGAGAACCAAGCTCCCAGGTACAAGGCACTTGTGTTGTGTTCAGTGGCGGCAGCCTCCTGGCTCACTTTCTTTCTCTCTCTCTCTCTCTCTCTCTCTCTCTCCCTTCCTCCTCACAGCTCTGCCAGCTCCCACTCCCCCACACTCCACATCTCTCCTAGCCCCTGGCCCTGCATCCTCATCCCTCCAACCCTGCCACATCCTTGGCCCTCTCCACTCTCATTCGCGCACCCCTGCACACCCCCTCCTGCTGGCAGCCCCGGCCTCAGACGTCCACCTCCTGCGAGCCTGAGGTGGCAGCGGGGGCGGTGACGCTGACGTCAAAGCAGGTGACCATCATGACGTGGGCCTTGCACAGGTTGACACACTGCTCCAGGGCAGCCGTGGCATGCTCCAGGGCCATCAGGTACTCAGCCGACTCGGGTTCCAGCTCCGGGGCCACCTCAACTGTTGGGGGATAGACACAGATCAGGCCCAGCTCCGGCAGCCAGCCTGCCTGGTTTGCACTCTCTGTCACGTGGGACAGGGTGCTCTCCCATGCTCATGACCGGCGGGACTCAGAGGGGGAGCACCACTGGGGCTCGGCAGGGGGGGTGGGGGACAGGTGACACTCACACTGCTCCAGCCAGCGGCCCCGCTCCACCATCAGCCTGCCCTGTGTCTCCGCCAGCTCCTGGCACAACCATTCACGCCGTGCCCGCACCTCCCGCAGCCTCTGCAGCCTGCGTTCCGATAGCCGCAGCCGGGTGCCCATGCTGGCCGGGCCCTAGGGACATGACATCAGGGCTCACTGCTGTGACCAGAGTCCCAGCCCTGGCCCCAGCACCCCGCTGGGTTACAGTGGGGCCAAGGCTCCCACTGGGGACGCCCCCACCTTGTGAAGGGGGGCAGAGAACTGGGCTTTTGTACCTTCTCCAGATCCAGAGAGGCCTGCAGACAAGAAGAGCAGGGTCAGTAGGGTTGCCAGGCCCCCAGCCCCCCTTCCCACTGCCCGCCCCAGTGCACACAGCCCCTCACCTCAGAGGGGTCCTCTCGAGAGGCTGCCCGGTGCCGCTGCAATCGCTGAACGTCGTCGATCTCATACACCTTGATCTCAAAAGGTTCTTTCCGAGGGCCAGCCAGGGGCGGCGGCAGGTCCACCCACTGCCCCGAGACACTGGGCTTCCGGCCCAGAGCAGCAGCATCGGGCAGTGGCGCGGGAATCAGTCGCCGGCGCTGTTGACCTGGGGCAGACAAAGCAGGGAGGGGGCAGGTGACCTCAGGGGGCCCAGGTTCATGCCCCTCCATCCACTTGGACCCCTCAGCTCTACCCACCAGCCGCACTCCTGTGGGGCCACCCCACACCCACCCTGCTGCCCTGGTCCTGAGTTAACTGTTACCTACCCCACCCCCACGTTCCCTTCTGTCCCGTCCTGGACCCAATGGCCCCAGCCCAGTTTCTGCCTTAACCCTGCTTTCCCTCCAGCCCATGGACCCAGAACTGAGGTTCTGGATACAGGCAGGAGTCGTGCTGTCTGAGGGCCAGCCAGCCAGGGCACAGTGGGGCTCATCTCATACCAACCATTTCTGTGTCTCTGGGTAATCCCATATGGGCTGCTCCCACGGGGAGGGGCCAGCCTTGAGCAGCTGGACGCTGAGTGCCCTGAAAGCTGCTCAGCCGGTGGCCTGGACCCTCCACAGACAACTGTGTGCACACATCTCCCACGGAAGCACTGCACCTGTCTTACAGGCTGATACACTACAGAGTGCGGTGGTAGCTGAGGTGCAGTTCAAACCCAACAGCCGATCCTTGGGAGAAAGGGGAGGCTATCTGCTCTCCTAAAGATTTACAGCCTCAAAAACTCACATGGGCGGTTCTAGCCTGTTGATAAGCTCCCCAAGCATGGAAACCAACCCGATGGCCATGAGTCTGGTTCTCTGGGGGGATGGCACAGCCCCCAGGGAAGGCCCTGCATGCTCCCATCCCTAGGTCCTGTGAGCCTAAGGAGGGTGGTGGGCTGCGCTCAGAGAGCAGGCTCACCTGTAGCCCTCCTCCTGGGGGACCTGAGGCTGCGGGCGCGGGCGCCCGGGGAGGCAGCCCCGCTCTCGCTCATGGAGTCGGGGGCCGAGGAAGCGCTGCCCGTGGCCTCACTGTCTCGGATCATGCTCTCATAGCCGCTGCTGCCCCCGCTGTGATAGAAGAGGGCCGTGCGTCCCATGGCGGGGGGCAGGTCCCCGCTCAGCACACTGCTGTTGTCGCTGCCCTGCCCGCTGCTGTAGCGCTGCGGCCGCCGGGGCGCGGTCACCTTGCTGTAGGGTGAGGGCAGGGCTGGGGCGCCAGGCAAACCCCCATGCACGCCGCTGTCCTGGCTGCCCTCTGAGTCGGTCAGGCCCCAGGAGGGGCCGCTGGGAAGGGGTGCCCCGCCGCCGCCTGCCAGCTCCTGGACCCAGCTGTGGGCAGCCCGCAGTGCCTGCTTGGTGCCCATGACAGTGCCCCGGCTGGCCTTGGCTCCGGCACTGGGTGCCCCCCGGGAGGCTGCCCGGGGGCCCACCACAGAGCCACCCGGTGGCCTGCTCGTCCCTGTGGGGGCCAGCGACCTCACGGAGGCACTGAGCATTCTCGACCCACTGGCCGCCAGGCTGCGACCACTGGCCGCCAGGTTGCGACCCTTGCCTCCTGCAACTGGGGGCTTAGAAGTTCCGACACCCTTGGCTGGGCTGCCCCTGCAGGGGGGAACGGGGCCTGGCATGGGACTCCCAGACATTGCCCCCAGCCTGGGCATGGCCCTGCCCGGCCGCCCCACAGGCTCCCTGGCCCTGCTGCCGCCTTGAACCGGGCCCTCGGGCCTCTCCAGCCATGCAGGCCCGGGCAACCGGTGTGTGGTTTCAACCTTGCCAGGCCGCACCTTCAGGCTGGCTGTGGCTCGGGGGGCGGGGTGGTCGCCCCTGCCACCAGGCCTGACCTCCTCTTCCCCTCGGAGGGCAGGGGCCACGGCAGTCCTGGAGATGCCCACCGCTGGGCCAGGGGCCTGGGCTGGGCTGTTCTTTGGCTCCAGGCTGGACTTGCGCACTGGTGGGGCTGGGGGCCCCATCCCGCCAGGCCTCGGGAGGGGCGTGCCCTTGGGGGGAGTGGTCCTCTTGCTAGGGGCAGCTTTAAGGCTGCCCAAAGCGGCTGTGGCCTCAGCGGGCCTGTCACCACAGGACGGGGAGGGTGTGGTCACACCCAGCGTGGTGGCCCCCCGCCGCAGTGGCGGGATGCGTGCCTCAGGTTTCCGGACCGCTCTGGCCGCTACCTCACATCCATCTACCACCCTCTGCACACGAGGCAGAGCCTGCGCTTGGGGCAGCCATGGGGAGGGCAGGGTTGGGGCAGAGGCCACAGGAACAGCATCGGTCTTGTAGGTCCGGAGCAGCCAAGGGTCCTCAGACAGGCCCTCAGACCCGGGGGCGCCCTGGCCACCCATGGCTGTGGTCCTGGTCTTCCGTGGAAGGCTGGAATGGATGGTGTGTGCCGGGGGTGGCCGCCCTGGGGACCCAGTCCAGGACTCTCTTCCAGCCCCAGAGGGGGTCTCAGAAACCGTCTCAACCCCTGGGGAGGCCTGGGCTGGGCTGTCTGATGTGTCCTCTGAGCAGCCTTCCAGAATGTGGGGGGCCTGGGGGTCTGGCCCTGCCAGCAAGTCCGGGCTGGACCTGAAGGGTGGCTGCGGTGAGAGGCCTGGGCTGTCTGAGGTACAGACGCTGGCCTCGCTGAGCCGGGAGCTGTCGGAGCCATGGCGGCCCCCGCAGGTCCAGGCCGGGGCCTCCTGGGGCCAGCTGGGGGCAGCGGCTCCTTGTGCTGAGGTGTATGCATCGAACTCATCGTTGATGCTGCTGATGATGCTAACAGGCCGGGAGCCCGAGGCCAGGGCCTGCAGGGAACAGTCGCTGCCCAAACTGACCAGGCTGGCAGGCCGGGCGCCCAGTGGCAGCTCCTCCACCACTGTGAACACCAGCTCGTCCTCGCCGTTGAGCTCCACCGGCTGCTGCACCGTCACTGTGGCGGTCAGCAGGCCGCGGTCCAGGCAGCGGCTTCGAGCCGACAGAGGGGGGCAGCCCGCAGGAGGGGTCCTCACAGCGCCCCCCCCTCCGGGGTCCCCTCCCCCAGGCTCCTCTGGCCACGGGGTTAGAGCGGGCTCTGGGCTGGGCAACTCAGGCCTGAGGCCACTGTCCTTTCTCTGGTCTCCCTGGGGGCCGGCAGCCTTCTTGGGGGACGCTGTTTCAGGGGGCGGGGCCTTCCTGGGGGACGGGGTCTCCAAAGGCGGGGCCTTCCTGGGGGACGGGGTCTCCAAAGGCGGGGCCTTCCTGGGGGACGGGGTCTCCAAAGGCGGGGCCTTCCTGGGGGACGGGGTCTCCAAAGGCGGGGCCTTCCTGGGGGACGGGGTCTCCAAAGGCGGGGCCTTCCTGGGGGACGGGGTCTCCAAAGGCGGGGCCTTCCTGGCAGTGCGAGCAGGGCTGGCAGGGGGCGGCGGGGGCCCCTCACTGCCGTCAATGAACTCCAGCCGCTCCTGCAGCTCCGCGAAGGTGCTACAGCGGAAGTGGTCTGAGTCGGCGTCCCAGGGCCCCTCTGAAGGTCGGCGGCGGCCCAGCGAAGGGATGATGGGCACACAGTCCGGGGGTCCTTCGTTGTCCGTGAGCTCCCGGTCGGACAGCGCTGCCCCGCCGGGCCCCACGTAGATGACGGTGTCACATGACTGCTCGCTGCTGGACGAGTAGTCGGGCTCTCCGGGTGCCCGGTGCTCGGGGTCCGGGGCCGCAGTGCGCGGGAGGCAGGGGCGCAGGGCAGGAGGGCGGCGGCAGCGGCCCTCCTCGCAGGAGCTCTCACCGCCTGATGAGCTGGACGCGTACTGCGGGGGGTAGTGGGGGCGGTCAGTGACCTATGTTCCCTCCACGGTGTTCTCCCACCCTCCAGCTCCTGTCAGGGCCGGCTCCTGTCCCCTTGTGCCCACAGCTAGCAGGGACACTGGTAGTCATCTGCACATGACGGCCGCCACCATGCAAGAAGGCCGCATCGCGGTGGACAGGGATCAGCGCCCTGGGGAGGACACGAGCCCACTGCCGACGGCCACTCGCGGCCTAAGAGGGGCAGGTGAGGCGTGAATACATAGATTACCCTCGCAGCCTGTGCCCGCGGTGCCTTACACCGTCAGGACCCTGCGACACACTGACCTTGGTCTTCTTCCTGCGCAGGCGCAGAATGCGCGCAGCCAGCTGCAGGGTGCTGAGCGTCTCGGCATGGTGGGATGGAGAGTCAGACACGTGCGCGATCATGGTGGCCCGGCAGGTGGTGGTCAAGGACTCTCGGAGCAGCATGGTCAGCCTGTGGTCCCTGGGGGTGGCAGGCAGGGCGGGGGTCCCAGCTAGAGCCAGTCCTGCAGACTCTGGTCTGCACCATCACTGCCTCCCCTTCCCTGAGCCCTGACCCCGCCACACTGGGCTAGCAGGGACCCAGCTCCCCAGCCATCCCTGGGGCCCACCCCTCACCTGTAGGGCACGTGCTTGGCTCCATTGACCAGGGCCAAGATGACACTGCCCAGGGCGGGCAGGGACAGACACAGGGGGCCCCCAGTGGCATCCCCACCCTGGCTGGAAGTCACTGCCTCACAGCTGCCCAGGTCGATGAGGTGCAGGCGGCTCCGGCCCCCAGACACTGTGACAGAAGGACCCACAGTGAGAGGGGCCACCAGCGTGGACAGCAGCCAGGCCCCCCAGGCAAGAACTTCTCGCAGGAAGGGGGTGGGGAATGTGGGTCTTCTCTCAAGTCATCGCCACCTGTGCACACCCATCCCATTCATGCACATACACCACTGTGTGCCAACTCACACCACCCTGAACACTCACCCATTTCATGCACACCCCACGCTGCACACACACACTACCCTGCATACACACACTGCCTGTGCACTCACCCCATTTCATGCACACACCCCACGCAGCACACACGCACTACCCTGCATACACACACTACCTGTGCACTCACCCCATTTCATGCACACACACCACCTGTGTGCCCACTCACACCACCCCGTAACTCACACCACCTATGCACACCCACCCCATTTCATGCACACATACTGCTCATGTGTACACATAATTATACCACCCTGCACATACACCTCCCTTTAGGCACACACACCATTTGTGTGTGCACACACACTGTACTGCACACAGATACTGCCTCACACACACACACCATCCTACAGCCATACCAACTGCACATCCACACACACCACCCATGCATACACAGATACAGACCACCCACACATAGGGCACACTTACTCCCACCGTGGCCGAATTTCTGCATGCAGTACTGGTAGACGTGCAGTGTGAACAGCAGGTGGGAGCTACCCCGCGCCTCCTCGCCACAGGCCAGGCGACTGAAACTGCGTGCAGCCAGGGCTGCGTCCAGGTAGAAGGCTGCCCTTTCTGCGTTGGGCGCCCGCAGCTCACTCTGGTTCTGGAGCTGCAGTGGGTAGCGAGCGGGTCAGCCTTGTGGGTGGGCGCCCCACCCACGGTCATGTCCCACATGCCCCAGAATAGGCATACCTGCGCCCCGCATACAGGGTCCTCCCGCAGGTACACGCCAGGGGACTGTGTGTCCTGGAGACTGCCCGACGCCAGGTCGGCCAGCAGGTCGCGCAGGCTCTGGTCGCGGCCGCACACCTCCACGGCTGAGACGCGCACCGAGAAGCGCGTACCCGTGCGCTCCTTGCGTTCGTGGATCAGCTTGAAGAGCCAGGAGATGGCACAGGGCGCGACGCCCAGGCTCTGTGGCGAGCTGTCCCTCCCGATCATGGTATACGACTGACCTGGGGGTCATGAGTGTCAGCATCCAGCAAGGAGCCTGCCTAAGCTTTTCCACGCGCCTTCTCCCCAAGCCCCAGCCACCCCGATGGGGCCAGGCCCTCCCTCCCCTCCAGAGACCG
>NW_022103915.1:928687-940012 GCF_000313985.2 Echinops telfairi
CGGTAGAGGGTATCCAGGGGTGTGGGGGAGTTTACCAAGGCTTGTGTGGCCAAAGGAGAAAATGCAGCCGTCGGTCCCGCTGACCACAGCTTGCAGCACGTCGGCCACAGTCCCGGAGCAGACCTCCGCCTGGGGGACATGGAGGACGAATGGGCGGGGCGAGCCAACTGTGCCTCCCTGGTGGGGGGGCAAAGACGCAGGCGCCGCCCGCATCCACACGCACACGGATGACCCGGGAAACACACAGCCCGGCCAACCAGGCAGGCAACAGACATGCACGCGCGCGCGTGCACACATACACCCCAAATCAGCCAGCGCACACTGCCACAGCCCAGCCTGCACCGGTGGGGGAGGGTATGGCGTGCCAGAGCATCCAGGAAGAAGTATCCGCCCACCCAGGGGGCACGCCAATTCTGGCAGCCCAGCCCAGAACCTGAGCCCCACCCACCTGGGAGGCCCTGCCCACCAGAGGCCCCACTCGCCCAAAAGGCTTGCCCAGAGACACTAGAAGGTTCCACCCAGAGGCCACGCCCCTCAAGAAGGTCCTGGCCCGCCCAAGGGCCACGCCCCCTGGAAGGGCCCACCCAGAGGCCACGCCCCTCAAGAAGGTCCTGGCCCACCAGGGAGCAGCACCTGCTCAGCGTCCTGGGGAAAGACGGCATCAAAGGCGAACATCCGTGGCACCGCGGCAGGAGCTGTGCGCCAGGGTCCCGCACTGCCCGAAGGTCCGGCGGCTGTATCATACAAGGTCACTTGCTTCTTCCTCGGGTCCACCTTCAGGAAGGCCGTGGACTCTGCAGAGCGCTGGGCGCCCTGTGAGGGCCAGACTCGCAGCATTACCTTCACCTGGGGGACAGGAGGGTGGCCTGAGCCGCTGAGCATCGCGGATGCAGACAGGTGACAGGGAGGCGCGGGGCAGCGGCCCACAAGCGGGGGCCCCATTCCCAGCAAGGCCAGCAGAGTCCAAGGCAGGTGACTGTGTGGGAGTCGTAAGCCTAGGAGAAGCAGTCCCGAACAACAGAGAACCACACAGCCCCAAAGCAGTGAGGTACCCCGGCCCACCCTGCAGCACTGGAGATGGTCCACAGTCTCAGGTTCCTAGTCCCCTCGGCCTGATGGATGGACAGAACCAGGCAGGCCCATCCCTGTGACCGCCTCAGCTGTGTGTCCTGGGTCTGGTACCACTCCTCCCCCTCCCCCAGTGACCCGAGGAGCCTGGCCAGGGGTCAGCAACCAGGGGGCCAAACCCACCTGGAGCCCAGCCTACTGAGCCTCCGAGAAAGTTTGGGGAGGGGCTTCATGCAGTGGGGTCGCTGGAGGGCCAGACCTCAAGGGACACCCCACCCTCTGTTTGCTTGTCATCTGGGGGTGCTGAATCCGTGGTGTGGCCCATGGGCCCCCCAAGTATCCCTGGAGGCACAGCAGCTTCCCAGGGCAGGACCTGAGGGGCTGGCTGTCCCCAGAGCCCGTCCCCGGCCAGCCCCTGCTCGTGTGCTCAACCAGCACGCGTGTGTTGTTGAGCATGTCCGGCGCCCTGGAGGACAGGGCCTTGAGAGTTGAGCCAAGAGTGGGGGAGGGGGCCGGGAGAGAGAACAGGCCTGAGCTGTCTCACCAGCAGACCCCCTGCTGAGACCAAGCAGCCCACAAAGTGTCACTGTGCAGGGACGCCCTGGCCCCTTCTGCTGCAGAGCAACTCCGCTGCCCCTCCGAGGTCTCCACCACGGTGCAAATCAAATTACCTGAGACTCATTTCATAGCCGGTATTTTTCACGGCTTTAATTGTAAGTGACAGATACAGGACGCCCGCAAAATTGGTTTGCTGCGGGTGGTGCCGCGCGCCGCGTGGCAAATTGATATGCAGAGCCGCTGGGCGGTGGTGGCGGCCTAACTACCGCCCCCCCCTCCCATGGTGCGGCTCTAGCCTCAGCTCCATTAGTCGGGAATCGATTCTTTAATTCCCGGTGTGGCCAACAAAACAATTTCGTTCCCAAGCGCCGCCGCCAAGCAAACGAGAATGTGCACTTCCCGGTAATTTTTGGCAATTTTTTTTCTTTCTGCGTGAACTCGCTGCTGCCGTTTCAGGAGCCAAATGGGCTTCTTAGGCTTTGAGAGGGTTCCTGGCCGGAGGGAGGGGCCTTCAGGAAGCAGGCGACCTCGGAGTGACACCGCTGTTACAGGCGATGGCGAGCCACCCTCTGAGTAGCAACATTAATCCCCACACAGGGGCCGGCAGGCCACCCCAGAGCTTGAGCCGGAGAATCCTGTCATTATCAGGAGGGACGGGGCCCTCGCACGCGACCAGGACCATCCAATCTCTCCCGGAAGGAGCACGTCACACAAAGCCGCCAGGAACGGAGTGAGGAGGGAGACGCTCGTTTTGCATTAAAAAAGGATCCGCGCCTCCCGGGAGGGGGCGGGGGGAGAGGCGCGGCCGCGCCCGCTAGCGGGATGTCTTTTTAATACCACAATATGATGAATTAGCTCAAGTAGCATATTAGTGTCAGAAGCGGAAGGCAACCTGACTGCCTTTCGGAGGCGCTCATAGCCACTGAGACCACTAGGGATGGAGGGCCAGGTGGGGTCCTGGCTGGGCCTGGGGGCTGCCTGGTCAGAGCTGGGGAGATGAAGCGTGCCCCACCACCAGGGCAATGGAGCAGGCGCCTCCCCCAAATTATAATAGCAACTGCAGCAGCCCTCCCTCCAGCACTTCCCGACATCCCCTGCTCTCCCTCCTGCACACTAGCAGATGGGGGGTGGGGGGCGCGCCACCCCTGCCCACTGCTGATGGTGGAGCTGGGGCCACAGTGAAGTGACAGGACCAGGTCACAGAACGAGACCCACCAAAGCCACCCACTTCAGGAGCCCCAAGGCCCCAGGGGTAGGCAGGCAGGTTCCCTCTGTCCCCTCTGCCATACCTGCTGGCAACAGAGTCCAGACTGGGCCACCCGCCAACCAGCACACTGCCAGGCGGCAGGACTGGCAGGGTGACTGACTGCCCTCCACCTGGCCCCTGGGCTGTGCCTATGATGAGGCTGCCACTCCAAGGCATGTCCCTCTTGAGGCCACCCAGAGGGACAGCACACCCCCACCCCACCCCCAGCCGTGGTGATCAGGCAAGAAGAGAGGCTGGCCCCAACTGTTCCAAGCTGCCCTCCATCCAGGGGCAGCAAGGCCCGGCTGACCTTCCCTCTCTGGCTCTCAGCTTCCCTGCAGGGACCAAGGTGGCAGGCAACACACATCCCCAGACCCTACAGCGGCAGTGAGCCTCCCATCAGACCCACGTGGACAGGGCCATCTCCTCTGCACCCCGCAGGCTGAAGGAGAAAGGCCCCTCTGCCTCCAGCCACCCTTTCCCAGGCCTACCTTGCCCATGGCGCTGCAGGGGGTATCCTTGGCCTTGGCAGCTCTGAGCAGGCAGGGGGGCATGGGGGGCGGCCACAGCTGCAGGACGCCGCTGAAGTCCGTGGGGTATGTGGAGGCAGCACGGGTGGCTGGGGCTGGCGGGGGTGGCTGGGGCTTCTTGCGCTTGGAGGCTAGGCTGAGCTTCTGTGCGGCCCTGGTGGGGGGTGGGGGGAAACACATGGGGCTCAGCTTGGCCACCAGCTCCCTGGGCCTCCTGGTGGATGGAGCAGGGGTGGACCCTACCTCATCCCAATACCAGATGACCCATGCCATGCCACACCCGACCCTCATTTTCCCCTGAGTGGGGGCCACTGCATCCCAGGAAGAGTCCCATGAGTGCAGCCCACCGTACACACACCTCTCACCCTCAGCAGGGCCAAGAGGCTGGCATCGCCATCCCTGCGCCCCCACCCTCTGCCCTTCCCTGAGGGTGCCCCCACCCTGCTTAGAGCCCCTGCCAACAGCTCTGTGTGGGGCCATGGCCCCGCAGCACCAGGGCCTGCAAAGTGCAGATTCTTAGGCCCCTGACCAGGGACCTCAGTGGTAACCAGCCCTCTGGGGATCCTGACACAGACCCTAAGTCAGAGGTCTGGGCAGCAGAACCCCACCCCCCCAGTTTATGCAGGTGCACACACAGACAGGAATGCAGACACGCACACACATGCACATGGACTCACGGATGCACATGCACATGCACACACACAAATGTACAGATACACAGACACACACATGAATACACATGCACATATACACATACACAGACATGCACACACAGAGAGACAGACACACACACATGCTCTCCAGCTCCCTGCCCCCAGGACTCCCTCAGCATCCCAGCAGGCCCCTGTGGCACCAAATTCTTCCACAGAGCATGTGCCGCTTGGCCTCTCCCCAGAATCCCCTCCTCCCCTGTCCAGGGACACCAGGGACCCCACATGGGTGTGCATTCAGTCACGTTCCCAGGGTCTGGGTAGGAGAAGACGGTAGGTAGAAAGTGGAATGGACCACCCAGACCTTGCACCCTGTTCCCCACCCCTGGCCCTCAGGGTTCTCAAGCCTGCATTACCTTCTCTAAAGATCCCCAGAGGGGTCGGCAGGAGCCAGGGTGGTGGCCAGCTCCTCCCTGGTCCTCTGCAGCAGCTCCCAGCCCCTCCCCTCGAACTCCGGCCTGCAGGCGCCCTGCTAAACCCCTCTCCTCTTTAATAGGAGCCGTCTTTTAGGAGACCCTGGGGAGAGTTTCCCTCCTCGAGAGGTGTCAGTACAGAGAATGAAGGTGATCTACGGGAGAGGCGCTCCAGCACGCGCAGCCATGAGCAGGACCCTCAGGGCCCAGCATCCGGGCCTGGGCCATGTAGTGCCTGCCCCATGGGACCTGGGGCCCCAGAGTACCTCCCTCTCCCACAGCTGTGTGACCCTTAATCCTAGCAGGACAAGCCACCCGGTCTGGCCAATGCAGCTGCGGCCTTGGGAAGGGCAGTCAGCCGGGTAGGCCAGAGCCACAGCCATGCCATGACCTGGGAGGGGCCGGGGCTCAGAAGAAAGGGGGCAGCAAAGGGTGAGGGGCTGCTGCAGGAGCCGGCTGGTGGGAGAGGGGGCCAATTGCTCCCAGGCCCGGTGGGCAGGACTGCATGCTGACCGGAAGGAGTGAGCCAGCCTTGTCTGAAGCCAGTTCTCAGTTCTCCCAGCTGGCCGTGTGTCCGGGGCCATCAAGTTGATTCCGGTGGAGGGGCTGCCCACACGGTTTCCTGAAGTGACCAGACTTTTTCCCATGGTGGCTGGGAACCTGGGACCTTGCCGTTAGGTGGGAGGCCCTAGTCCATCTGCCTTACCATGGCCTCTGGGCCTACAACTCCAATGATCCCGCTGTGTGTCCTGTCTGCATAGGGACACCTGCAGCTCCAACTGTGGCATCGCTGTGGCCCAGTAGGCCCCAGCTGGCTGGTACATTCCCTCCTGGCTGGGCCACTGGGGTGGGTGGAGGGCAGTGGCCCAGCCCACAGACCAGCTGGCAGGGAGGGTGTGCACATTAGAGGACCAGGGACCCTTGGCCCTTGCTTCCCCTTCTGGGAGTAGGAAGAGAGGCACCCACTGAATGGCCAGGCCAGCAGATACCATGGCCAGACGGGGCCCTGCCTGCCACCTCTGGGCCTGGTGGGATCAGTTCAGCTGAGGGCCAGGGTACCCCGAGCTGGTGTGCACAGGGGCTGGGGCTGGGCCATTAGGGCCCTGTGCTGGGCTAGGTGTCCCTGTGGGCAGTCTGGCAGGTCCCAGCCAGTGGGGATGCATTCCCTGTGGGCCATCCTAATCAGTCCCCCTTGACCCCACCCCCAGCTGCCCACTGGTTTCACCCAGGCTCTATGGGGCCCGATAGCCTGTGACTCACAGGTGCTTCACCATCAGTGAGGCCAGGACTGCACTTTCCCTTTGATGGCCATCAGCCTCCTGGAACCAGGACACTCCCCTGGCACACACACACACACACACACACACACACACACACACACACACACAGTTCAGGGCACAGCCTGGCTCCTGCGGGGAGGTGGCCAGGAAGGGTGGGGTTGGCTCTGAAGAGGAAACTCAGAAGAGCTGGAGGTTCACCTGACAACATATTCTTTTCATCCCTAGAACATACCTCCTCCGCCTGTTGTCACTGAACTGGGCTGGGGACCTCTGGGGTTCGCCTGCCCTGCTACCCCAAGTATTATAGAGCCACCTCTGCCCTGAGACACCTGTTTGCACAGCTGTACCCCCACACCAGTGCTTAGCATAAACTCTCAAGTAGATGGGTAGTGGATGGATGGATGGATGGATGGATGGACAGTTAGATAAAAGATAGATGGATAATTAGGTAGGTGGATAGATGATAAGAGGATGGATGGATGGATGGATGGATGGATGGATGGATGGATGGATGGATGGATGGACGGACGATGGATGGATGGATTGATGGACAGATGGATGCTGGATGAATAAAAGGGTGGATGGGTGGGTGGGTGGATAGGTGGATGAGCAAGCAGGCAGAGAGGGAGGAGGTGGAAGAGGTGGAGCCAGCCCTGCTCACCATCCCACAGGTCCCACTGCTGGCTGCCAGGCTGCCAGTTCACAACAGAAAGGGCACGTTTTGCCTTTTTGCAAAGAAAGCAGCCTCCCATAAGAAGGGCCTGTTGGGACGGGCAAGGTCAGTTATGGCCAAGTCGGTGTCTCTAACTGCTGAGGCAGGGCTGTCCCCAAGAGTCCCCAGCTCTCCACCCAGTGTTGGGTCCAGACCTGACCACCAGATTCCACCTGACACCTGCTGCCAGAACTTCCCATGAGCCCCGCCTGGGGCCCTCAGCTTCCCACCGTGTCTGCACCGCCACCAGGTCCCCTGCCAGGCCAGGCCCTGGGGAAGGTATGGTTGGCTGGGCCTGCAGGATCCCTGATGTGGGTGGGGGAAGCTGGGAGGGGTACACAAGCCCCCGAGGGCAATGCTGGGACCCAGGGCAAAGGGTACCAGTCAGGGGACAGGGGACCTACGTCAGGCTCGGTACAGCCCGGCTTGAGGTCACCAGGCCTAGGGTGGAGGTGCCTGGGGTGGGGTGATGGCTGTGGAGATGGGGATGGGGGAGAACAGGAAGGTCTCAGAGCTGGCAGGGGTGGGGAATGCTACGAAGAAGGTAGCTCAGGGCCTGCCCTGGGGAAAGGGTGACCGGGCTGCCTGTCCACCAGGTCTCCCTTCAAAATGACCTCAGACACCTCACAGGGGTTGCACACCAGGGCCCTGTGGGGGTCCAGGAGGAAAAGAGGGGCACACGGGCCTCGTCATCGGATCAGGGAGTAAAACTCAGACCCCATAGACCACCGGTTCTCAATCTGTGGGTCACTACCCCTATGGGAGTCAAATGACCCTTTCACAGGGGTTGCTTAAGACCAATGGAAAACACATATTTCCGATGGTTGGGGGGTCACCACAACATGAGGAACTGTATTAAAGAGTTTCTGTATTAGGAAGTTTGAGAACCACTGCCATAGACGATGTGACCTGGTCCTAGAGCCCCAAGCATCACCCCACTTTCCCACAGGCCTGCTCTGGGGCTAAGGGACCAAAGACTAAGGTTCGCTTAGGTTCACCAAGACCTGGGAGCTCCTGAGCCCCTGTTCACCCCCTCCCTCGTTTCTGCTCCACCGGGCAAGCCTCAGCCTCTAGACTCTCGTGCCACCCTCAAAGCCCCAGAGTTCCTCTGTGCCCCTCAGGCCTGGCACGCCAAGGACAGACATGGGCAGGGTCAGCTCTGCACCTCTCAGTCCTCGAGAGAGGTGCGGACAGCTCGCTTACTGCCCCATGAGGGCCAGGGGTCTCAGTGCTCTCTTGGTCTGCACAAGCTCCGCCCCCTAGAGCTGTAGCCCCCTCCCCCAAGGCTTCAGGTGCCACCCACCCAACGTGAGGGAGCTCCTCCAACCGAGGGAGGTCCAGCTCCCAGCAGCACGTGCACCCCACCCCTCAGATACCCCTCGGGGAGCCTCCCCCTGCTTGGGTTCAGGCTGTGGAGCTGGTTTCTATGGAAACGTCCCAAGGTCAGCAGGCTCAGACAAAGGCAGCCTGCAGAGGAGCTGCTGGGGGCCCAGCCTGCCCCCTGCCTCTTAGACATCCGGAGGCGCTGGGGGCTTCCAGGTGCCCCTGCCTCAAGAAAGCCCCACATACCCCGCACCCACCAAGGGACAGAGCAACAGTGGCCCCTGCAGCCCTGAATGCAGACCCCCAATAATGTGCCCAACAGACCCCAGACCCTGGGCTGCCCAGTCTGCCCCATATCCAACACCCACCTGGTGACCTGGGACCCCTAGCCAGCCCTGCACCCCAGGTCCCCATCGGGTGCCCTGCCCCTGCTGGGCTGGGGCAGCTGCAGCCACATTACAATTCCTGCTGAGCTCCAGGCAGGCGGGCACTCATCAGCCACGGGGACAATGTCCTCATTGCCCAACCTGTCACATCCCAATCAGTCCCTGGTCCCCCAGGCGCCGCTGATAAGGGCCAGCCCAACCCACAGACAAGCTTATCAGCGCCTCCAAGGACCGCTAATGGGCGAGTGACCCCAGCCTGCCGCCATTACCACTCATTAGCTGCCAACGACATCTTTAATCCGGCCATAAGGAGGCCGCCTGCTTTGAGAGGCCTGGGTCTGGCAGACGGGAGGGGCTCCTTGGCCTTCGCTGTCTCTGTGGCCCGTCCACACCCAGCCAGCATGCCTGGGACCTGGGACCCAGAGAGGCCCAGGCCTAGGCCAGGGACAAGTCCCACTGTGGGTGCTCCAGGCCTCCCCTTGCCCCTAGCTGACTCTGGTGAGATCTGTCCTGGGTGACGAGAACCCAGCACTCCCCTCCCCTCACAGCCACTCCATGGTACAGAGAGGGAAACTGAGGTCTGGGCCAGCTAAGAGGCTTGCCAGAGGTGGCCCAGGTTGGGCCCAGCAGATGCTGGGTTCAAACTCGGGTTGTTCCCAGACTCTGCCCTGCAGCCACCACTTAATAAGGACTCTGAACCCGGACCCTGCTGTGAGGGTAGAGGAGACATAGCTTTTCCTCCCTGGCTACCTCCCACCTACTCACACCCCACCCCACCCCATCTCATGGCCCCCAGTCCACACCCCAGGTATGCCTGCTGGCCACCCTGGGCCTGGTCTGCTGCCCTGAGCAGGGATGACCTCAGCACTCACCTGATGAAGAAGGAGGCTGCGGCCGAGGTGCCCCCAGAGCCTGCCACCGTGGGGGCTGGGGTGACCAGGGCCGTGGTGCAGGTCCCACCAAGGCCCCACGTCTGGGACACGCTGTCGGGGCCCACTGCAGGGGGGGCGTCTCGGACGGTCTCAGCCACCGCCACTGCCGCCACCGCCGCCTCAGCCTGCATGGAGGACAACAGAGGCCGTGGGGGCACACCAGCAAGGGATAGGCTCCCCAGTCCAGGGACACACCCTTAGCGGCCCCCTCCAAGGGAAGACTCCACAATATGGTTGAAAACCAGAAGGGAGAGATCTCCCTGGCCCCAAGATGCCGCCCACCTTGCCTGCTGTCTCTGTACCTCACAGGGCAGGGCTTGAGTGGGTACCGAGGGGGAGTGGATGTCGGTGGGAGCCCGCTGGCCCCAGCGTCCTTCAGCCCTTGGGGACACCAGAGGTGAGACTGCAGGCAGGAAGCTGGGAATGTAGTGTGGGAACAGCCCCAGGAGGTACTGGTCAGCGCCATAACTGCTCAGTGTGTGGCGACTATGAGGGTCCTGGCTGAGTGGGCACTTCCAGCAGACGGGCTAAGTGGAGCTCTGGGGAGGGAGGCAGCCTGGTATGGAGGTGCAGATGTAAGTAAACACCCGGACAGAAAGACGGACAGACAGGTGCCAGCAAGTAGGTCCACCTCTGCTGCCCTCTTGAGCCACATGCCGTCCTAGGCCCTCTGCCACCCCCAATGCCATCCTGAGCCTCGGTCCTGGCCCCAGGGGGCAGGAAAGCAGCTTGCCCCAACAGGGTCACCCCCAGCACCTCTCTCAGCACACCAGGGCTCCCAGAACCCAGCTTGGTGGTCCTGGCAGAGCATGGGGTCTGTAATCTCCCAGAGAGCTAGAGGTAGGGAACCAGGGGCCTGATGGCATGCCACTGGGCCCAGGCGGGAGGCACAGAACCCAGCTTCCTGGTTCACCGCAGCGCCCTGTCACCAGCTCACCCAGGCCCCTCAGCCACCCCACCCCCAATCAACACTGGTTCCCAGCTATTCCTAGATTCAGAGCATAGCTGTGTGCAAGACAGCACCTGGAGAGCACCCCCACCTATACACACACACTACCAGAAGCACCCCCACCTCACCCACCTCTGCTGGCCAGAGCCTGGACCCCCAGTGCAGGCATCAGCAGCCCACACACCTACTTCTATAGAACCCTCAGGAGGCAGCTGTGGGGGTTAGCTGAGTCCATGTCAACTTGAACATGTATGACTGTGTAGGGCGCAGTGCAATCTGCCAATCAGGTCGCAGCCCAGTGAGGCCGCCTTTAAGCAGGAAAAGGGTGGGGGTGGGGTGCTCAGGGGGTTTGCTCTCAGACACTTCGCCTTCCTGCCTGTGGGACTCTGCTGCCTCCAGGGTGGCCCCACCTTGGCGGCCAGCCCCGAGAGCTGCCGTCACCCGGCTGTGTTCCCACCGACCGTGGATCCACGCGTCTCTGCACCCACGGGCCTGTGCCTCCCTGTATCCTGCACCACTGCATGCGGCTGCCTGAGTCTGGAGAGGGACTCTTGGACTAGCCTCGGACTTACGGACTTGAGCTGGCCTGGGCAGGGGTGCCTTCTTGATATATAATTACTTATCGAGATAAAGTTCTTTCTTGCACATAGATGAGTCCCTGCATTTGCTTTTCCAGTCAACCTAGCTTAACACATCAGCCTAGCCAGCCCTCTCCTCAGACTGCCCACCCTACGGTCCACCACCCTCAGTACCCTGCCAGGCCTCCCAGCCTGGGCACCCTCTCATCCTTCCAGCCAGCATGGCCTGCAGTCTGGCTGGACCGCCTGGCCAAACTGGGCATCTGATGTGCTCCCCAGAGCTCAGCCTGGCAGACACAGCCCACCCCCAGTGGCCAGGAGACGTGGGACACGCACTGCAGGGGCACTCAGGAGGGGCCGGCTCAGGCAAGACCCAGTGAGCTGCCCTGGGAGGACAGTGTCGCGTACACAGGGCACGGTGCTGCTGTCCAGCGGGCCCCAGCTCAGCCACCGCCGCATGGCCTGCCTCCTGCCCGAAGGTCCGGCAGCGCCCGGCCTCCACGCGGGCCCAGCGCCACACTGACCTGTCTCAGGAGCTCCCGGGCACTGGCTCCGCCGTCCCCACGCGCTGCCCGGGCGCAGCTCCCGAGGGCAGAAGGGCCCGGCCGATCCCTGCCAGAAGCAGAACCCGGGCATGCCA
>NW_022103915.1:940364-953175 GCF_000313985.2 Echinops telfairi
GGCGGCACCCCAAGTCCAGATACGCTGTAGACCCTCACCCCCATCCTCACAGCGACAGGCCTGAGACCCTTCCCTCCCCCACCCCTGGACCCCAATCCAGACCTGCCTGAGACCCCCACCCTGCTGGCAGCCACCTGAATCCCTGCTATGCCCTCCCCCACATCACAACACAGGCCTGCATCTAAGGCCTTCTACTTCCATCTCACAGCCCTGACCCCATGGAGACCCTGTGGCTATCCCCACCCCACCTGTGTGGAGACCCTTCCCATGAGGTCCCAGGCCTGCAGTGAGTGGCCCCACTTGATGGCCACACATCTGCTCACAATGCACCCTGTGCCCCAGGGAGGAGCCACACCCCACAGAGCAGAGGCCCAGAGGTGTCAACAGGATCCCCACGGATCTTTAAGGGGTCCCCACTGGCCTCATGGGGCTCTGGGTTCCATGCAGCTGTTTGGGACAAGCCATCGAGTGCACTTTCATGGTGCCCCCAGGCCTGGAGTCCACCCACACACACATTCTGGCCTTGAGGACTCGGGGGGAGGGTGGGCCACTGAGCAGTGTAACTAGGGGCAGGGACAGGCGTGAGGGGCAGGGCAGCTGGGCCCCTTCTCTGCTGGGTGAGAGCATTCCCCGCTCCTCCACACTGCAGACCAGCCACACACACACACCCTCCAACCACCCCCAAGTTTTCTCCCGAGGGCTTCAGGGTGTAACTGTCTGGGTCAGGAGGGCCCACACCCCACAGGAAGGTAAACTGAGGCAGGGGCCGGCAATTGCTCAACAGAGTCCCGGCTCCCTCCAATGACCACCCTGCAGGCCCCTGAAGGTGAGGTCTGCAGACCACCCACGGCTGGCGAGTGGCACCCCCAGCCCCCCCAGGTCAGGGACCCTCAGCCTGACCCTCAGGCCCAGACTAAGGGGTGCTCTTGGGGTCCCTCAATGGACTCCAGCCTGGTCTGCTCGTGACTGAAGGCCGGGGTGTTCGCTGGGCACGAGGTGGACATCCTGTCCCACCACTGCAGCCCTTGCAGCTCCGGGTCTGGTGCCCCGTAGTGTCAGCTTCCCAGGCCTCACCTTGCCTTCATAGGGCTGCCGGTGTCCCTCAGGCCTGCAACCAGGCCCTCGACACCCACTCTCAGCCAGCTGGCCGGGAGGATGCCCCAAGGCTGCCTCCCAATGAGCGTCTATCAGATGAAGATGCTCCACCTCCACCCCTGCAGGCCTCCCACCTCCACCCCTGCAGGACACAATCTGGGAGGAAGAAGTGAAGCCGTCCTGCTGGGCCATCCTGCAGCCAGAAGCTGCTCCCCGGGCACTCAGGCAGGGGGTGGCCTGGCTTGTGGGGACCGGAAGTGTCCGTAGTTATGATCACAGCCACAGCTGCCAACCACTGGGCAGTGGAGGGCAGCCCACCCACAGCCAGGCCACCCTCCACAGGAGCCCCCACCGCCCTAGGTGGATGGCCGAGATGGAAGCATCCCAGGCAGATGCCCACCCTGAACCCCATGGCCCGACTCCCATAGCCCAGACACTGCTTGCCCCAAACAGTATGGACCCGCAAAGCCCTCCAGGCTGCCCTGAACAGCCATTCCTACCTCCTGCGCCAGGTCTGATTACAAAGTCAGCACCCCCCCCCCCCAGGCAAGGTCAGTGGGGGTGTGAAAGGGGGAAAGGGTGCTCCCCATAGCCCTCGGGGTGCCTAGGCAGAGCCAGCACCCCCATGCTCCACGGAGCCTCACAGGTGGCCCTCCTGTACCCCCCAGACTCAGACATGGCTTTCAGAGGTGGCCCAGGAGTAAGGTGCAGAAGAGCACCACCGTCAGGGGGGCGTTGGGGGAGCTGCTGCCCCCAGCCCCACGTATTCGAGGCCGGCAGCTCCCCTTCCTGCAGGACACAGCAAACCCACAGGGCATCAAGGCTCCCCAAGGAAAGCAGCGCCCCCCCCCTCTTCCAGGCCTTCTCCTGGGACCTCCTGGTGCTCCTCACAGCCCAACACTCTGGCTCCTGCCTCTGGGCCCCAGGCCTCTGGCCCCAGGCGGTCCTCCCAGCCCCCACCCCCACCCCTGCCATTTGCCCAGGAGCCCAGGAGGTGAGGGAGGGGCAGGCTGTGCTGGGTGGGTCCCTGAGGCTGGCCCGAGCTCCCCAACAGATCCAGCTGCTCTGAAGAAGGAGCCTCATCCGGGCCGGGCTGGGGCTGGCAGTCAGAGCATGCCGCAAACCCTAGAGGGATCTGCCCCTGCCTTTATGTCCCACGGTCCCATCTGCACCGAGACTGGGGAAGACTGTCCCTGGATCCCAGCATCCTCAATCGACACCGACTGCAGCCTCCAGGAAATGGCCCAGGGCCCCCTGGAATGGGAGCTTCGGGGGCTTTGTCAGGAAACCCCCCAAGGAGCAACTAGGGTCTCACCGTCATCCTTGCCTCTTCCTGGGCTTCACCTACCTCTCCCCTGACTCGTAAGCCAGAGAGGGCCTCACTGGACCCCAGCCTCCATGCCTGATGGGGCGGCCAGGCCTGGCTCTTGAGGAAGGCACCCTGAGTTATTTCAGACATCCAGCACAGCCCCTCACAGCTAACCCTACCCTCCTGCACCCCCATCCTGGGGCTCGGTCTCCTGGAGGAAAACAGGGGTGCACTGAGCAACTGGGGACCCCTTCGAGACAAAGCCAGGAAGGCCTGCCCCCAGCCCCAAGGGGCATCTCAGTGGTCCCAGAAAGGCCTGTCCCCAGCCCCCAGTGACAAAGCCCTGTACCCCAGGAAGGCCAGGCCTCAGCCCCCAGCTCCCAGCAGACACTTGACGCCCCCCTCTGGGTCAGCACAGCATCATCACAGATAGGGGCCCAATGCCAGCCAGGGCCCCAGGGCTGTCAGCTCCTGACCCAGAGCACCCACAGTTCCAGGGGGCTGTGTGCACAATGGGGTGCAGGCCCAGACCCTGTCAGGTCCCTGCTGGGCCCCCTGGGGAGGGAGTGCTGACCAGGTGCCATGCTGGAATCAGTCAGTGGGGGAGCCACATGCTCAGAGCACCGACGTGAGAGTGCTGGAGGCAAGGACTAACCATTCCCAGGTGCCCCTGAAGACCCCAGGAGTCCCCAGCGTGAGGTCACTCGTGGCCATCACAAGAGACAAGGACACCAAGGTGGACACCCCCAGATAGTTCTGCTCTGGGCAGCTTCCACAGCTGACATGCCCTCCAGCCCCTAGGTGTGAAGTGAACCAGAAGTCCTGAGCCGGCACCTTGTCCCACCCTGGGCACTCATCAGCCAGGTGGCCGGTGGCTCCCAAGAGGCCAGTAGCCCCCCACCCCGGACACCCACCAGTCAGGACATTCCAGGGCTCCCAGCAGCCCCCCACCCACCCAGAGCACTCACCAGGCAAGTGGGCGGGAGAAGGCGGTTCACTCCAGAGATGCCCCACATGCCCTCCAAGCAGGGCGGGGTCTGGATGGTAACAGTGCTCAGGGTGCCCCCAAGCCCGGCCGGAGACACGGACACTTGAACGCTGGGCCCAGGAGGCCAGATGGGCCCCTTCCTCCTGTCCGGCCCGGCCTGGCCTGCTGGCCTCGCTGCTGGGCCCGGTCCTTCCCTCGAGGTGGTCATGGTGCCTGGGCCTCCTCGGGGGGCATGGGGGTCCTCCCGGCGAGTGGGCGCCTGGAACAGCTGCAGGGCCTCCCGAGTGAGCTGGCTCAGGTGGGTGGCGCAGACGTCGCAGTGTCGCTCGGCCTCAGGGCAGCATGCTGACAGGGTCCCGGGCACCGGGAGCTTCTCCACAGGCAGAGCAGGGAGGCCGGGGTCCTGGGGGCCAGAGGCAAAGACGTGGTCAGGGCTGGGCAGGGCCTGCCACCACTGCTGGCACACACTTCCAGTTGGTTTTGTGTGCTTGGGCCCACCAGGAACACAGTTGCCAGAGAGATGAGTACTCCCATAGCTGCCCCCGCCACCCCCACATCCTCAGCAGGCTTTGAAGCAGCTAGCGGGCGGGGCGTGTTTGTGGGCTCCCCAGACAGAAAACTGGGCCCTTGAGGGATGACAAGACCACTGTCCCAAAGCTCTTGGAGGCTGGGGTGGGGAGGGGACCAGACCGAGGCTGCAGCCAGGCCTGGTCCGCCCAGCAGAAACCCTCCAACAGCCTGACCTAGAGCCACTGGTGTGGCCAACTCATTCAGCCAAGGTGGGGCTGGGGGGCTGGAGACCCCATTCAGCAAGAGCCCGGGCCTAGCCCGGAGGGGCAAGAACCGTAGTGCAGACTCCAGGGGAGCGAGGCAGTGAAGCCGGCCGAGGGAACACACTGCAGCAGGAATCAAGGAGACCCGTGGAAGACCCCGTGGAAGGGGCTGGACTCAGGGCAAACTCAGCTCCCCCGCCACTCTAAGCGGCTCCTCAGGTGGGCTGCTCCAGGCACCCGTAGCTGGGGGAGAGGGGTGCTTCTGCTGGGAAGCTGACGCCTAAAGAGTGCGAGTAGGAGGTTGGGGAGCAAAAGGAGCTCTTTACCCAGCATAGAGTCAGGAAAGGCTTGCTGTAGGAAGAAGCACCTCCAGGGAGGGGGTGGGGGCAGAAAAGGGGGCCACTCCTTGGACAAAGCTGGCCCCCTGGGAGGCCAGTTAGTCCTTATTCCCATGGCTGCCCACCCAGGAGGGGGGCTCTCTGGTTCTCAGGCTGGCCACAGTGCATCCTGCCCCTTTCCCAGGGGGTGGTCTGCCACAAGGTGTCACCCAGCTGGACCAGCCCCCAGATGGACCAAAGCAGCCAGCCAGCCCCACCTCAGCCGGGACCCCCAGGGCTGCATGCAAGGCAGGGTTGGCAGTTCAAAACCACAACCGCTCCCCGGAAGAAAAAGGAGGCTTTCTCCTCCCTGAAGAGTGAGTGTCTGGGCGGCTCTCCCCGTCCTGCAGGGTCACCCGCCGTCCTCCATGGCTACCCTGTCCCTCCCTCAGGCAAATTGCCATGTGGGCCTGCTGCTCTCCCACAAGCCCTGGCTCAGTTCAGCCACACTGCTAGCCACACGGGGAGCCCCCGTGGCCTGCCCAAACACACTCATGCCTCAGGTTAGGGAGCTGGCCCACGGCCCCACCCCCATGCCCTGAGCCTGTCTGTGACTGGCCACACCAGATGCCGCCGGGAAGACGGACAATGTGGGGGACAGCTGTGGCCCAGGGCAGGGAAAGCTTGAGTGACTGGCCTCTCCACTCGTCCCCAGCCCTGCCTCCAGCCCCTGCCCCCCAGGGCAGACCCTCCCAGGATACCCCCCCCCCCACCGGGCAGATCTGCCCCCAAGGATGAGTCCTGTGGGGTGAAAGGTGGGCTGGAAGCCACCATCCTGTGACACCCAGCTCCCTGCAGGGGCTGGGGACTCAGGAGCCTCTGAAGTGCCTGGCGTCTGGTCCCTATTATGG
Organism: Echinops telfairi; assembly: GCF_000313985.2. Taxonomy (NCBI): domain Eukaryota; kingdom Metazoa; phylum Chordata; class Mammalia; order Afrosoricida; family Tenrecidae; genus Echinops; species Echinops telfairi. Next base: position 945,758 of record NW_022103915.1, read on the forward strand.
GCCCCCACCCTCAAAGGCACCCCAGGAAGTGCTCTGAGGTCAGAAGTGGCAGGATCCAAGGGTCCACGTAGCCCTGCTGGGGGCAGGGACAGCCCCCCTTCCCAGAGGCTGCCACCCTGCAGGAGCTCTGAAGCAAGGGGTGTGGAAATTCATGGCTAGAGCTCAGGACCCCCACACCCCAGCACATTCACACACACACACACACACACACACCCAGGGCTGAGGTCTCTGCCTGCTGCTGGCCATCTTTGCCGGCAGCTGGCCAGGCCGGCTCTGCTGACTCTACATTTCCAAGCAGCAGGGGAGGCTACAAATGACCGCCCGGGGTGAGAGAAGGAAGTCACTGGGGTCCTTAGCCAACTGGAAAGGCAGCTCTGCCCTCCCAGCTCCAGGTTCCCCCCCACATGGGGTCCCAGCCCACCAAGTGACAGCCACAGTGTCCAGTCCACCCCAGCCAGACCCACTCTAGTCCCAGACCCAGACTCAGATCCAGCACACCCCAGATCCACCCCAGATTCAGCCCTGAGCCCACCCACCCCCTGTCCTAGTCCCTGAGCTGGACCCAGCCCACCCCAGCCCCCAGCCCACCCCAGATCTAGTCCCAAACCCCAACTCAACCCCAAACCCACCCCAGACCCAGACACGACTCTAGATCCCAACCACAACTATAGTCCCAGCCCCCAGACCCGGATCCAACCCGCAAACCCACTTCCCAGCCCACCCAGACCCAGTTATAGGCCAACCCCAGCCCACCCCAGTCTCAGCCCCAGCCCCAGCCCCAGCCCCAGCCCCAGCCCCAGCTACACTCTCAGCTCTCTCCCTTGGCCTGCAGGTCCACCAGCCCACTGCTCTTGGGCATCTGCCTGCCTTGGGGGTAGAGACCCTGGAGTAGTCCACCCTGCCACCCCAGCCTGCTTCCAGCCCAGCCTGGCTCCGGCTGGGCTGCCTCCAGCTGTCATCAGGAATTCGACTGAAGCTGCAGAAGGTCCCCCACACCCATATTCAGGCTGGGGCTTGAGTACTGAGTCAGATGGAGTGGCCTGGGTCCCAATGGGGGTCCCAGCTGGGTCACTAGAGCTGAAGAAGTTCGCATGTCCACAATGGCCAACCCAGCCTGGCCTCCCCATTGCCCACTGCTCTACACCCAGCCGCTCCGGGGCCCAGTCCCCAGATGCTGTGGCCAGCACTATGTTGGACCTCCCACCACCACCGCCCACCCGATGACTCCAACTGTCCCAGGGGCCAGCCCCCAGACGCCTGGAGCACTCGGGTCTCTGAGGCAGAGCTGGGCGGCCAACCCCTCAGAGCGCCCAGTGTCTGTCAGCAGGCAGAGGGCAGACAGTGTGCTGAGGGGAGGGGCAGGGTGGACCCCAGATCCCCGCAGCAGTCTGGCCTCAGGAGGGGGTCAGACATGGGCTTTTCCCCGGGAGCCAAGATCAACCCCAGGGTCTGGCAGGATATGAGGGTGTTCATCCAGGTCTGCACCCCACAGTGGGCGGCCCAGCACACTCTGGGCCCAGATCCTGAACTGGACAAAGGCCACCTAGTCCCTCCTCCTGGCCTTGGCCAACAATCCAGGCCCCCCTTCACTTCCTGCCCCTCCCGGGCCCAGTCAAGTTCCGGCCAGGGCCCAGCCTCCACGAGCTGCTCCAGAGTCCACAGCCCGGGCTCCTCTGCAGCCTCGGCCCTTCGAACAACGGAAATTACCCTGAAGCATAGGATGCCTTGATTTCCTCCTGATGGTCTAATTCAACGGATCCTGTCTTGCATTCAGTCTGCTTCTCTTCATCGGATTCCTTAGCACTGTGCAACCCAGCCCCCACTTCCTAAAAATGACACCTTCATTCTTTACCCCACACCCTGGGTCTCGGGTCACCTTAAAGAATCCCAACATTTGTTCCATGTGGGGGTCTCCCACGGGCCCTGACGGCTCTGAGCTCCCCACCCCTCCCCCCAAAGCTCCAGCGCTCTGGGGCGATCCTGTGGCTGTCCAACCCAGCTGTCCCCCTTGAGCCCCCACCCTATCATGAAGAAAGGGGCCCCCACTGGCAGGGCAGGTGGGGTGGCAAGGAGAGAGGGCCTGGGCTGGGGGCTGCTTCGGGTGGGCAGCTGTGAGGCAGACAGAGCAGCCTGGGTGTGGCCACAGGCAGCCTGTTTCCCGAGTTCACAACAGATCCAGGAAGGCCGGGCTGCTGGGCGGACTGCTGCCCTGGAGGAAGCCCACCAGCTCCTGTGCCAGACAGGGAGGGGGCAACCATCAGGAGGGGCCTTCCAGTCCCCAGGTGTCCTCCCGGGACCCGGGACCCGAGTAGCCGGGTGCCAGGGCCAGCCAGCTGGGCAGCTCCAGCACAGACAAGGTCATTGAGGGCCTGTCCCGGCCAGGATGACAAAGGGGCACAGATGGGGGCCGGGCACAAGGAGTGGGAGCTCAGGGTTCTCGGCCTGGCTCACAAGGACCCCACCCACAACAGAAGCTGCCTGGTCCTGGTCCCGGCTCAGGCCCCCTGGCCGTGGCCACAAGGATGTGATCCATCCACAGGGTCTCCCACAGCCAGTGCCAGACCTTTCTTAGCAGTCTGCCTCTGGCTCTGGACAGGACCAGCCTGAATGGGAACAGGCCTACAAGAAGCCGTGGCAGGAGGTAGGACAGGGAGGTGGACAGTCAGTCAGGCAAGGCACACTCCCTGGGCCCAGGCCTGGGTAGGTCACCCAGTCAGACCCAGCTGGCTCCACCCACAAGCAGAGTGGCCCCCAAATCCAGGCCACTTGTCAGTGTGGGACCACCACGCATAAGGACACAGCGCACAAGCAACACCACACTGTGGGGAACACAGACCACAAGGCCACACCCGAGTTCCTGGGGCCACACCACCTACTCAGCTGTCACTGGGTCCCAGCCCTCCACACAGGCTCATGCTTCCCACGGACCAGCTGGGAACAGTGAGGCCTACAGCGCCGGGCAGGTCCACTGCTGGTCTGCCCACCAACATGGGCACACCTCCTGGCACCACGGCTTCTGGGGACCACACAACTTACATTGAAATGAGACCCTGAGGCCAGAGAAGGTAGCAGGGAGAACCAACAGGAACGGTTAGCTCCCATAAGAGGCGTAAGAAAGGTTCACTACAGCTGGACAGGGAGCTGGAGGAGAGCCGAAGCACTGTGAGCTTCCTGGCGGTCAGAGGAAAAGGGGGAAGTAGACTTTGCTCTTTAAGGAGAGAGTTTTCTATGACTTCTAAACCCAAACTCCTTCCTACAGAATCAAGCTGATAGCGGGGTGGGGGGTGGGGGGGGTGTTGGCTTCAGAGTGGGGGGGGGCAAGAAGAGCCTTTCCCTTAACTGTAGCCCCCCTGTATCCTGTCCCTCCACTGTTGACAGGGGGGCCACTGGACCAGCTCTCCCTCTGGTCACAGCCTGCCTCCACTGGACACAAAACTCACCTATGGAGCCCACCTTCCCTGAGCCTCACCAGCTGCTGGCCCACCCTCTCCAATCCTGGCTTCCCAGAAACCGAGGGTCCCCTCATTGAAGGTAAATGCCTTCCCACTGCCCTCCTCTCACTCCTGAACCCCCAACCAAGCCATGAGAAGGGGCTCTCCCCCATCCCACGCTGAACCCAAGTCTGGGGCCTGGCATGGTCACATCACAGCGGGGACGCCAGCTGGACCACCCCACTAGCTGGACCACCCCACCGCTCACTGAGGAGGGCCGCCTCCCGCGCCTGGCCTGCCCAGGCTCGGTCTCCCACAGCCAGTGCATGCCGAGCTGGAGAGAGCCCTTCTGGGCCCAGCTGCAGTGGCAGTCCCTCCCAGCTGAGTCACAGGGTCCCCTGACAGCGGAGTGGCTGCCTCAGGGAGAGCCCGCCCTTCTCACACCTCCTCTGGCTGCCACCAAGGCTCCCTGACACCTGGGCACCACAGTCCCGAGACACGAGGGCCACTGGCCAGCCACCAGCTTGGCCTTAGGGAACGTCATGCCAGCATCCTCGGGCAGCTGCATGCAAACTTGAACTGAGCCCAGCCCCCTGTCCCAGGCAGCAGGTTCAGAGGTGGGCAGTGAGTGGGGGACGGGATTTCCTGGGAAGAAGAGCCAAGCCAGCACTGGCAGGACTGCCACCCCAGTGGGCTCCCCAAGAGGGAGTCAGGCTGCCCAGGCTCAGGCCCCGGCTGCCCTGGAGCGAGGCAGGCCACCTTGAGCACTGCGGGGACTCTGCCTGGGGAGCAAGGTGAGAAACACTCACCGCCACTGCAGGGTGCTAACCAACTCAGTGTGGGTGCTGACACAGGAGGTGTCACCTCCGCATGCCACATCTGGGGCAGCAGCTGGAGCGGTGCCCCAGGGGGTCCCTCCTTCAGACAGGGGCATGGTCCTCCCAGGGAGGGGCCAGAGGGCAAAGGAGGCCCAGCCCTAAAGCCCACAGAAAGAGTGCAGAATGGGCAGTCCCTCTGTGAGCACTTCTGGGGGATGGGCCCCACATAGTGCAGGGGGGAGGGGGGAGGGACAGAGAGGAGTGGTCCCAAGGAGCAGGGTGCTGAAGAGGTACACAGTCTTCTTGGGGGAGCTGACCTCCGAAGTAAAAAGGGGGCTGGGTTGGGGGTGTAGTGAGAATCCTACATGGGGGCAGGCAGGGACCCTGGCCACTGTGTCCAATACCAGGGACCCCAAGAAGCCTTGAGCCCTGTCCTCTGCAAAGAATCACAGCAACAGGGGGTGGGGACACCCAGGCTGGGGCCAGAGGGGGGTGGGGAACTTCATGTACCCAGTGGCCAGTACCTGTCTGCCCACCGTGGCTCTCTGATGTAGTGCTGGGCAGGGCCAGCGGGTGGTCCCTACACTGTCCAGGAGCCCAGGACGCCCTCGGATCAGCTCAGCTGCTTACCTGCCAGCCCAGGGGAGGGGCTTGGAAGAAAGGTCTGGTGCTTTGCACCTGGACAAGCGGCCCCCTGGAGCCGGGGGGGGGGGGCAGGGGGGCACAGCTGTGCTCCACAGAAGTAGGGGTCCATGCTTCATGTCACCAGGCCACTCCCCTCCCAGCCCCCGAGCCCCAGACACAGTCCCTCCCCTCCCCTCAAGAGCTCCCCTCCAGAAAGTGGTCTACATCTGCCAGGCCTCAGCTGAGGGGCGCAGGGGGAGTCTGGGGGTCACAAGGGAAGGGCCAGCTCTCAAAGGGAACAGGACAGGGACACCCCCAAGGTGTCCCCAAGAAACACCCCAGCGAGGGCCCAGAGATACCTCCCAATGGTCCAGGGTTACCCCCAAGGGCCCATAGATGCCCTTCGAGGACCCAGGTCCCTGGTTCTTGTCTGGGGGAGCCTTCGCCCCAGCCTTAGGCTAAGCACCCCACATCTTAACACTCCTGAGCCTCCCCCCAGCTGAGGACCCACTGAGAAGGGCCCTGAGATGCGGACTCACAGCCACCAGACAAGAGCAAGGTGCTAGCCATGTGTCCAGGCTGGGCCCCTGGTCTGTTGGATGAACAGGACTCTGGGGGGCTGGGGAGGAGGGTGAAGCACCATGTCAACCAGCAGACTCAGAGAGCCCGGGAAGCTGTAGACAAATGCCCTGCAGGGTCACAGCTGTCTGTAGGGTACACCCACGGGGCCCCGGACCAGGGGCCTCAGTCCACCAGGGCCTGCTGTGGCCTTCAGACCTCTCCACACTCCTTCCAATGATCACCCACCAGGACAAGGACAGCGTAAAGCCCCTCCTCTCTGTGGGCACCTGTAGCTCGTGGGCTCTACCCTGAAACCCCACGTGCTTTATAACCCAGGCATGGGCCTTCTAGGACGCAGCACCCCAGAAAGGCTGGTCTCTGGAAGGACCACAGCGAGAAGGAAGCCCCTGCCTCCTCCCCGAGCTGACACTTCTCCCTGATGTATATCCAGGCCCCACCTCCAGGGTCCCTGTCGCCTAACTGCAACACTGCCCACAGCCAGACACTGCGTTATTCTGAAGACCAGGTGTGATGGCATGTCATTCCACCATGAAGGGCTGGCCACCCCAACAATCCTCTCAGTGATTGCCCGGGATGCACCCAGTACTCTGACAGGCCATCTGAGGCCTGGGCGCCTCTTCGCCCTTGGTGCAGGTTTTGTGTGCTTGGAGTGAACGTGTTTGTAATGACTTTGCCCTAACACCTGCCCAGCCAGCAGGTACAGCAGGACTCCTGGGGCACCCCCACCCCAGACAGGCCACAGCTCCCTCGCCCTCCAGGAGGGCTGGGCAGGAGCTTGTGCCCTTGGGCAGAGGCCAGGCCTGTGGCCACCAAGCCCCAACCTGCATACAGAGAGGCCCTGCCACCCCTGGGGGCTCACTCCCCCCCCCCCAGGCAACACTATATTTAGAGGCATGGGAACCCTGGACTTCCCAGGAATTCTGAAGGGCGGGAGGGACAGGCTTCCTCTGGAGACCCCCACCTCCACTGCACTGCAAACTTCCAGCACATTGTTTGCGGGAACAATAGCCCCGTGCCTTCCAAGCTCTGGCCACAGAACTGACTGCCCCTGCCTTGCAGACACCCTGCTGGGCTGCAGCCTGCCCCCCACTCCTCGGACCCAGTGGGCCATGGATCTGGGGGGCATGCTGGGAGGGAGGCAGGCAGGGGCCAGCCCACACTGGCACCCTCCAGGCCCTGCGACCCAGGTGTTCAGTCCCGACACCTGGCTGGGGGCCCAGGTGCCCCAAGGGTGACAACGCACCCAGTAACCTCTCTTCTGCTGGCAGGGTAGGGCCGGGGCTGTCCCGCCCAGGGTGGAGTCCCCACCTTCCCCTCCCCCACCTAAACACAGATGCAGTACCAGCTGTGAGGCATCTGGATTCCAGAGTCACAGCCGCTCCAACCGCCCCTGGGAGCTTCCCCCAGATGCACGCACACACACCAGGGACAGCAGGGAAACTGAGGCTGGAGAGGGCTCGAGAAGTAGGCAGCCTGAACACTAGGCTTCCTGCAGGCCCAGCCGGCCGCTGGGGGGTGGGGAGTTGGGGAACTCGTGAGGCTCACTTACCCGGAGTTGTGTCCCGGGCCCACTGACCAGTTTCCACGCCTGTCGCTTGAGCTCTGCGAGCTTCGTGTGGCAGTGGCGGCACCAGCCACCTCCGCCCGCCGAGTGGCCCTGCTCGGCGCTGGCCCCAGCGCCCTCTGGCGCAGGGCGGCCGCATGGGTCCTGGTCTGGTCCCGGGGGCAGCCTCTTGAGAGGGGTCACCTCCAGCAGTGGCAGCGGCTCGCGGGTCGGGCCTCCCTCGGCCACCTGCAGGAGGTGAGGCGACAACGGAAGAAGAGCAGTGAACCTGGGATGCCACCAGGAGAACTGCGCGCCCGCAGGCCCCAAAGTGACATGCCCGCCAAAGTTAGGGTCTTTGGGCCCGGCCTGCAGCCCACCGTCGCCCTCCACCCGCCCCAATCCCTGACGCGGCCCCTC
>NW_022103915.1:954132-955252 GCF_000313985.2 Echinops telfairi
GCCAGTGAAGTGACCACATGAACCCCTGGATAAGTGGACAGTAGGGCAGAGAGGGCCTTGACACGGTGGGTTAGGGAGGGCCCTAGGCATCTGTAGGAGGCGCGCCCCCGGCCCAGACAGAGGGGGCTCCGCGCTGGCTGGGGACGCGCCGTGGCCCCCGGAGGAGCTGGGCCAGGCCCGGGGCGACTGAGGACTACGACCTCCCCGCGCGCGCACAGCGACACTCTCGTGACTAGATTCGCTCCTGCCCTCTGATGAGCCCCACCCCCCAAAGCGAGCGGCGCTTCTTTATGTGTGGTCCACCCCCCTTCCCTTGGAGGGGCCGCCCCTCCCACGCACGCAGTCCCGAAGAAAAGAGGGTGGATCCAGCCTTCGCCTCCCCAGCTCCCCGAGTCGTTCTCAAAAGAGGGGCAGCAGGGGAGTCCGGGGGGCCTCACTTTCACTCTTGTGACCCCACAGTCCCCAGCCCCTTTGCGCTCAGCCGAGGATAGGCAGAATCTCTGCCCCTCCACGTCCCACCCGCCTTCCCCCCACCCCCACCCCATGATATGCAGACATGCAGCGCCCCTGCCCGCAACGCAACTGCTCTGGAGATCCGTCCCTCCGGCCCCGAAAGGGGCTCACACAGCTTCTCTGTCACCCCCCCGCCCACGCGTGCGATCACTCTCCACACGCGCCCCCCCCCCACGCCCGCGTCCGAGTCCCGGTCCTGCTCTCGACGCTGGCCCCACCCACAACTTCAGCTCTTCGAAGAGCTGCAGGACGCGCTCACACTAGAGTCCGAGGGGTCAGGGACGCAGCCCCGCAAGTCCTGCAGGAGCACAAGGGCCCTGGGGTCACCTCAGGGCCTCAGAGAACTCCCACCCACCCCCTACACACAAGTCTCGCCCAGCCAGCAGGGCGCGCGGTAGCACCCGGGGTTCCCACGCAGCGCTCTCTGCCCTCACGGACTCAACCAGCCACAGACGTCGCCTTGAAGGAGATGGAGCAGGAAGGGGCGCGCTCCTGGTGACAGTGCCCTGCGAGTCCCCCCGCCCCGCCGCTGCCAGCGCTCTGCACCTGTCGCCCACCTCCCTGCACCGCACCCAGAGCCACGCCAGCCGCGCGCTAAAGTGGCGGG
>NW_022103915.1:955718-964582 GCF_000313985.2 Echinops telfairi
CTGCGCGCCCGGGAGCGCGCCTAGGTCCCGGGAACCGAGGCAGAGGGCGGAGGGTGAGGGTCCCTCCCCCTTGGCGGGTCGGGGAGGCAAGACCTGGCCGGAGCGCAAGGAGGGGACAGCGAGGCTGAGCGAAACTCCGCCAAACCTCAGCCGGCAGGGAACGTGTGGCAGCCGTTTTCCTCCAATCCGTGCTGGGAATCTCATTGTAGAGTCCCCTGGAGAGTCTGATGCCCCCGCGCCACACCCCACCCGCTCATTCTTCGGCACCTCGGCGGTGGACTGCCAAGTCTCACCGCCAGAACCTGAGCGCATGGGAAGCGGACTCGCTCCAGGACCCCCAGTTCAGAGCCCTGATTCTGCCTGCACTAGCGGCCACCGCTAGCCCGGACCTCCGGGACCTCTTGGACATTCCAGGGTCCAGATTAAACCCGCATGAAATCACTGTGTGAGTCCGGCGTCCAGTGAGGACACAAACGTCCTACTGTGTGTTGTCCCCAGCCTAGCGTATGGACGCCTGAGGAGCCCGGCCCTGAGCCGTGAGTGGGGACGTGAGCGCACTGCGTCCCAGAGCTGGACTCCAAAGGCAACGCGCCACGGGAGGCCCTCCCCTGCTCCCTGGTGGGGTGGGCGGGAAAGCCAGGAACTGACGGCGGGGCGTGGGGCTCCCCCCAGTGGCCACTAGCGGACATTGCCTTTGCTGCGCGCGCGTGTGCGCGCGCGCAGCATAGCGTCTCCATTGGTCTCCGAGGATCCTCATAAACACCTCCTTATCTGTGGGCCATAGGACGGCCATCACCGCCGGACCCCACCCCATCCCTGCCTCCGCCAACCCATTTCTGTCGGCCCTGGAGATGAGGAAGACTACCCACCCCCTTCCACCCATCCTGACTCTTCCAAGACCCCAGTTTTGCAAGGGGGGGAAGGGCAGGAGGAGAGGGGGGGCGCTCCAATAGGTCGGGGCTTCTGGGAGGAGACCAATGCCACCTCGCTCAATTGATTAAAGCTACTGTGGCGTTTTTTAACATTTAATTTAGCAAGCACGCATGCAGCGGAGGTCGAAGCTGTCCCCTGGGAAATCTAGGCCAAGGGAGAGAGAAGCACCAGGCATCACATGGAGCAGAGCCCTCCAGCGCCGTTAATGGCCAGCTTGCACCCCCGCCCCGGCCCAGCCCCCCCACAAACCTTCAGACAGCAATATTTCAGGGGTAGGGAGCCAGGGCGATCACCCCCTGTGCTGGACAGCTCAGGCCCTGGGCCCCCACACTGTCCCACCTTACTGCTGGGTGACCCCTGGCTGTCCTGGGCTGCTGGATCCACAAGAGACTGAGTGGATAGGATGGAACAGCCCCCTCCCCCAACCAGTCTCTAAATGAAGGGGAGGGCCCTGCGACCAGCCATTTGAGAGCTAGGGAGGCATCCCTGACCTTCATAGGCAGCCGGTCAACCAGTCACGTGGCCATCGTTCCCGCTGTTGGCAGTTCCACTTGGTGATGCTTACTCCTGTGGACCGGAAGAATGGGCACCGGGTAGACGTGGCCAGTGAAGTGACCACATGAACCCCTGGATAAGTGGACAGTAGGGCAGAGAGGGCCTTGACACGGTGGGTTAGGGAGGGCCCTAGGCATCTGTACCTATTTCTCGAGAGCGGTCTGGAGAACCAGCGCATTCCTCCACGCCCTCCCTGTCAGTTGCCCCCCCCCCCCTCCCGCAGCCTGCATGCCGTTGGAAGCTACAGCACCGGTTTTCCGAATCCCAGCCAGGTTACCCGTGGTGGATGGGTTTCAGCAGGGCTTCCAGGCCGAGACTAGGAAGAAAGGCCTGACAGCCTGCTTCAGAAAGTGAGCCAATGGAAACCTGAAGGGCTGCACCACCAGAAAAGCTCCCCTTGTTGAGTAGAGGATTCCTGGCAGCAAGTGTGTCCCTGAGCCAGGTGGCCTGGCCTGGCCTGGCCTGGTGCAGGGGCTGCTCAGGAGCCGGGGCAACACTCATGAAGATGGCTGGGACAGGGCCAGATCTCGCCTGACCAGTATCAGCAAGGTCCCCGGGAATCACTCCTCTCTGGAGTGGTGTGGAGACCCACGGGGGGCAGGGATGCAGAGGAGGGGAGACCTGTGGTTTTTACTCTAAGTGCTAGTGGTCAGTCGACACTGCCAGCCCCCTGCACTGGGTGACCTGTGAGGTCCAGCCGAGCACCACAGCCAGACTCAATAGGCCCTCACTCCATTAGGAACTGAGGAGAGGGATGTCCCCTATCATCTCAAAGGGGACATGGACCTTCCCCACGTGTCCCCCGGCCGTCCTTCACCCACACCCACTCTACCCACTGTGAGAAAACAGGCACAGGCTGGCCAGACTTGGCCCTAGGCAGTGGGGCCTGGCACCCTGGGGAGCTTCTAGCCTGAAGGCACCCACAGCAGAAGCAGAGGGTGGTTGGTTCTGCCTTGGGTGGGGGTGGGGGGTCCAGTGGGAGTAGGTCCTGCTGAGGGCTGGTCAGGGACAGTGTGGCCAGGCGGATTCCCTGGGCAGCCCAGCCACCCGAGTAAGGAAAGCCTCCACCATCCTCAGCACATCGGCCAGCCCAAGCAGTCTAGGGGGGCAGAGGAGGGGAATCTTCATTCATTCACTCACCACAAGGTCTAGGGCTGCCTGCCCACCCCCCAGCAGCCCCTCCCCTACATCCATCCATCTGTAACTCAGGGTTAAGGGTCATGGTCAGCTGGCCACACTTGAACTGCCCCCTTCCATCCTCACCTCTACTTGTGGCTCTCTGAGAACTGGGCTCTCTGTCTCAACACTACCCCATGGACAGCACCCCACTTCTCTGTTCCAACCCCTTTCTCTCCACTACCTGGGCCTCCTCACTCACCCCCTGTGCCCCTCCACTCAGAGATGTCTCCCTGGCTGGTCCCCCTGCCTGGGGTCCTGCTCCCCAGTCCCTCTCCCCACCCACTCAGGTCCTTTCTGCATGTGTCCACAGCGAGTGGCGCTGGCCCAATCCTGTGCCTCCCCACTCTGCCCAGCCCCTGTGAGGCTTTTCCTCCTGAGCAGGTACCACTACTGTCCACTGTGATGCATTGAATTGTGCCCACTCCCTACCTTAAAAAAGCAGCTGGAGCCCCAGCCCCTCTGGCTCTAAATGCAAAATCTCAAGTGTGTTTGGGTTGTGACCCTGTCTGTGTGGACAGGTCCCACTCCACCCCCACCCCCATCACTATGAGTCAAAGAGCACATATTGGAGAGGCAGGGACACGGGACCAAGGCACTGGTCAAGGGGGCTACCACCAGCTCTCTCAGGGACACCACCACCACCAGGGGGCCCAGGCCCTAAGCCCCCGATGCAGAGCCTTGCCCCTGCAGCGGGAGAACTCCAGTCCTACACAGCCGGGCCACGACCTGCAGTGACCTGCCACAGGCAGCCTGGGGAGTGAAGGCCACCACTGACGGTCCAGTTTTCTGATCTGTCTTGTGCACTGTCACCAGCCCTGCAGGAACATCAACCCGCTCAGGCAGGGGCTCCAGGATGGCCCCTGGGGCTGGCACGGAGGATGGGAAGGCGTGGGGGTGGATGAGCCCCAGACACCCACTCTGTGCTGCCAATACCTGTGTGCACCTCCCCCCTCAGCCCCAGCCCTCTGTCTCTGTACAATCTCCGCCCTCACCACCCCAGCCTGCCCTCTGCTCAGGTGCTCCTGGCCTTGACCTCCTGTGACCCTTGGCTAGGTCAGAGCCTTCCTGACCTGCTTAGGGCTGAGGGGCCCCCAGACCCCAAGCAGCAGTTTTGCCATTTGTCCCTCTCTGAGGTGGTAAAATTGAAGCCTCCGTGAGGCACCCATTCTGGCTCTCCCTACCTCTGATTCAGCTGCCCCTCCTCCCCAAGCACCCACCTGTGTTAGTCTGGGTTGACTTAGAGAAACAAATTCATAGACACTCATGTGTGTAAGAAAGCTTTATATAGAGTAATTGTATATTAAGAAAACATCCCAGGCCAGATAAAGTCCTTAAGTCTGATATTAGCCCATATGTCCAATACTAGTCTGTAAATCCCTCTTCAGACTCACACAACACATGCAATGACACCAAACGCAGGAAGATCACAGGCCAGTGGGTGGAAAGTCTTGTGTATCCAGTAGCTGTGGAAGCATCTCAGTGCTGGCGTGGGTCTCCACATGGTTCCTCCAGCTCCAAGGCTCTGGCTGCCCTCAGCATAGCTCCATGTGGCTTGTCAACAGGAATGTCTTGCAGGGAGTGAGCCTATATCTGACCTCCAGTGAGCTATTTATCTCCAGGTGCCTTCCAAATGAGGTCATCAAGCTGCGACCTAATTGACAAGCAAAACTCCACCCCTTCACAAGTTGACGGGAGACGATGTAAGGGCCACACACACCCTGGCCTCCCACCTGCCCCAGCATCCAAGCCCTCGGGTCTCCTGGGTCCTGTGCTAAGACTTCTTTCTGCCTTCCAGCTGAGAGCACCAAACTTCAAATACAATGTCGATATCCCTCTTCCTTCTGGGAAGGCATCTCCCAGTCTGGGGTCAGTCTGTGTCCCCGAGGCTTGGTCAGCCTCGCTGACATCCCTCTGAGGACACAGGTCTGACGGAGCTGTGATCTGTTCAATGGGCTCATTTGAGTGTGGAGGCCGGACAATGAAAACGAAGGCAGAAGGACCCGGAAGGATGGGCACATCAGAAGAGCATGGCAGGTGCTCCTTGGACTCCAGGATGGTGCGACTTCGCCTCCCGTGCTTGGGACACGTCGTCAGCAAAGACCAGTCTCTAGAAAAGGACAACCTGGTGGATATAGAGCATCACGGAAAACCAGGAGGCATCAGGGACCCACAGCAAGCGCGTCACAGTCCCCAGACAGAGTTCGACATCCTACTTGGGTGAGTGGCAACTGAGGCCTGAAAACTACAGAGTGGCCATCGTCAGTCAAGTATCGGTATCTCCCCATCATCTGTCTGGAGGAGAGAGAGTGATGGAAATTGAAGGCACGTGGGGCAGTGAGTCCAGTGTACGCCTGGACCACGAGGAGGCCAGGCTGCACAGCCAGGAGAGCAGGAGACCCAGATGGTGCCCCGCTCAGATGGCAAGCCATTAGAACGTCCTGGAAAGCATGTGGACAAAACACACAATCACTGTCAAAGAGGCCAGGGAGCGACCGGTCAGATGGAGACTGGGGGACCTGAGAGTAGTCCTTAGTCTCACTCTGGGCCTGAACTCCCCGTCTGGGACTGGCTCGAGTCAGCCAACAGCAGCCAGGTCTCCCAGGGGGCACAAACACCAGCTCTCTCAGGGGACACCTCCCACCAGGGGTACCCACTCCCTAGGACCGCCACCCATTAGAGATCAAAGGCAGCACTAGAGAGCCAGGGAAGACAGAAGGATGGAACGGGAAATGGAAGGCAGAGTGCAGGGAGGACGGTCGGTCCGTGGGAGGGACTAGGGTGGAGGACTAGCGGTGGAGGATAGTCCTTGGGTGTAACCTGATGGTGGGCTCACCAGTCAGAGGGACGCAGGGGATAGGGCTGGAACAAGCCCGCCCACTCTCGCCTCCCACTGTCCTGCAGCTGGCGCAGAACTCTGGACCTCTTCTGTCCTGCTGTGGCAATTGACCGAGACTGATGCCCAGTGCCCCTCGGGGGCCCGGAAGGCCCCCACCCCACCTCCTTGACCCCCTGTGTGGTTGGGCGCAGGCACGGGAGCCAGGGTTCACACACATTATTTCACACCCTCACACACAGGCTCACACACTGACACACACAGCCACACCCTCACACACAAACACACATTCACACCCTCACACATAAACACAGCCACACCCTCACACACAAACACACATTCACACCCTCACACATAAACACACACTGACACACCCTCGCGCACACACATTCACATCCTTACACATATTCACACACACCATCACACACACTCACACACACGCTCACACCTCACACACACAATCACACACGCTTTCACATCCTCACACACAACCACAAACACCTCATACAATACAATCACGCACACTCACACAAACATCCACTCACACAATCACACACCCTCTCATTCACAATCACACCCCCACTCACTCACACAATCACACACACACACCTCACACACATCCTCTCACTCACACAATCACACACATGTTCACACACAATCACACCCTCACACACCGTCACACACACACACCCTCTCACACGTACACACTCATACCCTCACACACAATCACAAACCCTCACTCATACACTCATACCATCACACACACCCCTCTCACACACACACACACACACATATCCTCTCTCCCTCTCTCTCTAACACACACACACCCTCTCTCTCACACACACACCCCTCTCTTACACACACACACAGCCACCTATGGGCTGGGACACGGCCCCCTGTGGCCAGCAGCTGGTGTTGTTGGCAGTGACCTCTGTATACAGGGGTCCCCTGGCCCAGCCCCCTCTTGGGTAGTTAGGCCCAGGAGGAAAGCCCTATGACCCCTCATCCCGCCCCCAGTGTGAGTACAGCAGCAGCCAGGCCCCCGGCAGCAGCTCGTGGGGACAGGAGTATGACCCAGGGCCGGCCAGGAGCCCCAGACAGAAAGGTGCAATCGGCCCCTGCCTCCAGTCCTTCCCCACCTATCAGTGGGGTGCTAAGGGCGGGCCGGGACAGGCCATCGCTGATTCTCAGGGGCCAGGCTTACATAAGGACAACCTCATGGCTACAGGAAACTGTGTGCACCTGTGGAAGGTCGCTGATGCTGGGGCTTCATTGTGTGCGTGTGTGATGTCATCGATGGGCTGTGTGTGCATGTGTGCACACATGTGAGACATCACCCGCACTGCGTGTGCAGCACTGTGTACCATGCAGGGGACAGTGGCCGAATTGGGGTCATGGGTGGGTGCACAGCCCCTGGGCCTGGACCCTGGAGGGTGGCAGTGGGGCAGACGGTCTGGGACACACTGCCTCCGTCCACTGAGCTCCCTCCCGTTTGTTTGGGAAGGGAGGGGTGTTGAACCCCCGTGTCTGGAGCTGATGTAACACACACACACACACACACACACACACACACACACACACGCCAGTCCCTGGGCATCTTGTTCCATGTCAGTGGGCACCCCACCCCTCCCCCCGCCGGGCACCGCTCCTGCCCCAAGAAGTGCTCACTGGCATCAGGGAAGCGGGAGGGCGCAATGTCACAGCCGGCAGGGACCCTGAGTGCGCCTGAAGGCTGGGGTGAACCCCAGAACCAGCACGGACCCTGAAGCCCCACCCTCACGCCCGGACAGGGGAGGTGGCGGAAGTGCCGGTGTGGGCACGCATGCGCAGCCTTCCTGGGCTTCTGCAGGAATCCAGGCCGGTCAGCAACTGCAAGGCTATCTGTCCAGTTCCCTCGCGGGCCCCGGGCCCCCTCGTCATCCCAGAGAGGACTCAGGGAAGGTGGGTGTCTGGGACCCGTGGAGAGGACCCCAAGAGCCCGGCACACACGGGGCTGGGGGCCGAGAGGAGAGTGGAGCCCTGGATAAGGGGTGAGGCGGGCAGCTCTGCCCGTGCTATAGGGTCATGAGTGGGCACCGACTGGATGGCCCTGAGTTTGAATACCCACGTCTGTCACTCCCCCAGAAGGACTGGAGGGCTGTACACAGAGGGCACGTGGATCGCCAAGCGCATAACAGGGACCAGTCCGATTTCGTTGCCACTTCCCTGGCCCTACGGGTGAGCCATCCCAGAAGCAGAAGCAGGAGCAGCCTCCATGACCTGGAGACCAGTGCCGGCTATGCAAGAGGTCACAGGAGACGGGTCTGGGTAGGGGAGGAGGGGCTCTGGCGGTGGAGCGGGTTACACAGGGTTACACGCTGGACTGTTAACCACAAGTCCAGTGTTTCAGACCCATCAGCCACTCCAAGGGAGAAAGATGAGGCTGTCTGCTCCCATGAAGATGTACAGCCTCAGATACCCATCGGGACAGTTCTATGCGGCCCTGTAGGGCCCCTAGGAATGGAATCTACTTAATGACAGTGAGTACGGGGTTTGGGTTTGGGTAGAGTGGGAGAACGAAGCCAGGAAGACCAGGCTCACTGGGCGGAGAGAGACTGGGGGACCCCTGAGACCATGACCCTTCATCTGGACCCTCCAGGTCTGCAACCACACTTACCCCAGGGCTCCCTTTTCAGCCCAACCACAGACGGGTCTATGGGGATGGCAGTGCTGAAGGCAGCCACCCCGTTGGATAACCCACGCAACAGGACCCGCCCTCACACTGTGGACAAACCAGAAAGGCCTAAGTATAAACCATACCGCCACCCATGAAAGAGAGGCGCCAGCCTAAGGTCCCTCACACAAAGCACGAACACACTGCCACACAGAAGAAGCACCACGTTACAGAAGATAAGCTAGAGGCTGAGACTGCCTACAAATGCAGCATTTGGGGACATCAAAAGACGTCCTCAAAATAGTAAAAAGAGGACCCACAGATTGGAGGGGGGCTAGAATTTGGGAAAAGTATATCAGATAAAGGGCCAATCTCAAAAAATATGTCAAATACTGCAGCACCTCAATAAGGAAACCACAAATAATCTGATTTAAAAATGGATAGAAGACCCAATGGACAATTCACCAAAGATTATATCCAGGTGGCCAACAAGCATATGAAGAAATGCTTGCGATCATTAGCTATAAGAGAAACACAAATTAAACAAGGATGTGATACTATCTCACACCAGCACTAATTAGCAATGTTAACAAAAAACCAAATAATAAGTGCTGGGGAGACTGTGGAGAGATCGGGAGCCTCTGGCCCTGCTGGTGGCTGCAGAACTGTACAACCACTGTGGGGAACAGCATGGCACCTGGAGGCGGGGGG
>NW_022103915.1:964682-969195 GCF_000313985.2 Echinops telfairi
GTACAGCTGGTTGGGCAGAACCGATACCTAGTTGGGTTTTTATAATTTATTATTTTTCCTCTCTTTCTTCTTCTTAAAAAAGTCATTTTATTGGGGGCTCATACAGCTTTTATCACAATCCATCCATCCATCCATGTGTCAAGCACATTTGTACATATCTTGCCATCATCATTTTCTTTTAAAAAAAATCATTTTATTGGGGGCTCATACAATTCATCTCACAATCTATGCATCCATCCATCCATTGTGTCGAGCACACTTGTACATTTGTTGCCATCACCACTCTCAAAACATTTGCTTTCTACTTGGGCCCTTGGTATCAGCTCCTCATTTTCCGCCCCTCCCTCCCCACACCCCCCTCCCTTATTAACCCTTGATAATTTATAAATTATTTTGTCATATCTTACACTGTCCGATGTCTCCCTTCACCCACTTTTCTGTTGTCCATCCCTGAGGGAGGAGGTTATATGTAGATCCTTGTAATCGGTTTCCCTTTCTGCCCTACCTTCCCTCCACCCTCCAGGTATCACCATTCTCAGCACTGGTCCTGAAGGGATTGCCATCATCATTCTCAAAACATTTTCTTCCTACTTGAGCCCTTGGTATCAGCTCATTTGCTCCCCTCCCTCATGAACCCTTGATAATTTATACTGACCGCTATCTCCCTTCACCCACCTTTCTGCTGTCCATCCCCCAGGGAGGGGGTTACAGGTAGATCATTATGATCAGTTCCCCCTTCTCCTCCCCACCTTCCCCTTCCCCTCCTGGTATCACTACGCTCAATATTGGTCCTAAGGGGTTTATCTGTCTTGCATTCCCTGCATTTCCAGCTCTTATCTGTAGTGGTGTACATGCTCTGGTCTAGCCGGATTTGTAAGATAGAATTGGGGTCATGATAGTGCGGAGGGGAGCAGGGAGGAACATCAAAAAACTAGAGGAAAGTTGTATGTTTCATCGGTGCTGTCCTGCACCCTGACTGAGCCATCTCTTCCTTGTGACCCTTCTGTAAGGGGATGTCCAATTGTCTACAGATGGGCTTTGGAGCTCCACTCCGCACTTCCGCTCATTCACATTGATATGATCTTTTGTCCTGGATCTTTGATGCCTGATACCTGATCCTGTCAACACCTCATGGTCACACAGACTGGTGTGCTTCTTCCATGTGGGCTTTGTTGCTTCTCAGCTAGATGGCCGCTTGTTTATCTTCAAAACTTTAAGACCCCAGGCCTTATCTGATACCTAATTTTTTGTTGAGTTTGGTGAACCGGTTGCTAAAATGGCACTTGTAATCTCTCTCAGGCAGGTGGCTGGGAAGCTACCTAATGTGGAACTCTCCAAGTTACATTCCTTATGCTGTTTGAACATTCTTCTGTCCAATAGCGTATATACCACAGGTATAAACATTAGACGGCGATCAGACAAAATAGCTTAAAGGCTTGTCCCAAACAAGCAGCCGTCTAAGTGAGATGTCAACTAAGTGCACACGGAAGAAGCGCACCATCACCAGCCACTGAAGGCTTGTAAATCCTTAAACAAATGTGCACAGAAATACCTTATAACATTGTAATCTCCCTACCTGGTAAGTACCCAAAGAAAATAAACACCACGTGAACAAACACAACCACACCACGTGTCAGGGCGCCAATTCTAAGAGCAAAGCCCGTGCGGCACCAGAAGGATAAGCTACCACACACCCGGTGGGTGAGACAGCATGCATCTATAACACACGGCGAGACCGTCAGACACCTCAGATTCCGCAGGAGACCACCATCCTAAGAGGAACAAACCAACCAGGAGACTGATCTCCCCACCCGGAACAGCAGCATTCGGAAGCCATGGAGTGGCCCGGGGAAGGAGGCAATGAAGGAGAGGAAAAAGAAGTGGGGGAAACAAAAGAATCCACTATCTGAGATCCAACAGGCAGCCCTTACCCAAAGACCAACTTCTGAAGGGCTGGGGCCGGGAACACAGGGCGTGGATGGATGATATCACAGGGTGGGCAGGGCAGCCAGGATACGAAGCACGTGTGTGGGAGCTGCTGGATGGAGAACAGACCTGCTCACAGTAAAAAAGCATTTTTGTTTTTTATTCACACCTGCAAGTACAGCATGCTTTTTTTTGCATGTGTTAGATGTGTTAAGGGAGAAGACAATAAAACCGATGAATAACATGCTAAGAGAGAGAGATCCCCCTGCATCACACCTCAACGCTGGTCCGAGTGGTTTCAAAGGGAGGAAAGGCAAAATTGACAGACCTAAATTCCTTTGTGATGCAGGAGCTCATTTCAAACAGACAAAAAATTAATTGAAAAATTCACATCTAAAATGCAAGGATGAGTGTTTGGCTTTCTGGTAGGTAGTCCAGGGTGTCCCTAGAACACAGGTTCTCAGCACTAAAGACCCAGACCCAGACTCACCCGGACGCTCTGCCATGCTCCAAGAGCCGCCCCCACCTACCCACCCAGCTGCACTGGGAGAGAAAGCCAAAGGCCAGCACCCTCTGCCTCACAGTCCCCCACCTCCACCAGTGCACACACCCACAGCCAGCACACACCTAGCAATGGGGTGGGGAGATGTCGACCCTTGCCAAGGGCTAACACCCAGTGCCCAGCTGACATGGGAGTCTTCCCGTCGCTGGAGAGGCAGAGGGAACCACGGAGGATAGTAGGCTATCTGGAAGGCCAGGCTTTGTCACCCATGTGGCCAGTTGTTTGGGGTTCCCTAGACCTGTTACAGCAGGACTGAGCTCTCAGGGGTCCCCTGCATCATCTGAACCCCAGGAAGCCCCGAGACAGCCTCACCGCTCCTCTCAGGAGAGGAGGGAGGACAGGCTTAGAGAGGAGCATGCCCAAGCTCATCGGTGGGATTTGAACCCAGGACTCTTGTCTGTCCCTCCAACCCTCTGGGCCTTCGACTGTGTCCCTGCTGTGAATCCTAGTGGAGCCGTCAGGGTAAGTGTTGGGCCACTAACCACAGGGAAGGCAGCCCAAACCCACCAGCTGCTCTGTAGAAAGCAGATGAGACTGTCTGCTCCCATAAAGATAGATAGCCCTCTGCAGGGTTCCTATGAGTCAGAATCGAATCGGCTCATGGCAGTGGGCGGTCAGGTCCTGAGGCCAGCCTTTGGCTACAGCCAGGTGGGGGTGGGGCCAAACCCTCTCCCGGGCACCAGCCCTGACCAGAATCAGTGTCTTCACAGGGCCCACCCTGGGAGATGGGGGCCGGACCGCAGGCTAGCTACAGAGTGAGTTGGTGGCAGTAGCTGAGACCAGGAGCCAGAGCTCAGGGAGGTTGGTAGGGAGAGAGGCCCCGCCCCTCCCGCCGGCCCAGCTCCCCCAGGCTAGGGAGGAAAGAGTGGCAGGTCCCCAAGGGGCTGAGGAGAAAGGCGCAAAGACACAGCCAGGCTTCCCAGCAAGTTTATTCATTCTCTGCCTACGGCATCGCTGTTCACAGCGGAGAGCGTGAGTGCCCAGTGCTGCCCTCCCCTCAGCCCAGCAGGGTGATTCTGTACATTGACCCTGCCCCCCTCCCCCAGGTAAGAAAATGTCCCCCAGGTGGCACAATGCACTGGCCATGGGAAGCAGGGTCAGCTAAGCCACCCACCACTGCCCACGGCAAGGGAACGATGCCCACAGGAGGGGAGACCCAGATAGGGAACATAGCCCCTCCTTGGGAAGGTAAGGGAGGGTCTGCAGCCTGGGCTCCTGGTCCGACGCTACCCCCAGGTGGCCTCCTGGGTCCCACATTAGCCTTGTGACAGAAGGTGTAACCCCACAATTCACTTGCCTGGAGGAGCTCAGAGCCGGGCGACTGGTGGCCCAGGCCACCACAGTGCAGGGCCCTAGGGTCTGTCTGAACACCAAGGGGCCAAGGGTATGGGCCTGAAGGCTGGAAGGGCAGGCCAGCAGGCAGATTCCAGAGGTCAGCCTCATCCCAGGCCACCTGGAGGCCGAGGACCTTCACAAAGATGCCCCCTCAGGTGCTCTCCACCTGAGGATACCAGATAGATTGGGGCCCAGGAAGGCAACAGCTTCAGACCACCAGCACCTCTCACCCATCTCCCCAAATGCCCTCCTCCCACCAGCTATCTGGAATCACTCCCACTCCCAGACCCAGGCCCTCTGAGTCACATGGCTCTCCAAGCCCACTACCAGCCCTGCCCGGAGCCTGCGTCTGGCAGCGTGGCGCCCTGGCTCGGGTACAGGGGCGGCGGTGGCCCCAAAAGGTGCGAGGACCACCGGCGTGTCCTGATTGCGGCCGCCCGCCGCGGCTTCTCCGGGTGCTCGGGGCGGAGAGCCGCCGGACCAGAGCTCCTCCCGGCCGTGCCCAGCGCGCCTGTCCCGGGTCGCCGTCCGCTCCGCCGGTGTCGCCAGGCCCGCCGGGTCTAGTGGTCCTAAACATTTCACAATTGCGCTACAGAACTGTTGAACTGTTAAGAACCACTGGACCCAGCGCGCGAGTCCGGGCGTCCCTCGGCGCGCGCTGCGAACGGAGCCCCGCCGCCCGGGCCGTGC
>NW_022103915.1:969772-979188 GCF_000313985.2 Echinops telfairi
CTCCCAGCACAGCACGTTGCGCCCTGCCCCCCAGCACGTACAGGAGCACTCACACCCCCAACAAGCCCACGTGCGCGGCCCAGCGCCCCAGCAGCTGCGCCGGCAGGTGTCCGGCCTGACCCTAACGGACAGCAGCCGCCGACCCTAGGCGTTTGCGTCGCGGAAGGAATTGGGGAGGGGGGTGGGGTAGTCTCGCAGGTTCTTAAGTCCTGAATGGTTGGGGGAGAGGGGGGGGGGTTAGGGCTTGCAGCTCCAGGTACCCCCAGCGAAGCCCAGGCCAGTCCCTGCACCACACACGGTCCCAGTTATTTCATGATCACAACCAGTCACACATGCCAGCAAAAGATTTTATTCTATTTGTCATGGGGACATTGAGGCTCAGAGGATAGACAGGGCAGGGAGGCGGTACACGGGCCCTGTGAGGGGGGTAGCCAGGAAGAGGGGTTGGGTACATTTTGGAGTTTCCCCTGACACCCCCACCACCATGATGGAGCAGCAGGGCCACTCCCCAGGCACCCCTCCCCTCAAGTCTAAGCCTAGACACAGCCAGCCCCCTCCCATAGCCCCCCTGGGCTGGTCACTTCCTCCAGCATCAGAAGGGTCGTAGGTAGGAGAGAGGCCACATGGGTTGGTCTTTGCTGCAGGAAGGGCAGTGGTGTGACCAGAAGGGAAACTTCTGACCTTGAAAGTAAAGCAGGGCTCCCTGAGCTGGGAGCTGGGGTGGGGGGGGAGTGAGAGGGGGGGCAGGTGGAGGCTGTGTGGAGTCTGGCTTTGTGATAGAAAACTCTGTTGGAGCAGAGAGTAGCTGCAGGGAAGATGGGCTGCAGGGAGGGGGGGTCCCAGAGACAAGGTGGGGAGGGGGGGAGGAGCAGTGTGGCCTGGGACCCCGGGGAACCTCGGGCCCCACGTTCATCCGGTCCTTGCTGCCGATAGCCCTCCTAATCATTGGTGGTCAGCTTTGCACTGGTGGTATAAGGAGAGGTGTTGCCCATATGCCCCCTCTCGGGGAGTGAGGACAGTCTTGGCAGAGCTGGGCACCTTGTGGCCTGGGTCCCTCCCCCGGCTTTCTTTCGGCCGAGGATGCAGAAACCTAGGAAGGGTGCCATGTTCCCAGCCTGGCGCAGGAAGTGGGGACTGTCACCTCCACTCTCTGGAGCAGCTGGCTTCCTTGCTCTCAACTGGCCTTCGAGGTAAGGGCCAGATTTGTGCGTGTGACTTTCCTGGTGTTTCGGGTACTAGATCAGTGCTGCAGGCTCCGCTTCATCCCACAAGGCAGCGATTGGGGGTCTGGTCTTCAGCCCTTGTGGGGACATCCCCCCCCCTCCCCGCCGTCTGCCCACCTGGGGGCAGCCTAGCCCCATTGTGCCCCCACCCTGGCCAGTGACCCACTTGAGGGGAAGCCAATTTAGTACATCCTCTTGCCTTGGTGCCCAGGAGAGTAGGCGGCGCCACAAGGGCAGGCTGGCACCCGCCCTGGGAGGAGCCTGCCATGTGGGGACCACAAGCCTGCACAGGGGCAGTGGGTGCTGGGCAGAAGTCCTGGGCAGGGACACCGGAGGGTAGAGGTCTTCAGCCTAGCAATGCCCCCCCTCCCATCCTCGCCCCCATACTGCCTTCTCCTCCAAGGGTCCCTGCTCTGGCACTGGCCCCCGGCTCCAGGAGGGTGTGGGTGCCGGCGCCCCGGGCCCGACTCTCCCCCTCAGTGGCATGACCCGATTGTGCAAGGCTGGCGCGCCCACACCTGGGGGAGGGCCTGGCAGCTGGCCAGCTACACAGCCTGGGAACTGGGTTGAGAAGCCCACAGGGCAGGCGGGGCACCCTGGCCTGGCCCACCTTGGGAAAGGCCCTGTGGGGGAGGGAGCCTGGGTTCCCAGTCCTGGGTAAATGGACAGATGGACAGATGGGCCCAGTCCTCAGGTGGGCAGTTAGAGAGGAACCAATGGGGCGGGGCAGGGAGATCCACCAAGAGCAGGCTCAGAGGGCAGCAGGGGAGGGGGCAGGAGGGCAACCCGGGGGCTCAGGTAGGAGAGAGGCCACATTGGTTGGCCTTTGCTGTGGTGTGACCAGACTTCAGTGGGTGGACCACGAACAAGCGAAAAGCTGTCCACCCAGCCCCCAGGGGTGGGGGTGGGGGCTACTGGCCAGAGCCCTCCTCCTGGAGGCACCGCAGAAAGGACACCACCTTCACGTGTCCGGCAGCTTCCGCCTGCGGGAGAGAGGGCGCCTCAGAGACCCACCCCACACAAAGGCCAGACAACCCCACTCTGCCCAGAGCGTGAAGACGATGGCCGTCCTGGAGATGTGGCCTTGCGTGGGGAGCACCACCCTGGGAGCACTCACAATACTCAGGGCGGTGCTGCCATCGTAGCCGGGCAGCTTCAGGTTCACACCCGCCTGACACCATGCCTGCAGGCCTTCGAGGTCCGCCCGGGAGGCCAACCTGGGGGAAGGGGTACTGTCAGGGTCTGCAGAGCTGGCTACCACCCACCCCCCTCAACACAGCCGGACCCAAACAGCTGACCCAGCACTGTCCAGCCATATAGGAAGAGTCTGGTCTCGCCCATTGGAGACTCAGGTGGGGGCACTCACACACCTACCTGCTCACACACCTGCACACGTGTCTCCCCACCCTGCCGGGGCCTGTCCTGGTAGCACACAATGTGGGCTTCTGGCTGGGAGGGGGCCAGGACCCGCCCCGGCCCAAAACTGGAAACAGTGGGGGAGGAGCATGGGTCCCCTCTCCCTCCCCCAGGTGAGCCTCTTTTGACTCTGTCATGGGGGTGAGTGGGAGAGTGGGGGATGGAAAGCCCTCCCCCCAAAGTGGTGCTGGGTAACTCCAGGTGAGTTTTGCCTCTCAGTGGCTCCATCTTCCGGGGAGAGTGGTCTAACTGCACCACTCAGACTCAGTTTCCCCATCTGTGCAGCCTGGGGGGGTGCTTTACTCTAACAAACTCCCACCTGCTGACCCAGCCCCTCCTTCCCATCAGCCCAGCACACCGGCAGCCCTTACCTGCATAGCTCTGTCCCTGCGTCCTCCAGCTCCCGGGGGGACAGGCAGGCACCAGCCTCCCGCAGCAGCTTGATCACACCACCGTGCCTGCATGAAGCAGCCGTGCTGAGCCCCTGCCCAGGCCCTGCTCACACACAGGACCCTGTGCCCCCCCCCCAATTCTCCAGTACCACCACCACCACCAGGCACGGGGTGGGGGGGGTGTCCATTGGCCTCAGCCCTGCTGAGCAGTCTTTGGTGAGCACCTCAGACCCCACATGGTCTCCTGACCTCCTGAGATGGCATCATGCCCTCCTGTGGGGGCCTGGGCCAGTCCTGCCCTGAGCTGGCTGGCCCCTCTCATCAGATGCACCCCCGTGGATGGCCTCCCTCAGCCAGGCCCAGGCCTGGGGCACCACAGCTAGGATGGCAGGGGAGGCCTGCTCTGCCCTGAGGCCAAGAAGGATGGGGACACCACGCACAAGAGGGGGCCAGGTGGTGAGGAGACCAGGGCTGGGGGCAGCAAGATGCAAGGCTCTGCTAAGAGCTGGGACAGAGAGACAAGTGGGCAGGGGTCCCACAGTGGAGGGACAGGGAGACAGAGGCCTCACCATTGGGGATGGGGGTGAGGACAGGTGGGCAGAGGCCCAGGAGTGGGGGACAGACAGGCAACACGAAACAATGTGTTCCCACCCCACCCCCACCCTGTGGCCACTCCTGGGCTCCTTCTGCTGTGTGTATCAAAGTGCTCCAGCCTTGGAGGTGCGGCACCCCCATGGGGCACCCGCTGTGGTGGGCGGCTCCTGCCAGGCAGGCGGGCCCCTGGCAGGGGATCGAGTTGGGGTGCCCAGACCGGTCTGAAGATGTTGTGACAGTCAAGGTGGGGACAAAGGCCAGTGGTGAGCTCATCCCACGCTCCCCACCACACCCGAGGTCCCAGGTCGGCACCCCTACCACCCCGACCCGGGCTGAGGTTTCTATGGGGTTGGCAGGGTTGTGGGGTGAGGGGGTCTCTACCAGGATTGAGCCCAGCTCACAAAGGCGACCCCACCTGCCAAGGGCTCATAATGCAGAAGGCAGATCAGTGTGGAGGGGACCAGGCTCACAGCAGGATGGGAGGAACCTAGTTTCACAGTAGGTGGGGGCGGGATACACAGGATCCTAGCAGGGGGGAGGAGGGCAGGCGTGTTCTGCATGGATAACTGTGCCGAGGAGACGGAGAATGGCCCCAAACAGCCCATGTCCTGCAGGTGGGGGAGCCCTGACAGAGGCCTCAGGGACATGACCCCCACCACCCGCCTCCAGTCAGCCCCTCCTGGAAGCCAGAACTCAGGCCCCAAACCTACTGCCCCCACAATGTAAGACCTAGTGCCCCCCACACCACCTGCCCCCCCATTGTCTGCCCTAGTGTGCCCCCCACAGACACACAATATTGTCTCCCCCATCGCATGCGCATGCGTGCTCACACACATATCCACACACTGGCTTGGGGGGTTAGGCCAGTCTGCGTGGGGCCCTCCCTGCCCAGGAGCTGGCCCTGTGCCCCTCCCTGGCCCCACCACCCGACCCAGTACAGGTGCTACCAAGGCAGGGCAGCCCCAGGCCCCTGACACTTTAGCTGGAAAGGTTGGCTCTTGTCTAGAAGCCCCAGGCCTGTGTCTTGCTGCCCCTCAGCAAGACCACCCCCTCTAAGCAGCCTCCCATGGCCCCTGCTCTTTGCCCTGTCCCCCATCCCCCAACGTGGTCACTGCTGGACTTGGCTGCCATGCAAGGTCACTGCCATCCCTGGTCCGCCTACTCTAAGCCATCTCCTCATGCATGGTCACTGCCGTCCCTGGTCCCCAGGGTGCTGCAGAGAGCAGGGGCTCTTGGTCCCCTTAGTTCTGTGCTGGGAGACTGTGCCCAGGGTGGCTCTGGGCCCCTGCCTGCACCCATGCACTGCCCCGCCATTCCATACCTGCCCCTCACAGCCAGCCGCAGGGGGCTGAAGCCATCTGAGTCCTGGCCATTCACGTCAGCACCTCTCTGCAGCAGCAAGCTCACAGCTGTGGCATGACCCCCCCGGGCGGCTGCGTGCAGCGGGGTCTGACCGGTGAAGTGCTGCTTGGCTACATCGCTGTCCATCTCCAACAGTGCCTGCAGTGCCTGCATGTCCCCGGTGTAGGCAGTGGCACAGGCCAGACTGGGCAGCAGGGCTCCCCGAACAGCATCCCACTCCTGGAGAGACAGTGACAGTGGGCCCCACTGTGACCCAGGGATGGGGGCAGAATGGGGGTTGGGTGACCACTAGCCACCCAGAGAGCCACGTGAGCTGTGGGGCCCGGGGTCACATGGCTCATTCACGCACACTCATGGGGACAGGAAGAGCTGGGACTGTGACAGCCCTCAGTCCTGCGTCAAATCTCACTCCCCACCAGAGGCCCCCCTGGGAACAAGGCTTCCCTATGTGACCAGAGCCTGAGTGGAGCCCTGAGCCCCCACCGCTGTCCAGGGAGCAGGGAGTACAAAGAGCACCCAAAAAGAAGGCCAAGCCTCCCAAGCTCTCCGGGATACCCAGAGCCCCAGGCCTGCTGAGAAGACAGCCCAGATGCTAGGCTCAGAGCAGAGGCCGTCCACACTCCGTCTTCACCCACAACCACGCCACCCGAATGACAGGTCACCCGGCCCAGCCCTTTCATCTGACCCCGGCCTGCTCAGAAAGCCACAGCCCCATCCCCACACTGAGGGGAAACTGAGGCACAGCATCACCCAGGCAGCACTGTCAGGCTGGGCCCCTGTGGCAGAGGGGCCTGCTATGGGCACAGGGCACCTGACCCCTGACTGCAGACCAGGCAGCAGGGTTCAGCTCTGGCCTTTCTGGGTCAGGATGCTTGTCTCTGGTGCTGGTGGGGGGAGGGGGGCTCTAGGCTGGAGGACAAAGCTGTGGGCCTAGGCTGGGGTGCATGGCCCCCCATTGGGCAGTACCTGGCTCTCAGTGAGCTTGAGAAACTGGGCCACCTGGTGCCCCAGGGAGCTGCCCTGCTGAGAGCGCTGGCGTTCAGAGACTGGCAGCGTCATCTCCCCACGAAGGTCTTGGGCCAGCAGCTGGGTGGAAGCACACAGGGGCGTTGGTCAACCACATGGCCCACCAAGCCAGGCCTGGGGCTGGAGTGGTCCGGACACACACACACTGGTGGGCAGCCCGCCCCCAGCGCTACCCCTTCTCATGAGTGGGCCACCCAAGGGAGGTGGGCTGCCTGTAAGGGAGCATTTTGGGGGTCCCCCATCTGTGCCAGGTCCCTCCCTAGGCACCACCACCCCTCCACCAGCTGGCCCTTGGCTTTGCCTGACCCACCTGCTTCCTGTCCTCCAGTCTCAGGCCTGAGAGGCCCAGCACATAAGCCAGCTTGGCCAGAGCCGCTTCTGAGGTCAAGTCGAAGCCAGAGAGCAGGCCGGAACCCTCCATGGCCTGAGAGGAGCAGGGGGCACGTGTGTCCATCCTGCCCTCCCGCCCCAGCACCCAGGCCTCAGCACCCAACCGGGATCCCCCCTCATGCCCCCCAGGTCTTGGTCCTGCCCAGGCACACCCCCTTCCAAGTCCCCCCAGGTCTCAGGCTCCATTGGGATCCTCTCTACACTCCTCAATCCCCACCTGGGGCACCTGCACCACAGGCCTTGGTGCCCCACCCACCATGCCTCGGTCCACACCCCACGCCCGCGGCCCCGCCCCCACGCTGCGGCCCCGCCCACCACGCCGGTGGCATAGTCCGAGGTGACGCCGCCCCGGAGGCAATTCGTGCAGTTGAGAATGATCAGGCCACGGCTGGTGGCCGCTCGCAGCTCCTGCAGCAGCTCCGGCTTGGTGGGCCCGTTCCCGGAGCCGAAAGTCTCCAGGACCACGCCCTTCAGTGGGGGCTGCAGGAAGGCCCGGACCTGTGGGGGCGGGCGGGGGGCAGGGTCAAGGGAGAGAGCAGGAGGGAGGGGACCAGGGGGAAGGGCAGAGATACAGGGAATGTGAGATGGGGGTCCGAAGGAGGCCGGGAAGGAGGGGGAAGGTAGGGGTCAGGACAGAGGTCAGAGGGAAGTGGGGCAAGGTGGAAGGGGCCAGTGGAGTAGGCCAGGGGTCCAGGGGAGGGCGAGTCTAGCAATGGGGGTCTAGCCCCCGTGCAACTCAGCCCCCCGCCCCCAGTGGGAAGGCAGACCGCTCCCAGTCAACAGCTGGGAGAACCACGTGCTCCACAGGGTCCCCTGGTCTACAAGTTGAGAGGCCCAGGAGGGGCCTCCGATCTGCAGCCCCCTCCTTCCCCCTCAGCCTCCAGTGACACAGGGGTAGAGGTGCTGGGGAAGGTACACCAAGCCCACTGGGACCCCCACAGCCCAAGGCATGGCCCCAGGAGGGGCCTAGCTGCGACAACCCACTGTAGGCTCGCCCTGGCCTGCACTGGGTGTTGGGGTTGGGGTGCTTCCCAGGGCCCCCAACTCTGCCTGTATGCAGGGGGAGCCCAAGAGAAGCTTCTTGGGGGAGGGCAGGACGCCCACCCACTCGCTGGTCCTAGGGTGGGGGGCAGGGACTGAGGTGAACACAGAGCCATGGCTATGGCCCAGGGGTCAGCCACCAGGGTCAGCCTCAGGTCCCCAGGCTAATTGGGGCCCTTCCACACTCAGGTGGATCAACAGCAGAGCTTGCACACAGAGGCCAGGCCTGCATTCCCACCCCTGGACAAAGACTGGGCCGGGCAGACGCTGCTGGGACGAGGCCTACCAGGGCAGCGGGGATGCCGGGGTACAGGCGTAGCACCGCCACGTCATGCTCCACGTGGCTGTTGACCACCAATGGCCCCTTCGCTGGCACCTTCCGCACCAACTCCTTGTTGACTGACAGAGGAGGAGGAGGGGCCTTGGTGAGCCACGCCCACCCTCTGGTCCCCAGAACCCAGAGCGCCCTCCCCACTACAGACTCCCTTTGGAGCCATGCATGGGAGGGAGGAGGGGCAGGGTTTGGTGAAGGGGGAAGGAGTTAGTGACCCAGGTGATGAGGTCGAGGGTTCCCCTTTTGGAGAGGTGGGGAGGCTGAGTCACAGCTATGTCAAGTGGGGGCAGCTTGCTGGCAGAGGGACCACTGGCTCAAGGGCTTGGTGGAACCAGAGAGGGACCTCTTGGGAAATGGAAGCTGTGTGAATCTGAATAGCAGCACAGTGCCCTCAGGTGGGGGTAAATGCCCACCACGTTCCTGCCCACCCCACCTCTTACACCCTGAGGGCTGGGGCTCTAAAGTGAGGCTGGCTGCAGGCTGGCAAGGAGGGAAGGAAGCAGGGCGAGAGGAAGGGGGTGGGTGAGAGAGTGAGTAGGTGGGTGAGTAGATGAGTGAGTGGGCAGGTGGGTGGTTGGATAGGGAGTAGGTGAGTGAATGAGTAGGTAAGTGGATGAATGAGTGAGAGTGAGTGGGTAGGTGAGTAGGTGAATGAAAGAGTGGGTGAATGAGTGAGTAAGTGGATAGATGAGTGGGTGAGTCAATGGGTGGATGGATTAGTGAGGGAGAGTGAGTGGGTGAGAGGTATGGATGAGTGGGTGGGTGGGTGGATGAATGGAAGAGTGAGTGAGAGGATGAATGATGAGAGAGTAGGTGAGTGGGTGAATGGATGAATGGAAGAGTGAGTGGGTGAGTAGCCAGTCCGCAAAGAGGACCACATGGCTGGCCCCGCTATGAGACACGATGTCCCTCACTGACCCATAGCCCTATAGGGGACAACACTGGAGACACAGTGTGGGAATTGCACCCGATCTGATCCCACCACACCGAGGCAAAACACTAAAGGGGTGCAACAGAACAGCAAGGGAACGGAGTGGCGAGGTCCCCAGGGAATGCAGAAGCTGGACTTTGGGGCCAGGGCGTGGTGCCCCAACAGACTAGACTGGAAAACACTCCTAAAGGCCAACAAAGAGTTCTTGAACTAACTACAAGCTTTTCTTTCTTGTTGTGTTTTTTTGTCATTGGTTTGTTGTTGTTTTGTTGTATATTGTTGCTTGGGTTTGCTCTGTCTTGTTTTTGTGCATGTTATTATCTCCGCAGGTCTGTCTAAATAAAATAGGCTGGATGAACAATCTGGAGGAGAAAACAATGGGACCGACAGTTCTGGGGGGTCATGGGAGAGGGGGAGGTGGGGGGAAAGGAAGTGGTGTTAACAAACTCAGGGACAAGGGAGCAAGAAGTGATCCAAATCGGTGGTGAGGAGGATGTAGGAGGCCTGGTAGGACGTGATCAAGGGTAATGTGACCAAGAGGAATTACAGAAACCTAAATGAAGACTGAGCATGATAGTGGGACAAGAGGAAAGTCAAAGGAAATAGAGGACAGAGCTAGGAGGCAAAGGGCATTTATAGAGGTCTAAATAAAGGCATGTACATATGTAAATACATTTATATATGAGGATGGGGAAATAGATCTGTGT
>NW_022103915.1:980273-1001390 GCF_000313985.2 Echinops telfairi
TGAGGGCAATGAATGTACAAATGTGCTTTACACAATTGATGTATGTTTGGATTGTGATAAGATTTGTATGAGCCCCTAATAAAATGATTTCAAAAAAAAGAGTAAGTGGGTGAGTCAATGGGTGATGGATGAGTGAGTACATGAATGGATGGATGGGTGGATGAGTGAGGGGAGAGTGAGTGGGTGAGTGCATAAGTGGATGGATATGTGAGTGGAAGATTGGATGAGTGAGTAAGAATGTGTAAGTGGATGAATGGGAGAGTGAGTGAGAGAATGAATGCTATGAGAGTGGGTGGGTGGGTGGGTGAGTGGATATGTGAGTCCTGACCCTTCACTGTGGGAAAGGAAAGCCCCCCTCTAATTCACCCCCAAGTCACAGAGGCCTAGCCCTTTCCCCACTGCCTCCCCACCCTGGGACATCAGAGCCTGGGAAAGCACAGAGGGGCAGGGGTCAAGGGGTGGGGGTCAGCACCCCTCAAACAGCCCCACAGAAGAGCTCCTGATCCACCCAGGCTGCACCCTAGAGGGTTATCTGCCCACAGTGTACCACTGCTACGGACTGTCCCCCAACCATGGGTACAGGATGGGGTGGGCCCAGCCACCCAGTCACCTGGGTGAGGCACCTCCTCTCCCAGCCCCCGAGGACACAGGAGCCAGAGTCCGTGTGGTGATACTTGGGGCCACTGGGGACACGTCTGCTTCCCAGGCCTGGAGGGGCTGGGAGATGTGGGGGCGGGGAAGGCAGAGCTGGCCTCCACCCCACCCCTCACCCCCGCCCTCATCAGCTGAGCCTGACAACGCCAGGGTGCCCTGTAATTTAGGAGCTTGAGTCCCAGCTGGGGAAACAGATAAGTGGTTGTTACCACCTCTGTAGGCCTCAGAGTATGGTCCAGAGGGGACACTCACAGAACCGGCTTCCACGGGAAGGCAAAGAGGACGTTGTCTCACCCGTTGGTCCCCCAGGCTTGAGCCAGGGGACCCCAAGTCCTTCCCCCCACCCATGCAGTGCCCCCACACCCAGGGCAGCATGGTCCCAGGGGAAAGGGGGATTGCTACCAGGCACTAAGGTGGCCTGGGGGCCCTGAGTTTCTGGGGGAGGGACAGTGCCTAGGGCAGCATGTGCTCACTGGGGGCTTGAATAGCTGGGGTGGGTAAGTGGGCAGCACCCTCAGCCCCAGCAGGGCAAAGGGTGGGGTCTCCCCACAAGGCCCAGTGCTCTCTCAGGGCGGCATGGACAGGACATAAAGAAGGGCAGGGCCACAGCACCTGTCACGACACCCCACCTGGCCAGCGCTGAGCACGGTGAGCTCTTCTCCCTTACAAATGTGGCAGCCACTGCAGGGGAGCACCTTCATCCCCTCAACCCAGTCAGACAGGTCAACCCAGGCCCTGCCACAGCCCTGAGACCACCCCTCCCCCGAGGCCGAGCCCTGGCTCTCAGGCCCCCTCACCGGTAAGGGTGCTGGATCCAGCAGCAGGTTCTCACACAAGCACCCTGGCTGGCGGGCATGGCACTCAGCATGGGAGACAAGGCTGAGAGTGTGGTAGGGCATGGGGGGCAGCCTGCCCTGGGCATCGGCCCCTGCTCTGGGGCCCTCAGCCTGCCCCAACAGCCCTGGGTCCTTGGCCTGTCTGGGCCTGGCATGGTCTGGCAGGGGCCCTAGGATTCAGGCATGACTCCAGCTCAGCTAGTGCTGGGTCCCTGGGGAGCTCCTCTATGTGTCCAGATAAGGGGTGACCCAGTCTGCACACCTGACTCCCTGTTTGCCCACCCATGCTTTCCTCCCTAGCCTGGAACAGGCGGGGCTGGGCATCACCACACAGGACAAGGCAGCCAGCCCACTGGCCGGCACCCAGGGCAACCCTGTGCCTCAGAGGGGGCTGGAAACAAGGTTCAGGGACCCCACACCAGCGCAGGCGGGGGCGGCGGGCCTCCCGGGGGCAGTGGGGGGTGCTCTGAGAAGTCACTGGGCCCCTTGGGGAGCTAGTTTGACCACCAGGCCCAGAGGAAAGAGGGTGCCCTAGAGGCCAGAGACAAGAAGAAGGTTGGCGGCCAGGCTTGGGGTCCACAGGCCAGCAGATGCCCACTGTTCCTGCTGCCCAGGCTTCTGGGCCAGTGGGACCCTGGGGTCCCAGGCAGAGCCCAGTGGACAAAGCAGAAGCAGAGGTCCAAGGTGGTGATACCACTGTTCCTCTTCCCCAACCCGAGAGCGGGCCTACTCCACCCCACCTGGCAGCATCTCCCACCCCTTGGAGGTGTCCCCACCCCCGCTGGCTGACTTACTTGTGATGTCTGCACCCAAGGTAGCCAAGGGGGGCAGGTTGGGGGAACAGAAGGCCTCAAACCGCCTGGAGTCCACCTTGGTAGCCCTGTTACCCCGGAGGAGATGGTTCTGGAAGAAGAGACAGACCTGCGGGGGGAGGGGTGGCTCAGACACACCCCCCACACACACACACACACATACACACATTGCCCAGGCTCCCTCCCTGCAGCTGGGGTCTCCACACCTAGGACCCTGCAGGGGTTCACCCCCCATCTGCCTCTATGGGAACAAAACAGGCCCTGAAATGCTGCAGCCAAGTGAAGCCCCGTGACCAGAAGCTGCTGACTGGTCTCCCCAGGAGGGACCTGCCCACCAGCCACAGGAGGGGACAGGGACAGGGTGGGGAAAGAGAATGCGAAGGATTCTGGGCTATGCTCTGGACAGTCTCCGCTCAGACAGGGGAAGCACAGGTGCATATGTAATACAAGAGGCCACGTGCTGCCGCCACTGGCCACCGGCATGTCCGGGCATCGCTCAGCGGCTAGATTTCGGAAGTAGATTGTCAGGTCTTTCTTCCGACCACCTAAGTGGACTCCCATCTTTCAGAGATGTGAACATAAAGTCGGGACAGAAACCTGTCACAGGGTTAAGGCTGAACAGGTAGAGGGACAAGAGTAGAGTGTCTGGTGCTTTTTGCCTCTCTCCCCACCCACCCAGCCCTGCCCCACAGCCCCACTGGCCCCAGAGGCACCTCGGGGATGAGGTACAGGCCGGCTAGCAGCAGCGCCCCCAGCAGGTTCTCACGGCCATCGTTCCAAAGGGCGTGGATGGGCACCTGGAGAGAAGTCAGGGGGAGGGACTGGAGCTCACAGAGGTCCCGCAGCCCCCCAGGGACCCCTCCATCTGAGAGTGCAGTGAGGGCCAGCCCACTCAGAGAAGGCCCACAGCCAGCCACCCTGTGTCCACAAAGACACCGCTTCCCTCTGATGTCCCTGTGAAGCTCCGCCAATTGGCTAGCTACCTGGGCCCCCGTGAGGATGACGGGCTTCCTCAGGTTATCCAGGATGAAGGACAGCATGGAGGCCGCAAAGGCCATGGTATCTGTGCCGTGGACGACCACGAAGCCGTCGTACTTCTCATAGTGGCTCTGCAGAAGAACACAGACTCCGGGAGGGGTCCCCATCCCAGCCCCCAGCCCACCAGCACTACACACAGGGTCCCGTGGGCAGTGACCCGGCAGAGGCCTGTGCTAGAGGGACCCCATCCCGCCTGCTCCCACAGCCTCTGTCCAGTGGGAGGGACAGAGGTGAACACAGGACATGAGGTGCAGGCAGGACACAGACAGGCAACGATGCAGAGTGTCTTCCGGGTCCTGGCCTGCTCTCCAGGGGAGTGGAGGGAAGGGTTAACTAGGGCGAGTGTGCCCACGCGGCAACCAGCGGCCCAGATGGGGCCAGCAGGCTGGGCAGAGGGCTGGGGGTGCCCAAGTCTAGCCGGCTGCGCAAAGGAATGGGCGGGGCGCCCTCTGCTGGCCGCGCGCGGAACCGACTGAGTGGCCGCAGCGAGAAGTCAGTGCGGAGCAGGACTCGGGGTCCGGTGACCAGGCTGCTCTCAGCAAAGCCGCCAGCCCGGCCCACGGCTGGGCCACACGTGTCCAGGGCGGATCGGCCCTTTGAAGACTCCCACATTGCTGCTGCCGTCCCCTGGACCACTGGGAGGCCAGGGGTGTCTTGGGACTTTGGCCTTGGGAGGGGTGACTAGGAGGAACACCTGGTGACTGCGTGGTACGGGGGAGATGTGTGTCCAGGAGGCGAGAGGCCTCACCCCAAGTCTGCAGCGGAGGAGGGGGCCAAGAGCGCCCAGGGTCAGGCCAACGACCGCACCTCACTCCCCCTACCTGCCCGTCAAGGATGCTGTCGGTAAAGGGTCGTCCGGCTGCACCCTCAAAAGCCACACCCCGCTTTCGCTGCCCCTAGTTCAGCTCCACCTCACCGCCCACCCCAGCCAGGGGTAACTCATGTACCACCCCCAGCCTTTAGTCCTCAGCCCCCCAGCCCATCTACCACACCCACAAGCCCGACACG
Organism: Echinops telfairi; assembly: GCF_000313985.2. Taxonomy (NCBI): domain Eukaryota; kingdom Metazoa; phylum Chordata; class Mammalia; order Afrosoricida; family Tenrecidae; genus Echinops; species Echinops telfairi. The sequence goes on from NW_022103915.1 coordinate 984,622, forward strand.
CCCCAGCACACTAGCCACGCCCATCATTACAGCCACGCCCACCCAACCAGTTTCTTCCAGTCCCGCCCCTAGTCCACCTATACTGCCCCTGCTCCTCCCACTCTGACACTCCCCAACCACAGCCATGCCCTATCTCCAGCCACGCCCACCGAGACATCTTGTCCCCAGCCCCTCCCACTCTGACACCCTCTTTCCGGTCACGCCCCACCTCACCCTGCCAGGGCCCTCCAGTCCCCAGTCCTGAGCATCCCCACTCCACCCCCACTGCAGAGCCCACCTTGATGGTGAGCGCGATGTTGACCCACTCTGAGATGGTCATGTTGCTGGAGTCGAAAAGGACCGGCCACTCCATCACAGTGTAGATGATCCTCTGGTCGGAACTGGTGGGGCTGGGGGCACAGCGAGGGTCAGCTCTCGTGGCCCAGCTAGGATCCCCAATCTCAGCAGGCCCTATACCCCCCACGGACAGGCCCTGGGGTCCTGGAGAGAGGGTGGCTGCCCTAGGGCCCTGTGACCTCCCACAGAGCAGCTCTGAGTGGGAGTTGTACACCCAGGCCCCCACCAGAGGCAGTCAGGACTCCCCCGCAGGAAAGTCTCCCCAGGGAAAGGAGCAGGGCCTTAGGGCGGCCTGGCTCTGGTGGCGTCTGGATTCAGTAGATCCAGGACCAGTGGGTCCCAATGGGTCCTCTCAGGCTCTCAGCTAAGAGACCCCAGGCTGGTGGGAGACCCCAGGCTAATGCCCCGTGAGGTGCCCTTTGATGGCAACTGCTCCCTCCTCCCTTGCAGTGCCAGACTGAAAGCCTCCCCCTGTCACTCACGGCAGCACCCGTTTGGGGGGGGGGGGACCCTGCCACTCACGGCAGCACCAGCGTGTCCTTGGGGAGCCCAAGGACCTGGGCAAAGTCCTCATCATGGAACATGGGCAGTTTCTCCAGTGTGGAGGCCAGACCCGGCCCAGGCACCAGCACTGCAGGCAAGTCCAAGAAAGGGGGATTAGTGCCCACAGGCCAGACCCCCCACCATCTTAAGGAGAGTGAAGGTCTGGGGTACAGCTACCACTGGGATACTTGAAGAAGGGGCATTGTCCCCTGGCCTCCCTCCCGGCCAACCACAGGGCCTCCTCCCAGCATGCCTCTACTGACCGCATACTTACAGGAGGCCACTCCCCAGACAGGCTCTTCTCCCACCCACACCCCTGCAGCCCATCCACACACCTCTACTCCCACAAAGCTTGCTTTCCCTGCCCTAACCCTTCTCCCCAGACCATGAGAGCCTAGTCCCAGGGCACCACTTCAATGAGGGCTGCCCTTCCTGGGTGCACATGAGCCTGGCACCACTGCCCTCAGGATAGAGCCCGGCCCAGTCTTCCCAGGCCAGCCCATGTCCCCTTCTGCTCCACCCTCCTGACCCGCATGCCCCCCCACCCCCACCCCGTCCAGCCCTGCAAGCCCCTGCTGGGGTCCAGTTCTTACACCTCCACCCCGGCTCCCTGCATGGTCACCCAGTGGCTTCTGATCATGAGCCCAGTGCCTCCGGCCTGCAGGCCGTATAGTAACAAAACAAAACTCACTGCCATCGAGTTAATTCCGGCTCATAGTAACTCTGTAGGACAGGGTAGAACTGCCCCTGTGGTTTCCGAGACTGGAACTCTACAGGCGTAGAAAGGCCCGGGAAACATCAATACCAGCTAACAACAGATGCCTCACCAAAGAGAAGCAATTTCAGCCATTAGGAGTGAATTAATTAAATGTTTGACCAGTATGGCCTGCAAATGATATAAATATCCTATGGCCCTTAGAACAAAAAACAAGAGCCCCGGACTACAGGTAGGATTAGACTAGGTTTAGGGTTAGTATAAGAGTCAGGTTAAAATTAAGGCCAAGGCCAAGGTCAAGACTTGGCTTAGAGCTAAAGTTAAGGTTAGGTCCACTGCAGACAAGACAAGTGGTAAACATAAACACTATTGTGAGGATGGTGCAGGACCGGACATTTCGTTTTATTGTACTTATGGGCGCTTTAAGTTGGGATCAACTTGATGGTGTCTAGCAACCTAACAACAGATATGGGTTGCTTTTTGGGGTTGGATGGGGTTGGGTGGAGTTGGTTGGGTTGGTTGGATGGGGTTGGGTTGGGTTGGTTGGATGGGTTGGTTGGGTTGGGTGAGATTGAGTGGGCTGGATGAGCTTGGGTTGGATGGGGTTGGGTTGGGTAGGTTAGGTAGGATTAGGTGGGCTTGGGTTGGTTGGGTGGGTTTGGTGGGTTAGGTGGGATTGGTTGGTGGGTTAGATAGGATTGTGGGATTGGGTTGGGTGGAGGTGGTTGGGTTGGTTGGGGTTGGTGGGATTAGGTTGGGTGGGGTTGGGTTGGCTGATTGGTTGGATAGACTTGGATTGGGCTGTGTGCCTCACCCACAGTTACCTTCCATGCTTATTCTTCCATGAAAACACCACTTCACGTCTCCACTCCAGAACCTTATGGGTGTTAGTGACACTGTCCCTCCATTAGAGGGAGCCCATGCAGAGCCCCAGGAACACTGATGGAGGAGGGACAACAAAGAGTTGTCTGATATTCCATCTGCTCAGTTAGACCCATTCCTCCAAGGAACGGTAAATGGGGTGCTGTGCCTGGATGGTGTCCCCCAGATGCCAAGGGTGACCCAGGTTGGGCCCATCTCCAAACTCCCTGTCCCTGCGTGCTGGGGACTCACCTTCATACCCTGAGCCTCTGAGAGATTGAGGGGCCATCCAGGATACCTAGCAACCATATTTCTCCACCCCAAGTGTCAGCCAAGAACTCCCCACAAAGAAGCCCACGTTTGGAAGCTGAAACATGACCTCAAATGCCCAAGTCTTAAAGCGATGATGGCAATAAGGGTCTGGGGTGGGGAGTGGCCCACAGTGACTCGGTGCCCGAACACGGCCAGTGGGGGCCGAGTGGCATTGGGATGGAGAGAGAGGAAGCAGGAAGACAGAGATGGAGGAGTCGGAGCGCCTGGAGTCAGCAGATCCTCCCCTGGGGACTCAGGATAGCTAGAGACCCTGATCTCAACCCAGTGGCGTGAGTTTGGGCTGTTGGGTCTCCAGACCCGTGAGAGGTGCCAGCGTGCCAGCGTTCAAAGTGCCAGTCTGTGAGATTTCCCAGTGGCTGGCCCGCTGGTCCACTCCCAGCCTTGTGTGGACAGTTGTGGCAGCGTCCTTGGTCATCTGCAAGAGGGCTACCTGGGTCCTACTCTTGGGAAGCGAGAGAGGGACCTCACCCAGTCCTGCATTCACTGGTCACTTCTCACAGCAGTGTCCTCCAGCAAACTGTCCCTCAGAAGCAGCACAGAGAGTCCAGTGTGGGGACCCACTTGCAGGGCAGATGGACTGAGAGTCCAACTGGATTGGGTTTTGTGGGGCATATTTACATGACGCAGTCACCTGTCACCATGGTTACACTACAGCTAGCTGGTTCAGGTAAGGGTGGGGTGGCGGCTTTCTAGAACATTCCATGCTGCGGCTTGGTGAGCAGGTGGGGCAGAAGGACACCCAACAAGCTCCCTGCCGTCCAGTCGATGCGGCAGGGCAGAGTAGAACAGTCTGTACAGGAACACAGCCTCATCTTGTTCCCCAAAGTATGGCTGGTGGGTTTGATCCTCTGACCTTGCAGTGAGTAACCCAGGTTTAATCCACAGCACTGCCGAGGTCCCTTGTGTATACAGTAACAGAGGGGACGCCAGCCCAAAGATGCCTACAGGTCCCTCACGGACACGGGACGAGAACATGAGGAGCATGGCCAAGCACATGCGGAACAACCCGCCACCCACACGGACCAAAAGAGCTCAGGATTTTGTGGCATTCCCAGCTTTGGGAAATTTGTGATTGGTTGCAACTTCCTTTCTCGTTCTACGTAAATATTCACTCGTGTGGTCAGGAGGGACCGGTCCCAAGAGAAGGGCATCACTGACCCAGAGGAAGACGCTCCACCAGATGGGCTGACCCAGTGGTTTCCAGGATGCTGAGGACAGTGCCGGCCTGGGCAGCGTTTCATTCTAAGAACTGACTCAGTAGCACATACAAAGTTTAAGTTTCTTGAAAAAGACCTCCCCACAGCATCAGAACCCACTCTGCCCCAACCGGGGCCTCATCTCCGAGCTGAGCGCACTTGGCCTCATAGCCGCGTAAGTCAGGAACGGCCTGCTATTGGCCCCCACAGGGACCATTTTAATACCGTTCTACCTGACAGGCCAAAGAGGGACAAGCCCATGTGCCTCGGAAGAAGTACAGCCAGGTGCTCCTTGGAGGCAACAGGAGGCAGCGGGCATGTGGAGCACCGGGTCCCTCGGGTGAGGGCTGGCTTTACGCACGTGGCCTGGTGATGATGCTCAGCTGTTTGGCCGAGCACAGGTATAGACACTGCTGCGAAGGCATTTCGCTGATGTGAGGACCGCCTACCACCAGCCGAAGGGGACTGACAGCACCACAGACAGTTGAAAGGATGGACGGATCTGTCTTAGCAGAAGTACGGCCAGGGGGCCCCTTGGAGGGGGGGATAGTGGGCCTTCTTCTCACGTACTTTGTACATGTCCTCAGGAGAGGCCAGTCCCGGGAGAAGGCACAGGAGCCATGCTTGGAAAAAGCGCAGGCCCACCCAGCCACGTTGGGGTGGTTTGTGCATGGGGTTGCTATGGCTTCGTGGCCCCTAACCGCCACCACAACCAGTTAACTCTAAGCATCTAGATGGCCCTCCCTCCCTCTGTGAGTGAGCCTGACCCAACCAGGCCTGAGGGGCAAAGTCTGAGGTTCCAGCAGGTGCCATGTGGATGAGGAGCTGGGCTCCGGGGGGGCTTTGGAGCAGCAGGGCACCCTCACAGAACTCTGGGCTGATGCCCTTGTGCTATGACAGGCACCCACTGTTTACCGGAAGACGTAGAAGCTGTTTCAAACATGACAATCCAAACAGGAACTTTGCCATCATGTCACCTTGGCCATGGGGACAGGTTAATCGATAAGGGATCAGAGCTGGACTTCAGTGGGCCCAGGAGCAGCTCCAAGGTCTCCTGTCTGTCCGTCCATCAACCCACTGGCCATGGGGCTGCGGCCCACTGGTCACACTCTATGTGCCTCAGAGGACAACTGACCACCAGTCACCTTGTGAGGTAGGTCTCCCCAAGGGCCCAGCATCCCCATCCCTGTCTGGGTTGTCCACACTCTGGAGGAAGCAGGGCCAGATATCCTGCCTCTTCTTCCTTTGTCCCCTGTAGTCTAATCCTCAGACTCAGCCTTGCTGCCTACAGGAGGCCCTCCCTGACCAGCCCGGGGAGGTAACCACAGCCCCGGACATGCCCTTGGCAAAATGTGTGCTTGCCCCTCTCTTTAGCCAATGTGACCCTATGCCCATTGCCTACTTTGGGGTGGAGGGAGAAGGACAGGGTGGCTCCCAGCAGCCTTCATGGCTTCCATAGCATAGCCCCAGCGCATCAGCCCTGAAAGGCCAGGGTGGAGGCAGCCTTCTCAGGTCCATGTATTACGGGTTCAGGGTCCTTCTCAGACCCTGACCTGGAGTCTAGTGCAGCTGTGAGTAGCAGGGACCCAGGGCTCAGATGAGGACAAAGAGAGGAGGGGGTGAGGGTCACGGAGGGGGGCTGGGTCAGCAGCAGAAGCGCTGACCAGTAGCGGCAATGGAGACTACTACCTCGAACGGAGGGCCAAGTGTCAAAAAGGCAGCCGCTGAGCATGCGGGAATCTGCTGGCAGTGAGTGGGCACTGACCCCGGCCAGTGGGGAGTGGCCCAGGGCTCAGGCAGGGCTCAGATACTCAAGGACCTGTGCGTGAGGGAGCCCCAGGCGATGGTGACTGTGGACGCCAGGGGGACCTGATGGGAACCCAGAGAGCTGGTGGGGGGTGGGCAAGAGGGGGCGTTAGTCGTGGAAAATGGAACTCTGGGAAAAGCCACATCAAGCCACTGGTAAGGTGCCATTGCCCCTCACTGGCCATTTGAATCCGACCATCAGGGGGTCTCCGGCGCTGGGTGACATCATCCAAGGAGGAAGGTGCAGTCACCATCCGTGGAAGAGACGATGGAGAAGCTCCTAACCATCAGCCTAACAAGGTCCAAGGTTGACGGTGAAACACATGTGGAAGTTCAAGTTGAAGTTGGAGAAAATGAAAACCAGGCCACAAGAGCCAAAAGACAACCTGGAGAACATTCCATCCGAATTTCAAGACCGTCTCAGAAAGAGACGACACACTGCGTGCCGAGGTGCGCCACACCTAAGAAACCCAGACGTCATTGCAAAGACAAGAAGGAAGCGGCTGAAGCGGAGGTCAGACGAGACTGAGGCTCGCTTGGAATCTGGAGCAGCTGAGAAATTAGGAGGTAAACGGGCTGAACCGCTCATGGGCGGCTGGAGAAGACAAGTGAGTGTTGTTGTGGAGTGTGCAAAGGCTTGGAGTTAGAAACCCACAAGGAAGAGCACACTCAGTATCGATCACACCAAAGGAGTGGGGCGGCGAGGAGCGTCAGACTTCAAGTTGCAATATTGAGAAAATAGAGGAGCCTCGGCAGCATAGTGGCTGAGTTAGGGGCTGTGGTAGTTATAGAATGTTTTGTCAATTTGAAAGGATTAAGAGTGCAGGGGCGGAGTCTAGTCTGTCAATCAGGTCATAGCCAATGAGGCCTCTGTGTGGGCATGGCCTTCTCCTGAGGATTCTGGGAAACTCAAGTATTCCCCACTGGAGGTGGGAGACACTCTCTTTCTGCTCACTCCCTGAGAGACATTGCAGCTGACAAGACACATGGAGCTATACTATAGCCTCAGAGCTGGAGAAGCCACGTGGAGAGCCCTGCCAGCATTGAGATGCTTCCACTGCCACTGGATCCACAAGACTTTCCACCCATTGGCCTGTGATCTTCCTGCATTTGGCATCATTGCATGTGTTACATGAGTCTGAAGAGGAATTTATAGATTGGTATCAGATATATGGGCTAATATCAGAATTATGGACTTGATCTGAACTGGGAGGGGATATGTTCTCAATATTCAATTGCTCTTATATATAAAGCTCTTTCTTATACACATGAGTGTCCATTAATTTTGTGGGAAACAGAAAGATTTATCCCAAGTTGTATCCCCCAAATATATGCCAAACTTAGCTGCTTGCTACACGTGGTAAATGACTATACACTTGGAGGTCAATGGAAGTAGGTCAGGGGTTATTCCTCCCTAAGGGTTATCAGTCATTTAGAGCAATCAGACTGTATACTCTGTCCCACCCCAAGTAGGGTCCACAACCTTCTGATAAGGATAGTAGTAGATTGTTTCCCTGAAGGAAAGCCCAGGGAGATCAAGTCCACTCAAGGGTGACCAAGGTTAGGCCGCCATCATGAATCTAGAGTCCGCCCTTCTTGTCACACGTACACCCCTATTCCCTCCCCTTCCTATCACATGTCCACCCCTAGCTCATCCCCTTCCTGTTACGCTTATGCCAATTGTATGCCCCCCTCCTATTGCTCGTATTGCCTATTGTACAACCCCTTCCTGTGACGTATGTCTTTACCTGTAATTAGGAGGCATGCACCCCCCCAAAGAGATATAAGCCTGGGTTAGCAATAAATCGCTCTCTCCTGCCCACCCATCTCCCATCTCCACGTGGACCACCAAGCGGGGCTGAGGTGAGCATGCTACCATGAAATGTGTCTGACTCCATTATTTCAATCTGTTGTCTATCTCTCTTATTCTCTATGACTTTACTGTAATCTTTACTTAATCTCACTGTACAATTGCGCCTGCCGGACCCATGATGATTTGTTGGGGGCTGCTCCCCTGACAGAGTTTGTTTCTCTAGTCTACCCAGACGGGCACAGGGGCTTCGACCGAAAAGGTCAGCAGCCTCTCCAAGGGAGAAAGAGGTGGCTCTCCACTCCCGTGGAGAGATCCAGGCTCAGAAAGTCACGGGGCAGTCCTCACAGCAGTGACTTCTTGGCAGTGAGGGAGATTACGGGGAAAATACGGAGTGACACAGGAAGCATCCAAGGAAGACGAAAACAATACTCCGAATCACTATACCAAAAACAGACGGTCAACATCTGACCTTTTCCGGAGCTAGCATGTGACAGGAACGTTGCGCTATGACCTTCCTCAAATGGCACTGAAGCAAGGAGTCCAGCCGCACTGAAGGCAGTGGAGGAAAGGTGAGGCTCCAGGAATTGACCAAAAAAACCCAGCAAGGGCGTTGCGCAAACGGATGTGACCTGGTCACGCTCGGGAACCTGGAGGACAGCCAGCTGGCCAAGTGGCTAGAAGAGGACTCCGTTTACGCCCGTTCCACGGAACGGCAAGCCCGCAGAATGCAGAGATGACTGGACAAGCCCACTGATGTCCCTGCCAGAAGAATCCCAATGAAGCTCATTTCACACTGGATGGAGGAGCTGACAGGAATCCCAGCCAGACTCAGAGCGGCGGGAGCCAGGGGCAGGGTGGGGGGCACGGAACCAGGGCGCTCACTCCTTGGTGTCATGCGGATCTTGGCTCAAAGCAGAGAATCCCAGGAAGATGTTTACCTGTGTTTCACTATGTAATGACAATCAACTGTGAGTTATAACAAACTCAATGACAATGAATTTTTGTTTTTTATGGATAACCTTGAAAAGAACGATAATTCCAAATGCATGCATGGTTTGAAATCAGGAAAAGTGCGTTTCAGGGTTGCATCCTTTCACCCCTTGCAGTCAATCTGTGTGCCAAGCAAATCGTGCCTGGAGCTGGACTGTAGGAAGAATGTGGTAGCAGACTCACTAACAACCTACCAGGCGCAGAAAACACAACCTTGCCCCTGGAAAGTGAACTCGCTGGCGGAGATTAAAGCACATACCCCCTGCCGTGTGGATGACACTTCAAGAAAGAAAACAAAAAGGTATCATCACTCTCACCACTGGTCCTGAAGAGGTCATCGGTCCTGGGTTCCCTGTGTTTCCAGTTCCTATCTGTACCAGTGTACATCCTCTGGTCTAGCCAGATTTGTAAGGTATAATTGGGATCATGATAGTGGGGGGAGGAAGCATTTAAGAAGTACAGGAAAGCTGTATGTTTCATTGTTGCTACCCTGCAATCTGAGTGGCTCGTCTCCTCCCCACGACCCTTCAGGGGGTGTCCAGTTGCCGACAAATGGGCTTTGGGTCTCCACTCTCCACTCCCCCTCATTCACAATGATATGATTTTTTGTTCTTTGATGCCTGATACCTGATCTCTTCGACACCTCGTGGTCACACAGGCTGGTGTGCTTCTTCCATGTGGCCTTTGTTGCTTCTGAGCTACATGGCTGCTTGATTATCTTCAAGCCTTTAAGACCCCGGACACGATATCTTTTGATAACCAGGCACCATCAGCTTTCTTCACCACATTTGCTTATGCACCCATTGGTCTTCAGCGATCATATTGGGAAGGTGGGCACCCACTGACACGATTTTTTGCTCTTTGATGTCTGATACCTGGTCCCTTCTACACCGCGTGGTCACACAGGCTGGTGTGCTTCTTCCATGTGGGCTTTGATGCTTCTGAGCTAGATGGCCGCTTCTTTACCTTGACTCCACTATTTCACTATCTCTTCTTATTCTCTATGACTTTACTATAATCTTTACTTACCGCTGTACAAGTGTGCCTACCAGACCTGTGATGATTTGCTAGGGCTGCTTCCCTGACAGGCTGTCCCAGTAAATCCTCTCCCCTCTGGCAATAACAGCAGCACTTGTCCTGCACCCATTCCTAATAGACCACTGTTTTCCCAGAAGGCCACACGTTATCTACCCCTTATACTACTTACCATCCACAGCCCAGAGCCTGAGCCTACCCTGCAACCGCACGGAAAGCATTGCAGACTTGCCTAAAGCCCCTTGGGAACCTTCTTTTTGTGCAATGGGACTTTAACGAAGTGCCTCAATGCCTCTAGCCATACCCGTGCCTCCCAGTCACCGTAGTCCCTCAACTCAGGATGTAAGGGCAGGCAGAATTCAAGTGGCCTTGGGACCTGCACGCTCGTCCAAGCCCTCAGACCAAGCGAGCAGTATTCCTACAGGTCCTAGTAGGCAGTAGCCTCGCCTCCTCTTCGGCTGCAGCAGGAGTTTCTGGTGGGACCATGGGACAAACAATCTCAAACTTTTAACCAAAAAATTCAACTGGTAATGGGTTCCACCTCTGACTCCCTTACATCCCTACAAAGGCAGCTTACATCGCTGGCACAGGTAACCCTTCAAAACCGCGAGCCCTGCACTTGTTAACCGCGGACAAAGAGGTACATTCATGTTTCTAGGAGAGGGGTGTTGCTACCACATTAATGAGTCAGGAGCGGTGGAGCAAAATGTGCTAAAAACCATGGCCGAGGAAACCAAGAGCCACCACTGGGGCAACGCAGCCACCACCCCCTAGCTCCAAAATCCTGTCAGGTTCTGGCTCATGCCCCTAGTGGGACCCTTGGTAATAATTTGTTTGCTGTTACTTTTAGCCCCCTGTCTCTTTAAGTTCCTTCCAGAATGAATAAGAAACATACCTAATCTAGCTGCTAACCAATTCTTGTTACATCCTTACAGTCCCCTGCCTCCTGATGCTGGTCTGGACCATTCCAGCAAACAGCCCCTTCCCCGTCATCCCGTGCCAACAAGAAGCAATCAGATCTGACTGGGTTCAGCTAAATCCGGCTGGGTCCCCACTTCCTTACACATCCCTGGAGGTCAGCAATTGCCCCCTGGAATGAGGAGATGGAGAAATGGGATGCCTGACTCCCTGATAACTGGACAGCCAACCTGCCAGAACTGATAAACTGCATTGTGGGCCATAAACCTTACCTCTGACCCCCTAGGTCATAAACCTCACTGCTGGCATCCTGACCATAAACCTTCCCCTGCCAGCATGACCCCCTTTCCCCACTTTCATTTAAAAATCCCAGACCCCAAACAGGGCCGAGATCTCCCTGGGCTACCTGCTAGACTAAGGGATTTTGCCCAGGGGCTCTCTCTGAGTCCCTGTCTCTGATGGCATCTACTCCATCTTGACTTTGTTCTCATCCTGAGCCTCAGTCGTCTTTACACTCTGGCCACTCCAGACTCCAGGGTCAGGTCTTAAGTGGGGTCTCAGGGGCGGCCCTGAACTCTCTCAGCCCCATTCTTGTCCATTCAGACTTCCTGCTCCTTGGCTTGTTTCTTCTTGGACTTTCTACTTTGGGTTTTGAATCTTTAACAACTTCCCTATTAGGGATAAGAAGACACTCAAGCAGGGAGCTTTCAGGTGGGAAGAGAGGAGGGGCCGAGGAAGGCAGCTGTCGGGGGAGGAGTGGGTGTCAGTGGGGGCCGCGGTGGTCCAGCTGGCCACAGAGGGGCTGCGGCGAGGGGCGTGCAGACGCAGGGCTCAGTGTTTGACCTCTTTCCTGTTAACTCAGAGTGGCTCTGCCCTGACGTGGTTCATTCTGCTCAGGACAGGGGCTGCACAGAGAGGTTACCTGGTCTCAGTCCCACACAAGCCCCATGCATTTGAGACTGGCAGTCTCGACCAGAAAGGACAGGCTCATCATGCACCTGTGAGATCTGAACAGGCCTACCTGTCATCAGCCCAGCTCAGAGCCCACAGAGCTCACACTGCCACCGGGGCTGTGCGTTAGAGGTTTCATGCCACAAGCAGGAAACAAAAACAAAAGACGCCTTAGGGCCCTGTCGCACCCCCACCCCACCCCCCACCCCCACAGGAGGAGCCCAGGCCTTTCAGAAACTCTCAGGACTTGGCCATGGCTCCGGCTGCCACTTGACCCAGTTCCAGAGGACGCACGAGGTTAGCTCAGAAGCCCTCAGACAAAGGTCGCAGCCCTCAGCTTCTTGGGACCAGGAAGTTTCTTGCTCCAGCTCTCTGGAAGTCCCATTCTTGTGCAAACGGTGCAGACTCAGCCCAAGAGGCCTGCAGGGGAGCAGGAAGGCCCAGCAGGTCTACAGGGGTGGGGCTATCCTCCCTTTCCCGGATGCCCCAGGTGTCCATCCTTTAGGGATCTCGACTCAGTGGCAGGGAGTTTGGTTGGTTGGTTTTGTGGTCTCCAAGAAATGCCTTAGTGAAAATACTAGCCGGATGCTTTGCTGGGGATTGAAACAGGGCTTGGAGACGGGAAGATCTAGTACAGTGGTTCTCAACCTTCCCAATGCCACGGCCCTTTCGTACAGTTCCTCATGTTGGGGTGATACCCCCCCAACCATAAGATTGTTTTTATTGCTACTTCATCACTGTTATTTTGCTACTGTTAGGAATCGGGCCGCCCTGTGAAAGGGTCGTTTGACTCCCAAAGGGATTTCGACCCACAGGTTGAGAGCCGCTGGTTTAGATGGAGCCCCACAATGGTGCCCTGCTGTGGGATCACGGTGGACGTCCTGCACAGCACAGAGGAAAAGATGGAGGAATGAGACTCCAAAGCTTCGCAAAATCCAGAAACAGGCTCCGCAGGCCCTTTAGTTGCCCTTCAGGTGTGGAACTAAACTCACTCCCGGGTTCAGTTTTCAGCAGAACAATCAACAGACGACAAGGACGGTCACACTCCTGAGAGCCATGGGCCGGTCAGATCTGGTCTGCAGGGAGGAGGCCGCTCAGAGGCAGGAGGGGCAGAAGAGAAGGGTGAATGGGAGCCAGCCGGCACGGAGGGGCAAGTGGGAAGAGGCTGTGGCATTGTTGGGGACTGCAGTCAACACCAGGAACCGAAGCCTGCATGGGGGCTGAGTGGGAAGGCAATGTGCTATGCTCACTGCCCCCCACACCACAGCACGGAAAATTGAAGCGAGACTTCCTGAAGGGACACAGGGGGCAGGGGACCCATGCAGACACCCAGACTAGATTCCACGGTGTTCCCAACTGCAGAGAGAACAGGAACCGGGGCGTGGGGGTGGGGGTGGGGTCTGTGCTTCCAGGCATTCAGGGCAGTGGGAGGAAGCATGGTGACAACTCCTCAAAGTGACCCTACAGAACTGCCCCTGGGAGCTGGCGTTTCTAAAGTCCCACCTTGTGGATGGCAGCCCAATGCTTAACCACCGCACCGCCAGTCTTCCATAAAACCCAAGGGTCCGCTAAACTGTAGGCTTAAACCTGTTCTTTGCGTCAGTAAGCTGATTTGAGGTGGCTACATCGGAGAGTTGTTGTAAAAAGCATTTTGTCAGGGCTGGTTTGGATGTACTTGCAATCTGTCCTTGTCTTCAGGAACCTAGTCTCGGCTTTAGTTACAAATTGACAACAGGCTAGAAACCCGGCAGAAAAGCCCAGTGTAGGAAAACGTCATCAGGAGGCAGACTAAGATGCAGTGTTCACCTGTCTGGGCTACAACGCTGTTTGCAAATCCCAACTTCATTCAATTTATCAGATCTACTTTCTATCCACCCCGCCAGGGGAGGTGGGGCCAAACATTGACAGAACCCAGCGAGTCGACCTAGATTGGCAATCCCGCCATGTGATACCTGTTTTCCAAGCAGCAAAACTTTGACCCAAAAGGCTAGATGGTTGGTTGCTTTGTATTTAAGAAAAGTAGAAATGGCCATCTTGAATCAACTGACCGTGGAGTTAAGATTTGGTTCTTTGACCGCAGTCCCCATGGCAACAACTGTGCACTGAAACCCTGAACAAGTCCACTCTCTCCTCCCTTCACCACGGGGATGGGGATGCTTATTGGTTCAATGTGAGCACCTGGGTAAAAACAGCCTAGAACTCTCTGTGGGGCAGGCCTAGCCTGTCCTTTCGGGCCGCTGTGAGCCAGCATCAGCTTTAGGACACCAGGTAATGGCAGGCCTGCCAGGCAGAGCCCAGATGGAATGAGGCTTTCTTTGCCTGGTGGACGAGGCCACAGCGGTGAGTCCTGAGTTATCCCAGGAGCAGCTCGGGTGCAAACAACTCCGACTGCTGCTGAGCCCAACACAGGGTGACCCCACGGCACAGAGGAGAAACGCCGAGGCTATCGGCTTCTGGGAGCAGATTGCCACCTTTGTCCTGAGGAGCACCCAGTGGGTCTGCACCACCCGTCGGTGGTCAGCAGCAGCACGCTTTGACCTCTGTGTCGTGCTCCTACAGACACAGATGGAGAGTTGCGAGCAGTAGGGCAGCTGAGAGGCACACCTGCCCCGAAGGTGACGGGCCAGAGACCACTGCCTCCCCTGGAAGCTAGCCATGAACACTGGCATCCGACTCAAGCCCTGATGCCCTGGTGGTGCAGCGCTTGGCTGCTCACCTAGAGGTAGGTCAGTTTTGAACCCACCAGCGGCTCTCTGTTCCGGTATAAACCCCAGGGGGCAGTTCTACTGTCCTACATGGTCCCAGTCGATTGGAATGTCCTTGATAAGGGGCTTCCTTTGATTAGGAGCTGTGAGAAGGTAAATCTATTCTTCCAAGCCACCACCTGTGGTCATGGAGGTTCAGCAGCATCACCTGGATGCCGGACACTTGCCTCTACTGGGGGTGGGTGGGCTGTGCCCAGCCGGGTCCTTGTCCACTCTTGGTCCACCCCCACCACCCACTCCCCAGCTAGACCAACTCCTGTGAGGCAAAGAAAACAACGCTGGGGCCCAGAAAGCCCCTTCTTGCCCTTGGGGCAAGAGCTTCCAGGTCCCCCAAGTTGGGGGTGGCGGTCTCAGCAGACAGGTAGCCAGGACCCCCAGGGGAAATTCTAGGAGTGGGTGGGGGCTGGGTGAAGTTGGAACCTTCTAATCTCAACGATGCTGGCAACCCCCAGGGCACCACGACTCCAGGGTACCACGACTCCGGGTTGGGAAAAACGAGCCCCTCCTCTGACTTTCCAGTGCACCCCTGGGAAGCCCCCTGGGCACGGACAGCCCCAACAGGGCCGTTATCTCCGAGGACAGGGGCTCCGCTTAGGGCGGAAGGGAGGCGTGTCACCGTGGTGGGCGGTGCGGCCGGACTCACCGCCATTCTCTTTCCGCATGCCAATGGTGCCACCGGTGTAGACCACCAAAAGCCGCCTCTCAGAGCCCGCTGCACGCGCCATGCCGGGATGCCGGGATGCCGGGATGCCGGGACAGAGAAAAACCTGCCAAACTCTGAGCTCCGAGCGCAGCAGCGGCGGGATAAGGCTGGCGGGGCGGGCCGGGGCGGGCCGGGGGCGGGCCTCTGGGGAGGGGCCGCTGATCCTGCCGGGGGTCAGAGGGCCCGGCCTGCCCCTGGGCCTCCCGCCCATTGGCGGTGGCGCACATGTCCCTGCTTCAGACCTCCAGGACGGGCAGGGCAGGGTAACTGCCACCGACAGCGATGCCCCGGCAAGGGCCCCTCCTTCAGAAGGCTGGGGCGCCAGACCCGGGTGTCCAGCTCACCCTCCCAGGGTGTGCGGGTGGCAGGCAGGTGGGGGCCACAGAGATCTCATTGGTGCCCTTTGACAAGCTGCTAAGCACCTGCTGGCCTCTGGGGACAGACTTGCAGGGTGCTTGGTCCCTGTCCCCAGCTTCTCTGGGCACAAGGACGACGCCCTCACCTTCTGCAGACCAGCCTTGGGGACGGGGGTGGGGGTGGGGGTGGGGGCCACCCGAGGCCTCGTGTGAGCCACTTCAACATCCAGGGCTGTCATTTCTCAGACCACCTGCCTGAGCTCACTGTGCCCCAGGGCCATGGGGCAGCCCTCCCTACCACACAGGGCCACTGCAAGGCCGAGAATGGCCGCTCTATGTCCACTGCCCACCGAGGTTCCGAGAAGGCCCTTTGGAGGGCAGAGCCAAGCCCTGTCTGGCTCCTTCTCCAGGCCCTGCACGTGCTGGGGGGAGGAGTGGGGGGGGGCCCTCCTCATCAAGAGATGCCCGCTACAGTGGCGGCCAACAAGAAGACTGGGATGGATGGTCCAGGACGCGCGCGCGCGTATTCATTCTGTGGTCCATGGTGTGGCTTTGAGTCCAGCACCCCAACACCCACAGCAGCAGCCTGACCCCCACAGCTGTGCCTGAGCACCTGCAATGGCCTGTCTCCCAGTGGGCTCCTCTCAGCCCCCCAGGCAAGCAGCTCACCCGGGCCATGAGGACAACGTGGGTGGCTTCGCCCGGGCTCTGTGGTCAAAGCCGAGAGTTCTGAGAGTGGCGCTGTCCTGCGGCCACGTCCATCGCCAGCACACTCCTCCCAGCTGGCCAAGTTTTGCTGACTCCTTCCTGCGTTTTGCTGACTCTTTCCTGCGTTTTGCTGACTCCTTCCTGCGTTTTGCTCACTCCTTCCTCCTCAGCTGTCGGCAACTTTCGCTTCCTTAATCATTGACCCAACCTGCCCTCTGCCGGCCAGGTTCATCGCTGGGCAACGAGTTTGGCCTGTTCGGGGGTAGGGGTGGGGAGCAGCTGTCAATAAATGAGGACAGTGCTGTGCTAGGGACAAGGGGCCCCAGAGGGTGGCAGGACGCCAAGCCCAGGGGTCCAGCATGGGGACCATGGGGGGGGTGTCATCCTTGGGACCCCTGAGGGCTAGCTGCCACACAGGCAACTGGTGGGAGCTGGGTGTGGCCGGTGGGGTGCTCAGGCGCCAATTCCACATCCCTTGGGACAGGGGGTCCCGAGGCACAGGCAGAAAGGAGGCACCCAAGCTAGCGTGGGCCCCAGAACCTGGGGGTGAGACAGAGAGGCCCCCACTGAGGGCTGGTGGTGCTCTGACCCAACTTGCAGGGTCCAGCAGCGCTGGGACTGGCCCCCTGCCCCTCCAACCCTCATCGCCAACTGTTTGCTCAGAACTGCCTGCAGAGCCCAGGGTCAGGACCCACCCCCCTCCCAGTGGACAGAGTCAGTGACCCTGCTGGGTCTCCTTG
>NW_022103915.1:1002076-1006936 GCF_000313985.2 Echinops telfairi
CCACTCTTTCTCATCGGGGGTGAGGGTGGAAGTGAGGACTATATAAAGGTCATGCCAGGTTAAGTCATAAGCCTGGGGAAGAGATTGGAACACCTTAATGTATGTAATGGGGTCGTTAGGAAGGGTTCTTGGGCGTTGTTCTCTCTGGGTGAGGGCTGTGAGGGAAAATGATACATGGAGCCTGATGGGGCCCTCAGCTCCAGCCTCCTCACAGGGGGACAGACGTGATGTGACCTACCGTGAGAAGCAACGGGGGAAGGTAGAGGGGCCGGGAAAGGTTGAGGGGCTTGAGGATGTTGAGGAAGGAGGGGAGAGGAAGGAGGAGTCTCACTAGGTTCGGGGTCGAAGGGGGTGGAAGGGAGTAAGGTGGAGGATGGGTAAGTGGGAACGACAATGCTTCCAAAGCGACAGAAGGGGTGAGACGGGGTTGAGCGGTGGTGGAAGGTAACGGGAGTTTAGCAGGAGCCGCGAGGGGATTGAGCAAGAGAGACCTGGGCTGGGTGACAGGTGCCACCTAAGGAAGTACAGGAGCGGAGGAAAAGGAAAGCCTGACCGTCTGGAACCTCAGACCACTCTCGAGTCTGGTAACAAAAACTGTCGAGGTCACAGAGAATGTTGGAATTGAAAGTCCTGGCCAGCGCAACTCATTGTCCAATTGGGATTGTGGCCACACTTGGCTACAGAAAAAGACCGGGTGTTTACGGCAAATATCTGGGACCAGGCCCATTTTGGTGATGTTGGCAGGCAGCACCCCAAAGGACAGTCCTAGGGGGCCTAGACAGGGCTTCCCACAGTGTCTCAAACTGCAGGGGTTACAGGCAGAGAAGAAGGGCGTCCCCTGGTCCCCAGTCTGCACCCATCAGACAGGGATGGCCCGAGAACCCTGAGGTGTCCCCTACAGAATTAGGAAGTCAGGAGAAGAGTCCTGGACTCCCCGGAACAGGATGGTTCCCTGGGGCAGGCCTGAGATTTTGTCCAGCAGACAGGGACATTGGATCAGTGAGAGACATAACAGAGGCCAAGGACGAGGGAGGGGGAGAGCAGACGGGCCGGGCCTTGTGGTCAGTGAAAATGGAGGGCAGTCAGAGGCCTTTGTTCAGATGGGGGAAAAGGAGGAAGTAGATTTGAGAGCAGCTCTGGGAACAGGCAGCACAGAGCCACAAACACAAAACACAGCAAGAAGTAGAACAAGCTCAGACACACCTTTTGCCCCTTAGTCCAGTCCGAGGGTGCAGGGACTGCCAGGCCCTGTCCTGTTAGCGGCGGAAATTACAGCAAGTAAACACAGAGACAAAGGGCTGGGAGGAACGGCAGAGGGTGTGGCTGGGGGTTGAGGAGGTAGTGGAGGGAGGTGATGGTGAAGGGCACCCAGAATATGGAGGAGGCCTTACTGGGGGCACAGACAAGGAGTCAGGGGGTTCAGAGAAAGATCAGTGGGAGAGTACTGCCAGAGACCTGATTGGGGAGCGGTGGGTCTGTTTGAGCTGGCAAGTGTTTCTGGTTAGGGGAGTATTGGGCTAAAAGAACTTGAGTGGGGTGACAGGGAGTACAGAGAGGGGGATGGGAGCATAGAAGGAAGAAAGCTTGGACTTAGGGGACCTCAGGCCATTTTCCAGTTCGCTGGCAAAAGTTACTGTGATCAGTCAAAATGTTGAAAGCAAAAGTGCCGTCTTCTGGCCATTGAGACCCACTGTCTAGCGTCTATTGGGGCCAAACTGAATTGCAGTAAAAAACCAAGGCATTTGGGCCAGAGGTGTGGCTTTCAGCCAAGGGTTGAGAGATGAGCCCGGAGGCCACCTACAGGTGTGGAGGAGTCTGGCTTGGAATTTTTGTTTCCCATGCTGCAGGGTTCCTGGAAGAGACTGAGCTAGACCATCAGCATCCCAAGTAGCCAACTGGCCCCTGGAATGGGGGAGAGGGAAGACTGACTTCCCAGCTCCCCCGGAAAAGGAGCAGAGAGAATCAGGTGGCCCTGAATGTCTCCAACCTTTGGATGAAGGGAGGGGGCTCAGCAGCCTCCCAACTCCCTGGAAAGTGAAGAGAGAGACCCAGGCGTCCTCGTCCCCCAATGTCTCTGGCCCTTGGAAATGGGGCTGGGGGCTGGGGAGAGGAAATTCTGGGTCTCTCTTCCCAGGTACCCCGGAAAAGGAGCAGTGAGACTCAAGTGTCCCCAAGTGCTGTCCTTCGGATGTGGCTCTGCCGTGGGCCCACGATTCAGAAATGACATGAGTGAACAGAGCCTCTGAACCCCCAGCAGCAAGGGGCAGCGGTCGCAGGAACAGAATTAGAATTTAGTCAGGTGCTGTCAGGGACTCCTCCTGGATGTGGTGGGTGGCTGCTGAGAGGGTCTGGTTCTAGGCAAGGGGGATGGAGGAGAGAGGGTGCCACAGTGGTCCAAGGGCAGGCAGGGGTGTGTCCAGACACCTCTTACTCCTCCCGGGTTCGTGCACCAAGATGAGAGGTGAAAAACGGAAACGTAGAACGGAGATAGAATTTAGCCAGGAATGTGAAGTTGAGAGAAATGTTGAGGGAAAGAACTCCTGGGACAGAGGGAGAGCAGAGAATGGGACAGGAGCACCTTGAGCTCCCGGGCAGGTTCTGAGACCCAACGAGTTAGGTCAGGGAAATCGCACCTGGCAGTGAGGCAGTAGGACTTATACAGGGTCCGAGCCAAGGACATATGTACTGATAAGGGGAAGGGGGCTTTTAGTGCTGCAGCTGCAAGGCCTTGAGGCGGGGGAGGAAGGGGCTGTGTGGACCCTGCCCGGAGAGATAGGCTCCTTGTAATGCCGGAGGCAGGGACTGCAAAGACCATCATCCATCTTTCTGAGAGGCTGGGGGAAGGGGCTGTGTGGTCCGGCCCCGGCCCAAACGGGGCATATTGAGGTGGCAGTCAGAGAACATCTGGGTATGCCCTCTGCCCAGAGCCCGAGCTGAAAGGGCACCTAGATCCTTGCCCCCCAACCCTTCCCAAGCCGCCTCTCGCACTTCTAGAGCATGGTTCTAAGTTCCCTGCCTGGTGGGTGCTGCAGGAACTGGAGGCCTGAACTGTAGGAACATTCTGGACTCCTGACCTGAGACACTAGGACATGCCCTGGAAGCGCTGACTCATACCTGCCCTCTGAGGAACTGAGAGGGCTGTGGGGAACTGGAACCAGCCTTGCCCTTAGGGATGGGGACCCGCCCTTCAGGCACTGCTGCAAGACATGTCTGCTGACTCCTCTCAAGGGCTTTAAAGGGCCTCCTGGCCACCTTCCAGTTCCCTTTCCCATCAGATCAAAACACTGTTCTGGTGGCCGTAAAACGAAGAAAAGAAACATTAAAACTGCCTGTCAGTGCTCCTGGAGCTGGGGCTAGTTTCAAACGGGGTCAAAAACAAAAAAACACTTTTTTTAAAGAAAACAAGGGTCTCTTGGGACCCCTACATGCCCTCCTTTACCAGTGTAGAAGGGAGGTGGAGGGCAGGGGTTGAGGCAGGACACACTAGGGACCTGCAGCTGTGCACAGGCGGTCCCCTCCAGAGGCCCCAAGAGGTACCCGGCCTGGAGAGCCCCTTCCACCACCCAGGACCCCTTGAGAGGGTGTGGTGCAAACAGGAATGAGAAGAACTTGGCTGCGCTTCAGGTCCAGATGCGGTTGTTTGAGGTGCACTCCCAGCCATGCCCATTCCATCCAACAGCACAAAAGAAGGAAGCCGGTCCAAGGCCATGCTGAGCCAGCCTCACCATTGTTCTTATGCCTGAGCCCATTGTTGCAGGCATTGTGTCCCTTCCTCTCCTGAGGTCCCCCCACCCCCAGCACCACCGCCTCTTTACATCATGTCCTTTTCCAGGGATGGGTCTCTCCTGACAAAGATTCCCAGCCCTGCCTTCACAGAGGCCTCTGGCTGTACTTCTTCCAAGACAGATGGATTTGTTACTTTGGCCGTCCATGGTACTTTCAGTATTCTTCTCCAGCCCCGCCATGCAGATGCAGCATTCTTCTAGGGCAGCGGTTCTCAACCTGTGGGTTGTGACCCCTGGGCGTCTAACGACCCTCTCACAGGGGTCATCTGATTCATGACAGTTATGATGTAGCAAAGAAAATCATGTTATGGTTGGGGGGGGTCACCACCACATGAGGAACTGTATGAAAGGGTCACAGCATTAGGAAGGTTGAGGACCACTGGTCTAGGGTCTTTCTTAGTTCATGTTCAATTCCAAACGCATTATGAGGTCATGGAGAAGCCGATGGCTTCGTCCTCAAGTATCCTGGCTATACTCTTTTTTAAAAAGCACTTTATTTGGGCTCGTACAATTCTTATCAGAATCCATACATCCATCGATTATGTCAAGCACATTTGTACATTTGTTGCCATCATCCTTCTCAAGACATTTTCTTTCTGCTTAAGCCCTTGGTATCAGCTCATTTTTCAACGCCCTCACGAGCCCTTGATAATTTATAAATTATTATTTTGTCATGTTTTACACTGTCTGACGTCTCCCTTCACCCACTTTTATGTTGTCTGTCCCCCAGGGAGGGGGTTATATGTAGATAATTGTAATCGGTTCCCCCTTTCCCCTTACCCTCCTGATATTACTGCTCTCAATATTGGTCCTGAGGGGTTTATCTGTCCTGAATTCCCTGCATTTCCAGCTCTTATCTGTACCCATGTGCATGCTCTAGTCTAGCTGGATCTGTAAGGGTGGGAGGAAGCATTAAAGAACTAGAGGAAAGTTGTATGTTTCTTCTGTGCTATACTGCACCCTGACTGGCTGGTCTCCTCCCTGAAACAGGTGGGCTTTAGGTCTGTACTCCACACTCCCCCTCATTCACAATGATATGATTTTTTGTTCTTTGATGCCTGATACCTGATCCCTT
>NW_022103915.1:1007979-1015277 GCF_000313985.2 Echinops telfairi
CCACTCTTTCTCATCGGGGGTGAGGGTGGAAGTGAGGACTATATAAAGGTCATGCCAGGTTGTTATAAACCTGGGTGAGATATTGGAACACCTTAATGTATGTAATGGGGTTGTTAGGAAAAATTCTTGGGCGTTGTTCTATCTGGGTGAGGGCTGTGAGGGAAAATGATACATGGAGCCTGATGGGGCCCTCAGCTCCAGCCTCCTCACAGGGGGACAGACGTGATGTGACCTACAGTGAGAAGCAATGGGGGAAGGTAGAGGGGCCAGGGAAGGTTGAGGGGGCTGAGGAAGTTGAGGAGGAGTCTGACTAGGGTCCAGACTAAAGTAGTTAGTTTATTGTGCCAACCTGGCCAATAAACACATGTGGGGTTAATTGAAGGGTGGAGGGATAAATGGCTCGGTGAACCTCGCCTTTCTATTTCTCGGGTCTCTTGCTTTGTGATGGTCAGACCAGGTGCAGCTGCCTTAGGCAGTTCCCTGCTTCAGCTGGCAAGGCTCACTTCCTGTAAGACATCCCCAAGGAGAAGCTGCATGGACCTCCCTCCATGCAGCCCTGGGTGCTGGAGCAGCTGTGTGGAGACCCCTGCCAGTGCTGAGATGCTTACGTTCACTGCTTTGGCTTTCCTCCTGCAGTCAGTGTCATAGTGTGTTTTGTGAGATGGAGGAGGACTTTGTGGATTGGTGTTAGACATATGGGTTAATGTTGGACTTGTGGTCTTGGGCGGTACTGGGTTGGGATGTTTTCTTGATGTGCACTTAACCTTTTATATAAAACTCTCTCTTATACATGAGTTTCTGTTGATTTGTTTCTCTAAAGTACCCAGACAAACACACGGGCCCAAAGGGGCTGGAGGGAGTATGGTGGAGGACAGGTAGATGAGCAGGACAGTGCGTCCAGGGAGTCAGAAGGGGTGAGACGGGGTTGAGCGGTGGTGGAAGGTAACGGGAGTTTAGCAGGAGCCGGGAGGGGATTGAGCAAGAGAGACCTGGGCTGGGTGACAGGTGCCACCTAAGGAAGGACAGGAGCGGAGGAAAAGGAAAGCCTGACCGTACGGAACCTCAGACCACTCTTGAGTCTGGTGACAAAAACTGTCGAGGTGGCAGGGAATTTGGAATCGAAAGTCCTGGCCAGTGCGACTCATTGTCCAATTGGGATTGTGGCCACACTTGGTTACAGAAAAAGACCAGCTGCCTAGGGCAAATGTCTGGAGCCAGACCCAGTTTGGTGATGTTGGCAAGCAGCAACCCAAAGGACAGTCCTAGGGGACTTAGACAGGGGGCTTCCCACAGTGTCTCAAACTGCAGGGGTTATGGGCAGAGGAGAAGGGATGGTCTTATAGCCCTGAGGGCGTCCCCTACAGAGTTAGGGACCCAGGAGGAGGGTCCTGGACTCTCCGGACAGGAAGGTCTCCTGGCGCAGACCTGTGGCTTTGTCCGGCAGACAGGGACCTTGGATCAGTGAGAGACACGGGGGGAACCAAGGAGGGGGAGGGGCCTGGCCTTGTGGCCGGTAGAATGGAGGTCAGTTGTCAGCGTACCCAGCCCCTAACAAATCATCACAGGCCCGGCAGGCGCAATTGCACGGCGATAATTAGTAAAGCTTATGGTAGAGTCATAGAGCGCATGAGGAAGAAGAGAGAGTGAAATAATGGAGTCAGACACATTGTATGGTAGCATGCTCACCTCAGCTCCTCTTGGTGGTGCAGGGCTGGAGAGAGAGCAGGAGGGAGTGAGGGCAGGGAAGGAGGACAAGGGGAGAGGAAGGGAATGGGGGAGAGAGGACTGGTAGAGAGAGCTCTTTATTGCTAACCAAGGCTTATATATCTTTGGGGGGGGCGTGCAAGCCCCCTAATTACAGGTAAAGATATACATCACAGGAAGGGGTTGTACTATAGGTAATACAGTAATGGGAGGTGGATGGCCTAGGGATAAACACACAATAGGAAGGGGAGGGATTGGGGGAACACATGTGACAAGATGGGTGGATCCTAGATTCTGGATGGTGGCCTAACCTTGATTGGCCTTGAGCTGGAGACTCCAGGCTTTCAGGGGAAGCCATCCACTGTCCCTGACAGCAGGAAGTGAGCCCCACCTATTGTGGGAGAAACAATGGTGTCTGCTTGCTCTGGATGGCTGGAGTCTTCAGGGAGATAACTTGACAATAATTTACCATTAATTACAAGCAGGGTCCTAAATCTAACTTATATATATATATATATAAACATTTGTTATATATTATGTAATATATATATATAACATTTGTTATATGTTATATAATGTATATAAGACATTTGTTACATATTATATAACATATATAAGACATTTGTTATATATTGTATAACATTTGTTATATGTTATATAATATATATAAGACATTTGTTATATGTCATATAACATAGATGTGACATTTGTTGTATATTATATAACATTTGTTATATATTATATGACACACATATATATATAATGCATATATAACATATATATTTGGGGGAGTCGAGCTGGGGAAGAGTCTTTTTGTATCCCACAATTCCCCCTTTTGTTTTATATGTAAAATCCAAAAGAGCCAAGGGGTCCAAGTGGTTATTTTCTATACAATGAAACCTATCAAGGCAAACTTAATGATCAAATTAATATAGCTACAAAGACAGAGTTATGGTAAACATTTTGAATCCAGGTATGGGGATAAAGTCCCCCTGTGCCCATCTGCTACTGGAGGAAGGTACAAGGGGGTTTGGATGCCTTGGCAGGAAGAGATAGAGCCAATAGGAATGTCTGCTTCTGTAGGGAGATAGAATCAACCATTTGCTCACTTTAAGGCAGCACAGCTTTAAGGGGAGAATCTGTGGAAAAGATAGAACTCTGCAGGAAAATGTACTTGGACTATATCTCCAACCACCAGAATGGCGCCTTTCCTGCTGTGGAACACTGGCTTTCCAGATTCCCTCGTACCAGTCAGGGAATAAGTCCCAGTCCTATTCCCCTCAGTGCTAGTTTCCCACATTTCCCCTTTCTGTATAACATTTAAGATTGAATCGTGTCACAGAGGCAACATGGTCTCTCTTCATATCTCTTAGCTTCCTATAGAAGCGACACGAGACGGCGAGCATCAAAATTATGATAATGAACAACACAGTCAGATTGGAGCTTCAGTTACATGAAATACTTTTAACCCAAGTGTGTGGGATCCAGCCTCTTTCTATGCCATCCACCATTTGCTTAATCACATCAGAGCCAGGAGCTGCCTCGAGCTTGTCTTTGGATGTGTAGAAAATATCCTCTGGCTGAGTCAGAGCTAATGAAATGTTTCCCTTAAACCCTTGCAAACGTTTCCTAATCAAATCCCAATCGTGCAATGTCTTATTATATGGGTAAGGGGTTAAACAAAACTCAGTTACATTCCAATCACATTTTAGCATTAATTGACAAGTCCAAAATCTTGATCTTTCAGCAAAAGAACAGTTTGTAGTAATAGTCCAGTCACTATTGTATAAAGTGTTCATTTATGACAGAGTCCCAGAGTGTCCCTTAGACAGCATCAGCAATGGAAGAAATATCTCGGCAGGCAGCGATCGATCGCCATTCTCAGGAATCTGTGAGGTCTCCTTGATGTTTTGGGGAACTTCAGTAGCAGGACAGGGGGTCAGGTCACCCATCAGCTCCCCTCCTTTCTTCTGGGCCTTTCTGGCTGAAAAGAACTCCACCTATATCCTTTGTTTGTGGAAACATAAACAAACAGCCCCTGTCTTTGGGGTGTCACCAACCTGGCACTAGATTCACGGATAAGACTGGGTTGTTTCTCCATCTCCTCTGTGTCCACCTTTCTCTAAATGTGGTTGGGTCCTTCTGAAGGGGATCCATCAGCTTTATTCTACAAAACCACAAATGTATGGCCCTTTCTCCAGGTGACAAATGGACCTGGATCCCAAACACAATTCCCGTCTTCCTGGGACTTCTTGGGATCAGCTTTCTCTGTAGAAGTGAAAATGTGCTTACCTACCCTAATTTTGTTACAAGCCTTTAGTAAGGAAAAAAATGTTTTAGTTAAAATGACCAAATGTCACACATAGGATTACTCTTCTCACCCTTCTGTTTTAACAATGAGGACTTCAAATCATTGCTGGCAGTCTCAGTTAACTTGCAAGGTTTTGAACCAGCATAACTAGTTAGAAAGTTCATTATTATGTAAATTTCACCTCCTAGCTCTCAGAGAATTTAGGGAGGTGACTAATTGTGAGAACTTCTTATCACACTCAGGATGATTTGAAAGACTGAAAAAATTCTTAATAAATTTGTTCAGCTGTTCTTGAATTAACCTACCAAACAGACATTTTTTTCTCTTAAGTTTACCAGTAAGGTTACAGGCTCAAATAAGTCACATTGCCTTTCAGGCTCTTTATACTATAGGATTTTACTATCTTGCAATATTCTGATCTGGTTAACTCTCTAATCCGCTCCATGCTGGACTTAGAGGAAGTTGGTGGGAGGGTCTCCAGCCCTCCTGAATGCCCTAAGGCATGACCCCATATCCAGAATTTAAAAAACCCTTTTCCTCCAATTTCTAATTCCATGTCGGGGTGCTGTTGTTTCCTCACAACAGTATTCCAAAAGACCCCTTGATTTAAAGGGTGGTCAGAGTTCTCAAGAACTCTTTCCTGATTGGTATAAATCTTTACTCCAGAAATGCAAGGAAGCCAAAATGGGCTTAAGCGATCTTCCTTCTTTATAAACTATGGTCTATTAGATTTAATTACTGCCCTAATTTCTTCTTCATAATCTCGATAAATAATTCCAGTGACCATCAGAACACTTTGGGAATTAAGGTCGGACCTTCCTCATAAACGTCCTATAGTCTTTCAGGTAGAGGACTCCAATTACCACTCTTAATAATTTCTGGTTTGATTGCTTTTTAAAAAATATTCGTGTGTGTGTGTGTGTGTGTGTGTGTGTGTGTGTGTGTGTGTGTCGCAGGCTTATTGAAAATATTACAGCATTGTGGATAAGATTCAAACGGTTCCACGTGGTGTTTTGAAATTCATTCCAACTGTGGGCTGAGTGACCTGCAGGTTGGACAGACTGCCAAAGTCCAAACGCTTCAGCATTTCCTTAGTGTCTGGATCCACTTCCATAATCTCCTGGCCCAAGGCCGAGGGCTCAGGAACATAAGTCTCTCTCCCTTCTCTCTCCTCGTCCTGCAGCTTGATGGAGAGCCCTCTCACAGGGTTCCTGAGTCCTCCTCGTCAAGTGTGACATGGCCTGCAAGTTGCGGAGCTTCTTGCTGGGAATAATGGCGGTCTCTTCACACATGCACTTGTTGGTGCGGAAGTCGTTACCCAGGCGTGTGCAGTGTTTCTCAATGGTGACCTGCGCCGCCTTCTTCACGGTTTTGGTGCGAACTCGGCCCATGTGGGAGGGTCCGTAATAAAGGAGGGATTACAGCTTTTAGCTTTCCTGCACAACTTTGAGTAACTCCAGTATCCATTTGAATTCCTGAGTACTTAGGTTAAAACTTCCTGATAAAAACTGTATTACTATTTCAACAAGAGGCTCCTGATTTTTGGAATCAATAAACTGCTGTGAGGGCTTCTGAGCCTTTTCTTGGTCAGCCAAACTGACTGCAGCGAGAGCAGAGGCTGGGCTTTTGCAAGTTTGCCCAGGTCTGATTTCCTGCCGTGAGGCTGGGGATACCTGTGACTGTCGCTATTCAAAGAGTCTTTTCTGGGTTAGGAAGAGGCTTTGCCTTCTGTGCTTTGTTGGGCAGGGCTTGGATCTACCTCCTTTCTCTATTTCCCTGCTGGGAAGCCTTTGTAATGGAAATCTCTTATTGTTGAATCTTGAGCAACATTGACTTGCCCAGTCAGTTTCTTTCCTGCAGCGGGGGCAAAGTCCAGGTTCTTTTAAACCTGAACTCGGCAGACTTAGCCCAGGCTCAGACACAGGCCTCAGCCCACTCTTTATGGCCAGGCTGATTGGCCTGCGCACTCTACATTCTCTTTGAAGATGACCTATCTTTCCGCAACTAGAGCGTTTTCCTTCAGCCCACCAGATTCTATGTTGCCAAGACTCTGAAAGAGCAAGGCAAACTTTGGTCATAGCTCTCCAGTCAGCAGGAATCCAGCACTCAGACTCTTCCACAGATCTTATCATACTAATTATAAAGGGAGAGTCTGGATCATAGTTAGATACAGTGTGCTTGAGATCTCTCAGTGGCTTAAAGGGAAAGGCAGCATGCCACCGTTCTTGAATACCTTGTGGGTGCTGCTCATTAGGCTGTCTGTCAATAACTCTAACGGGATAAGCCATTCTAAATTCTAAATCTCCTTCCTGAGCTATACCTCTCTTCACCTGTGAAAGCAAAGGTGCCTTCCTATTCCCTGCCTCTTTGCTTCTCGCTTCCTAAACCTCACCTTCTATGTTAAGTCTCTCCACTTGCATTTCTTTGGATCTAAACTCATCTCTGCCTCCAGCACTGACTTGCTTGATTGTATTGATTCCCTACGCTACACTCTGGCAGTGGTGGGGCAGATGCTTCTAGTGTGATATCTCCTGATGCAGACTTTAAAATCTTCTCATCTGCCTGATAATCATGCTGCCTCTTTCTCACCTGGTTTAAGTCTGTGTAGCTTTGAGGCTTCTCACTACTCTGCTGGTTTTCTCTGCTGTCTCTACCTGCAGAGGCTCCAACATTGTTTTAATCTGCACCCAGAATGCCCAGGTCTCCATGGGTATGCTCTATCCCTCTCTGTGGGCCTTTCTTAAATTAATGGCTATCATATGCCAGATCTCCATATCAAAGGTTCCTGACTCCGGAGAAGAAGGATTACATTTCTTTATCACTTGAAGAAACTCTTTCATTCTCTTGTTCGTTACCACTACATTTTGTTTCTTCAAGAGGCGGCAAAGAATGATACCGTACTCTGTATCCTTGCTCTTTGCCTGACCCATATCTCACTTGGACTAAAAAAAATACACTAACGAAAATAAACTCAAAAAATATTTTCCTGATTCACCCTCTCTGTCTAATGAGGCCATACAATTGCTACACGGGATATAACTCAAAAGAGTTATTTTCTTACTGGGCCCCACATGATGGACGCCATATGTCAGGGGTACCAGTCCCTAACAAATTATCACAGGCCTGCAGGTGCAATTGCACGGCGATAATTAGTAAAGCTTATGGTAGAGTCATAGAGAGCATGAGGGAGAAGAGAGAGTGAAATAATGGAGTCAGACACATTGTATGGTAGCATGCTCACCTCAGCTCCTCTTGGTGGTGCAGGGCTGGAGAGAGAGCAGGA